>NC_090749.1:4534492-4663226 GCF_036898095.1 Palaemon carinicauda
TTTTAAACTATGACATTTCAGTCGCTTTCACAGAAATATTTGTAGCATTTTGCTTGATACAACGAACCTGTGCTTTTATTCCTATCTCCACAAAATCCTTCCTTGTTTGTTCGTTGCGTTTTTTATTCCAGATATCAAATTGATTTCCCAACCAAGAGAATAATCTCCAAAACCTGTTTACCTGATTTCACCAGCGATAACGGTTTCCCTGAAAATTGTCTTGTTTCTTTTCGCTAACAAGTAAATTTTCCCTCGTCTTATTTATCAGAATTAGCATATCAATAAATAGTGAGCCTATGCCACACACAGGTAACCCAAACCCCTTCAATATTCTTCCCAGAAATCCGTGATCAAATTTATTCTGCTTTTCAGTAGTGGTGATTAAGATGTAACTTTTCAATAGAAGTTTTGTGAACGAGATCGTAATGAAAGTAGATCTTTTGAAGTGACTGAATGTGAAGTAGAAAGGATTGAGTGTCAGTCAGTCAGTCAAGGAAATGGGTTGAGAAGATCTTCCGAGAGATGAGATGTGCTCTGCTGCCTGATCTTTATCGGTTTTGGATGATAAAGATCCTGATGCCGATATTTAGAAGGAATTAAAGATGGGTTGGTCCCTTCGATTTTGCAAATGGAGACACGCACTGGACCCTGTTGGAGTAATATTTTTTTTTTTTCAAAATAACTCGAAGTGACAAGGTTAATGTTACTTGCGATGTATAAGTTAATGAGATGCAATAATTATGTCAGTGAATAAAAGTTATAATACTTTATAAGTATTTAGCAACTAAAACTAGTACTTTAGTAATTGTAAAGGAATAAAATGCTCCCTTATTAGGCAGTCATTACAAAATCAGATGTTTTGTTATTTGGTTGTAATAACTCTAATATATTAAATCTAATCAGATCTCATTTCGATGTTAAACATCATTCACTTTATGCGGAACAAACAGCTAGGCCATGTAAATGACTCACAAGATTACAACTTTAAAGAGAGAGAGAGAGAGAGAGAGAGAGGCTAAATAATTTTTCTTTATCTTATTCTGACGTTTGTTCTTTAGACTTGCTATTCTAATATGAGGATCATATGAAAACATAATTTCTAAAAGTTTTGTTTTCCGAAGCAGGGAAGAACAAACTAAAGACGGATCAATCAGCCTAATGACTGTTAAATGATATTTGGAATGGCTATCGGATTCTTATTTTTTATTTAGGGAAACTCTCTCTCTCTCTCTCTCTCTCTCTCTCTCTCTCTCTCTCTCTCTCTCTCTCTCTCTCTCTCTCTCTCTCTCTCAAATATCCCAAATCCAACTAGAGAAAAGAATCCGATCAGTAGTGAATAATTTCCAAATGCAAAATTCGAGAGATGAAATCTGAGAAAGCAAAAGAATGAACGACGTAAAAAGATGAGTAAAGTAAAAGCGACTCTGAAATAAATCTTCTCTCGCCAGAAAAGGTCCAAATGCAAGCTAGAAAGACCAGAAGGGTCTGATTCAAGGTTCTGCTTCTGATTTCTGTTTTGATTTTCGAATATTCATTATTTTTTAGTTTGAGTTTTATTTCCTGAAAAGGAAGGGAGACTTTTATATTCAGAAGTTTCATGTGAAATACGTAATTCTCTTTATTTGATTTTTATACACCGACTGTCATCAAATTTGAAGAAAGTGAATAACTTCTTCTTTCCATTACTGCTTCACTAATAATAATAATAAAAAAAAGACTTTTTATTGCTTCTTATTATTTGCTCTCTTTATTTTTGAATAAAAAGGCTCAGACGCTATTTCTCCAACGGATTTCCTTAACTTTTCCTTTTACGAAGTAATTTGAAAACGATACGGAACAGAACTTCATAAAAATATCGAATATTTTCGCATGATTTTTATCAACAGATTAGAATGAACTCTTCAATTCCGTCCAATAAGTATTTAGAGAATTTCGTTCGTAAGTTCGATTATCAAACCCTAATTATCTTATTCAGTTTCTTTCATCTTTCAAAACCATAAGAATTCCTTTTCCAACGGACTTTTAATCATCAGAACGCCAAGACTAGCCCCCCTCCCCCAACACCTCTTTCTCTTGCCGACTGACTCAGCTGTTTTTATATAAGATCCAACTTTTCTGTTTTGCAAAGAAATCTTTGTGACTCATTATCTGCTCATTACTTCTGAACCTTCATTTCCTTTTTCATGTTCCTTTCCATCGATATAGAATATTGTTATCCATTTCCCTAGACCAACCTCAAACGCGGTCAAATCAAAAGATTGTTTTGCTGGACGCAATCAAGTCATCTAATTAAGGTTTAGCCTTTTTTTGTAGTTATAGGATTTTCTCTCCTATATCTCGAATGAGGTCACTGTCATCCTAGAACAATTTTCAGAAGTAATGAAATAACTGAGCCAGCCTTATTCTAAAAAGCAAAGTCTGTATCTGACTGTGGGTCAACTGTTGTAGGTCATAAAGAAAGGCGTTGGTCCTGCAACCTCACTCCCTGGAGGAAGAACACCTTCGAGAGAAGCTTCTTCAAGAAGGAAGTGAAAAATCTATTAACATTTTATACCTGATTAGAGTTCTCTTGCTTACACTCAGGAACACTATTCTATCTGTTTCCTTTATTTCCCTTTTTTCACGCGGCTATTTTTCCCTTTCACAACCCTTATAGGGCCTATAGTATCCTGCATTTCCAATTAGGGTGGTAGCTGAGCTAATAATAATAATAATAATAATAATAATAATAATAATAATAATAATAATAATAATAATAATAATTAGACTGCAACTGGCTAAATCCAGTGGCAGAGGATTTCCCAGCAAATTAGGTGTAAAAATGCTTTCATCAATCAGTAAAAGCTATTGTGTAACGGTTTATTGGCCTAATGACCCCTTGACTAGATTTTGAGTTATGTTAACAAACTATTCTAAAGCAATTTATCTGTATAATACCAGGTATATGGAGGTGAAACATAAGCAAAAATGACAAATATAGAGAAATTGACCTTTGAACTTGAAGACAATGGGCACTTACAAGGTCATGTGAAGGTCACGGGTTAAATATGACCACATATTCTGAAAGAGCATGTGCGAATTGGGGGGGGGGGGGAACAACAAAACCTCACTTTTAGCCCACGTCAAATTTTTTCCATGAAATAGCCATATGACCTTGAAAATGAGGGTCAAAGTCAATTTTGACATTTAATTTGGAGGTTTTATGCATATCTTTGGGGTAGTTTACTATAGCAAGCTATGACCAAAAACCAGTATTTCATGGAGAAATTGCCAAAGTCCCGATTTCAGCAATGTCAAAAATAGTTAAAAATCTATATTAAAAAAAAGTAATGAAGCAGTCGCTACAAAAGTTAAGCTAACCTTAGATAAATATAGAGGGCATCATATGCCACTAAGATCAGGGCTCTGGGCCTTCCGGTTTTGAGATCTCGGGAACAAACCTGTTTTGAGCCGCTTTGGCCAATAGCGACCTTGACCTTGACCTACTTGCATTAAAGTAGGGCAATATCTGGGGATTTACCTCTGTATCATTGTCAATAAGGCCCTTAGCCATGCGGCTTATACTTTAGGCCTAATGGCAATTTCAAATTTTACAAATTTTGCCTTCAAAAGCCCCTGTGACCTGGAAAAGTAGGTCAAGGTCACTTAAACTAAGTCTATGGCATATTCTTACCATAGGCTACCTATGATAATTATTTCAGATTTCTTGCGAAAAAAAACGGGCGGAAAGAATAATACTACCAAAAACAATAGTATTTCCCTTTAGGGAATCCTAATGATAATAATAATAATAGTAATAATAATAATATCAATAATAATAATAATAATAATAATAATAAAAATGATAATAATAATAATAATAATAATAATAATAATAATAATAATAATAATAATGCGTTTCAACGTTCGTATTCAGGCCATATGAATACTAGATCTATTTTGGGTATAAAAAATAATCTTGAATAAGTTTGATAAACATTAGTATTGATTTGAACCTTAAATGACTCTGATAAACACAGACAGAAATCGAGTCTGATATTCCCAAAGGAACAGATACCTTGACCCAAATTATCGTGGTGATAAATTACCCCGAAAATGAAGAATTTGGAAAGCACATTAATATCAGTTTTACCTAAAAACTCTGCATAATATTACACTTCCAGTTGAGTTACGGGATCCACGTATAGATTATACCTCCCCTCGATCATAGGTTGTTATCTCAGAAGGGTTTTTGAAGGTGTTTAGACTTTACTATTAGGAAGGTTATTTTAAATTTATCTTTTCCAGCTGTAGCCTTTGGCCTGATTAGTAACGTCTCTGCCTGGTGTTTGCCAGTCGGGGGTTAGAGCCCTGCTGTCTTGTTAGCCCCATTAGTGTCTGCAATCTTACCATCCTTGTGAGCTAAGGTTGGGGGGTTTGGGGAGCCTCTAGGTCTACCTGCTGAGTCATCAGCAGTCATTGCCTGGCCATTCCTGGTCCTAGCATGGGCGGGGAGGGGGCTTAGGCGCTGGTGATATGATATATGGTCAGTCTCTATGGTATTGTCCTGCTTGATAGGGTAATGTCACTGTCCCTGTCCTCTGCCATTCATGAGTAGCCTTTAAAACTTTAAGCGTCAGCTGAGGTTATCTTCGGCACTAGTTTCATGATTCGAGATTTACTCCTTAATAACAGCAGGTCAGTCTTTCTACTACACCTGGTGGGTCTGAATTTCTTACTCTGGTTGAAAGAAATGTTTGAGGGATGTTTAGCGTCAGGAACACAAAGAAATCAATCCTTGAACAATTTTTTAAATGGAACATAAAATATGAAAAGAAAACTGGTGTCCCAAACTGTAAATATTTCCTTATTTTGCGTCCTTCTAAGATAATCATGAATATCAAAATAAGATTTAATAGAAATGAAGACATGCTATCTCTCTCTCTCTCTCTCTCTCTCTCTCTCTCTCTCTCTCTCTCTCTCTCTCTCTCTCTCTCTCTCTCTCTCTCTAGACCTACAACCAGGTTGGGGCTTATAGTGAACGCTTCTAAAACAAATCAGTTTTCTTTGGTTTAGTTTAATATCAGTTTTAGAGACGTTTTAGCAAAAACAGTAATCACAATATTGAAATTTCCTCTTAAGTCTAGGAGTTTACTTATTGATACTTAGGAAGTTCAAACTTGGATGGTATAATGTTGCATTTTGTAAATATTATGTGTTGAGAGAAGATACAATTATCAGGAAAATCGAGAGATTACAATACCAAAGGCGAAGATTGAACTAAATCAAATCAGCAACAAAGTATACAGGTAAAATGGAGCAATAAAACTTTCATTTTATTATTTATTATACTTTGCTGTGTAGCTTACGAACTTCCAACCATTCTAAGTTGCACCCTGCCTAACGATAAAGTATTATTAACAAGAGCAGAAACAAAACTTATTTCCCTCGTCTGTTGGGAGAATCAAACGCTGGTCTTTCCATCTGAGTCAGTATGACGTTGCCACCATACCACAAGACGCCCTCGTGAAAGGGGAGATGTCAGGGAAACTATATTTGTAGGCGAGTTGTGCCTGATCAGTGAGTGACTCACAGTCCGAGATGGGACTTTCCCGGCCAATATCTGACAGGGGAACTATTTATGTAGAGAGTGACGTGTAAAGATGCACTCCTGAACAGCCTTGCATATGGTTACCTTTTAAGATTTTGCGTTTGTTTTTATAATTATTCGTGAAGAAATTGATTGCATTTTTGGTGTAACATTTACGGAAAATTGGTGATATCTGACATATATAGTTTGAGAAAAAGAATTCGAAGTTTTAGAAAGACTTGGATGAAGATTATCCGACAATTCGAACATGCTTAAATGTTTACCTTAGCATTGACAATTTTTATTGCATACCGTCTGGGGTACACAACGCTTGCATCATAGTCTACATATTGGTCTCCTTGTGCTTTCTTGTGGGAGAGAGGGAGTTTTCCTGGTGCTGACTGCCTGCTCTACCCAGTTGGTAGTGTGATTATTCATTGACCAAATTAATATAGACATAACGAACCTTAAGTGAAAATGGCTCGTGCCAAGTGGATTCAGGACAAATCTTTGAGAGACAGTTTAAAACTAAGGATTAATATGCAACAAGAAGAAAATCCAGTTTGAGGACTTATTCATTAATTGGAAAATTATGATTTTTTAGATAGAGAGAGAGAAACCACTTCGTTCTTCTCAATGGTACAGCAGTTGTTCTGACTCACCCCCGACCCCCAACCTCCAACCCCGGCCCATTCCACCTAATCAATAACTAAGAGTATAACCATTGTTTCCAAAGATACCTCGATCCCTTTCATATTCTAATCTATTCAATTAAATGTATCCATCCGGATAACTACATGATAAGAAAATAAATGAAATGAAATGGAGATCTTAATATGAAGTGTGTATAGTTGTAATAATTATTAACAAAATAATTTAGATGGAAGACTTTTCTTCAAACGTAAATTTTAATACAGAATCATTCTAATTTCATGCTAATATGTTTTCCTAATAACAAAAACCATCTTAATTAATTGTGATTTAATGAATGATAAGTAATTTTACGTTTCATACTTGATTTGAAACGACCAAATATTGTTCTGCAGCTTTGTAGCACTGAATCAGAAAAGAGCAAAATATTACCCATTTTATTCATACGGCATTTGATAACAGAATTGATAAGATATATTGAATAATAATGGGATCTGGAACAAAAAGGTTGATGGATATCCAGAAACAATTTTGAATTAGGGCAATTAAGCTTTTTGTTAATGAAATATGAAAGAAGAAAAAGAAAACCTTAATATTAATTGCAAAACAGTTTTTGTCTCATTATTATTTACTAAATGGTAAAAAAACAATTGATATAGTTATTATAGTTATTATACTGTATATATATATGTATATATATATATATATATATATATATATATATATATATATATATATATATATATATATATATATATATATATATATATATATATTGAAAATCAAATGAATATTGATTCACAATGTAGCTAAACAAAACTCGTTCAAAGAAATTCTTTTAAAAAGGAAAGTATTGATCTTCCAATTTATTATATCATCCTCAAATGGCAACACTATGTGTAGCCTACCTAGATGTTTATATATCTGAATCAGTCAGACCGGGTTAATTGATCATCTCTTGATGATGACTTCTGAAACCTCCTCCATATTGCAAAATCCTTTGTGCTTTATTGCATCTCCCAAAGAGAACCGGATTTAACTGGGAATTCATTACTTTGGCTTGATTCCAATCCAAGTAATTGTAGGTCAAGTGGTAACAATTGTGTTCCTTCCTTCAGTGTATGATACGTCTCCAATTGATCTACTTGTAAGGAATAATATCTACTGTACTTGTTAGTATAAGAAAAACTTTATTAAGATTCCTTTTGAATGAAACCTCTCGCCTACATCAATGTAGTGAGTTACAACAAAACGACTCCACTATTAGTAATTGATGTAAATTGTCTCTTTTGTTGTTTACAATTGGTTATAAACTGAATCTCTTTTCTTTCCTCCCAGTCTTGTGAAACCTTCAAGTTGACTCAAGAGGGAAAATTAACGCCTCGTATTTTGACTTACACCATTGCAAAAGGAATCACTTAATTCTTGTCGGTTAGAGACATTTATATAAACAGCTCTAATGTGAACTTATTTCATAATAAATATAAACTTATTTTAATGCTGCCCTTCAAGATATGAATCAAATTAAAAATCTATCTCTAAGAAATGTGTGTATGGTTAGTAAATAGTGTTTGTTGCATCTCTCAGGTTTGTTGAATGTGAGAGTATTGGTGCTCAACTTCTCTAAGACAGGAATTCGGATATCGGACCGGAGAGGTTTTCCTGGAATCATTTCCCACACACTAATTTAACTTCTAATTTTTAGTAGTCCTTCGAACCTGATCTGACACCATTGATTTATGGAATCATGAAATTTGAAACTTTATAAATTTATTCGTAACCTCTTCAAGTCGTCCATAAATCTCGTACAATGGCCATTTTGGAGAATGATTAAGTCCCTACTTTGATAGGCAAAGAGATGTATTAGGACATAATGTTTGTGGTATCTTTTAAAGAACAAAGGCAAATCTATAACCAACCATTTTTAGCCAGAAAGTTTTACCCTAAAGGTGTCCTTGAGCTCTGGTATGAGCGTTTTAGCTATGCAAAATACCAATGATTAGTAAAAGGGGTCGATGTGTTGCTTTCTGTTCCAAACGGTATTGCAACATTGGATGTTTAAAGTGACTGATTAGTGTTTAAATAACTCGTTAATTTACTCACCTCATTAATTTAATCTTGTAATTACTTACATTCCTGTTCGTATTTATAGGTGTGATTACCTAGAATTGTTGACTATGTATTTAATTTTGCATTCCAGACTGTAGGATTTCCTTGGGATTTGCTCTTACCTGAAGCTACAAGAATACTGTTGGTACTTATATATGCATCATTCAGAACCTATGGAAAAACAAAAATAGCGAACATAACCTCTCTCTCTCTCTCTCTCTCTCTCTCTCTCTCTCTCTCTCTCTCTCTCTCTCTCTCTCTCTCTCTCTCTCTAACTAAATTGCCACAATAAATAAGGGAAAACATAATTTATAATTGCCACAGTTTTCCAATACTCACTATTTTTCTTTCTCCCTCTAAATCTAATACTAAAAATCTGAGATAGATTTCGAAAATATAACTTTTTTTATGAAATCTCATGACAGAAAAGAAGAGCAGATCTTCCTGTTTCCCCCCAAACCTAATTAGAAAAAAACCAAAGATCATTATAGAATAAGAAGGATTAAAAATGCACCATTCATTAACATATAGACTTAGATAAAGGAATGATATAATATTAGATTTCATTTAGTCCCCCTCGAAAGTGAAGACAGAAAATGAAAGAAAATTCTGTTCCGAGTTCTTCTATTTTCTGTAAAATCTATAGAAAATTGCATTAATCAATCTTCATTATAGTCAACGAGAATAAAGTTTTCACTCTTATATTCTATCATTCAGTTTCTTTACTTATTGATTACTGATGGAGCAGGAAAGGCTTCCTCCAATCTCAGTGAACTCTCAATATTGCGCAAATTCCTGACGAGTTTTGGTAGGATGGAGAGATATTCTATCATCATAATGATGTGTTTTCGAATATTTCAAGCTATTCAACCTTTTAAGGATTCTTTTTTTGATTATAATAATTTTGAATAATTTTAAATAAAAATCTTTATATCCTGTAAATGATTCAGTAAAAAATTACATATATAGTTATAGAAAACATGATCAGAATTTTTAAAAAACGCTGATCAAGTTGATTGAAGAGTACCGTTATAAGGTACTGACTTCTGCTGAGTGCTGGACATATCAGTATTATTATTGAATACTCTCTTGACTGAAGGGTTGACAAATTATAACTATGCCACCCGTGACTCCTTGTCCTTAATGTCTTTGGCCCCAAACGCAACAGAATAAACTTTCGGAGATGTTAATAATATTACCGTTCCAGGTTATGTGTTCTCACTGCTCGACTCATTACCTTGCTTAAATAAGTGTGTCACAAGATCGTATATAGTTCATTTCGTGTATACATAATGCTTGTATCTTCGCTCTTCCCTCGCATTAAAAAGAGCCTGAATAAACATGTCTGTTTTTCTCACCGGTAGTGGTGTCGATTTCAAACATGAAGTTTAATGTGACGGGCCGAGAGAAGGTTGTGACTCAAAGACAGGATGAAAGCAACTGAGTGAGTCTATTATAGAACACTCTCCTTTATATACAAAAGCTCAAGTCAACAAGATAAATCATGATCAAAATCGACACCGTTACCTGTTAAAAAAACCGACATATGTTTATTCAAGCTCTTTTTAGTGTGAGGGAAGAGCGAAGATACAAGCATAATATATACACAAAATGAACTATGTACGATCGTGTGACACACGGTTGGTACAATACTCGAAGGAGAAGACATAAATATCTCTCGTGAAGGTTTATAGCGAGAGGGAAAACATACATATCCTCTCTTAAAAGTTTAAGGGCCGCTCATGAATGGCAAAGACAAGGAACAGTGACAATGCCCTAGGCCTAGCGAGTAGGACAATGCCCTGGAGACTGACCTTATATACATATGATTAGCGCCCAAATTAAGACTCTTTCCACTCAAGCTAGGACCAGGGATGGCCAGCCAATGGCTACTGATGACTCAGCAGGTAGACCTATAGGCTCCCACCAAACATCCCATCCTTAGCTCACAATGATGCTGACTTTGCAGGCAATACAAGAAACTACCGAGTTTAAGCAGGTCTCAAATCCCAGTCCAGCAGATCGCTAGTCAGAGACGTTTCCAATAGCACAACTGTCCTCAGAGTCTGAATAAGCCTTTATGGATCCCATACTTTACCTCTGAGGCCACATAGTTGTGCAGTGTGTAAGGAAGTTTTCCATAGACTAACGGAAAGTGGAATCATGTAACATTCCCTATCTTTATTTGTGGATAACTGTTTCGAAGTGAAACTACTCATAGTGATGATGTCAAATAACTCATTTCTTTCTTTCTTTCTTTCTGGTTATCAATGATGTGGAGGGTACCCAGTGTATCCATTTGGAGTAAGAGAATAGAATTCCTTTATGTTATGTAATTTTCCGGAAATTTAATCCAGGATATTTATTTTATATATTATACCAACCGTGTGTCAGACGATCATACATAGTAACGACATTTCATTTTGTGTATATATTATGCTTGTATCTTCGCTCTCCCCTCGCACTAAAAAGAACCTGAAAATACTTTGTATGTTTTTTCACCGTTAACTTTTAACCAGTGTGGTACTCGGTTATTATTATTATTATTAATATTATTATTAGCCAAGCTACAACCCTAGTAGGAAAAGCAAGATGACATAAGCCCAAGGGCTCCAATAGAGAAAAATAGCCCAGAGAGGAAAGGAAATAAACATAATTAAATGATGAGGACAAGTTAACAATAAATCATTTTAAAACCTCAACAACGTCAAAACAGACATGTCCCATATAAACTATTAATAACGTCAAAAACAGATATTTCATATATAAACTATAAAAAGACTCATGTCATCCGGGTCAACATAAAGATATTTGCTCCAACTTTGAACTTTTGAAGTTTTACTGATTCAACTACCCGATCAGGAAGATCATTCCACAACTTTGTAACAGCTTGAATAAAACTTCCAGAATACTGTGTAGTATTGAGCCTCATGATGGAGAAGGCCTGGCTATTAGAATTAACTGCTTGCCTAGTATTACGGACTGGATAGAATTGTCCAGGGAGATCTGAATTTAAAGGATCGTCAGAGTTATGAAAAATCTTATTCAACATACATAATGAACTAATTGAACGACAGTGCCAAAGATTAATATCGAGATCAGGAATAAGAAATTTAATAGACAGTAAGCTTCTGTCCAACAAATTAAAATGAGAATCAGCAGCTGAACACCAGACAGGAGAACAATACTCAAAACAAGGTAGAATGAAAGAACTAAAACACTTCTTCAAAATAGATTGATCACCGAAAATCTAGAAAGACTTTCTCAATAAGTCAATTTTTTGTGCAATTGAAGAAGACACAGACCTTATATGTTTCTCAAAAGTAAATTTGCTGTCGAAAATCACACCTAAAATTTTGAAAGAGTCATACAAATTTAAAGAAACATTATCAATACTGAGATCCGGATGTTGAGGAGCCACCGTCCTTGACCTACTTACAATCATACTTCGAGTTTTGTTAGGATTCAACTTCATATCCCATAATTTGCACCATGCACTGATTTTAGCTAAATCTCTATTAAGGGATTTATCAACTCCAGATCTACATTAAGTGGTTAGAATTGATGCAAAGAGAGTAGCATCATCTGCATATGCAACAAGCTTGTTTTCTAGGCCAAACCACATATCATGTGTATATGATATGAAAAGTAATGGGCCAAGAACACTACCCTGTGGAACACCGGATATCACATTCCTATACTCACTATGGTGCCCATCAACAATAACTCTTTGAGATCTATTACTTAAAAAATCAATAATAATGATAAGAAACGACCCACCCAATCCCAACTATTTGAGTTTGAAAATAAGGGCCTAAAATCAAGCAGCACTAAAATCAAGGCCAATCATACGAACTTCTTGACCACAATCAAGGAATTTCTGTACAGCATTGGAGATTGTAAGAAGGGCATCACATGCTCCAAGGCCTTTACGAAAACAAAATTGCAAACTAGGGAATAGATGATTATTTTCGGCAAACCTATTAAGATGTTTTGCCAGAAGACGCTCAAAAACTTTAGAGAATATGGGAGTTATGGAAATTGGGCGGTAATCAGTGAGACTTGAGCTACCACAAACACATTTACATAGAGGAGCAACATTACCAATCCAGTTGAACAGGAAATTTCCTGTTGCATTGAACGTAAAATAATGTGTCTGTTTTTCTCACCATTAACTGTTAACCGGTACGGTGTCGATTGAACAAAAATCTTCCTATTGCATTGAGTTTTTGTATATAAATGCGAGTGTCTGTTATAAAGTTACTCAGTTGCTTTTATCCTGTCCTTGAGTCACAACCTTCTCTCGGCTCGTCACATTGATGACCCCGGAAGGTGACTCACTCCTCCCGCCTTCCACCCACCCTCTCCTCTCCGTCGTTGGTACTATGGCGGACTCTACGGATATTGGCGCTGAGGCTGCCCCATTGAAACTTTCGTCATTCGCCAGCAGAGAGGCGTCTTCTTGGTTTCAGCGTGCAGAGGTCCAGATTCGCATCAAGGGCGTGACTCGCTCAACCACCAAAGCAGATTATGTTCTCCCGGCGATACACGAGGACACCTCCCCGGAAATATCCGACTGGCTTTGTGAACAAGGAGACACCCCAATAGCATACGACGCCCTCAAAACATACCTTCCGCAGCAGAACTTGCCGTCGCCAGCCGCCTGTATAGCAAAGCTTTACCAGCTCTCTCAACAACCGTTTGGGGACCAAAGGGCTTCGCCCGCCCTCAGGGAAATGACCAGTATTGCTCGCCAGCAACCTGTCACAGATGGCTCTTCTTGTGAGTTGAACCTACTTCATGTCCTTTGGATACGCCGTTTACCCAAACCTGTATGTGCTGCCATACCCGATGTCGATAGTTTACCCATAAAGGACTTGATGACCAAAGTCGACGCCCTTATGGACAGCCACTTCAAGACCTCCATCAACGCCTCCACTCATGACGTAGAGGACGCCTATTCAACATTAACCGAAGCTGACGTAAATGCCGTAGGAGATACATTCCTACCCCGTAACGTGCCGAAGCTGCGACAAAGCCACCCACCACCCACCACTCGCTCGCGCCCCAACCAACGACTTCTACAGCCACTTACTGCCTCCCATCCGCCACAGTTTTGCTACTACCACTCCATATTCAGGGCAACTACGAAAAAATGTGCCAAGGATTGTCAGTGGCCAAAAAAAGTGTAATTATGCCAACGGTCATGGCGGTGGCCTCCCATGTTTCTAATCTTTTCTTTTTACATTATGCAGGAACGGTCGTGCAATTTTTTGGTAGACACGGGTGCTAGTCGTTCTCTTTTGCCAAGGGAACTCTTCAGGACATAATGTAGTCTATCTACGTCTGCGGACGTCCGCTTGGTAGCTGCCAACAGATCTACGACACCCACCTACTGTTACAAGAACCTCACATTATCTTTTGGAAACGGTAAATTTAATTGTAAGTTTCTCGCTGACATCACATTGCTAATCCTCGGTATGAATTTCCTCTCTCATTTCCACCTTCTGGTCGATGTCGCCCACCGACGATTGGTCAACTCAGACTTGTACTTGTCGACACCTATTTAACCAGCCCTCTCCAACCTCGTTCTCCACATCAGCGCACCCACGGATGCCTATGCTAACCTCCTTACGTAGTACCCGGACGTTTTCCGTCCAGAACTTCACCAAACGCCCACGGCTCCTCCCAAGCGCGGTATTTATCACCATATCAAGACGACGGGACCCCCCAATCTTCTCAAAATTCAGACGTCTACTACCGGAATGATTTGCAGCCATCAAACAGATGTTCATCAAAATGGAGAAAATGGGCTTTTGCTAAAAGGCCTCCAGCCCATGGTCGTCACCCTTACGCATAGTTCTAAAGAAAGACGCCTCCCTCCGTCCGTGCAGGATTACAGGCGCCTGAGAAACGCAAAATAAACCGGATCACTAACCCCTCGCAAACATCGCCGGCGTGACCTCCTACCTGCACAAAGCGAAGGTTTTCTCTACGCTCTACCTCCTAAACGGGTATTATCTGGTGCCTATGAACCCAGAAGACATCCCTAAGACCACCATCACCACTTTGTTTGGTAAATACACCTTCAATTACTCCTGTTTTGGCCTTCATAATGCTGGGGCCACGTTTCAACGTCTCTTGGATGGCATCTTAGGGAACCTCCCCTTCTGTGTATTTTATGCGGACGATATACTTGTGTTCTTCTCCTCAAAAGAGGAACACCTACGTCCCCTGCGCACCGTGCTCCGGTAGTCCGGTACGAAGAATATACCTTTGGCGGCAACGAAGTGTCGTTCTTAGGGCACCGCATCACTCCTGAAGGAGTCCATCCCCTCCCTGAGAAGGTAGCAGCCGTTCAGAACTTCCCCGCGCCCTCGACCGTCAAAGCTCGGCAGGAATTCTTGGGCATGATCAACTATTATCACCGTTTTCTGCCAGCCATTGCTGCCACTCTTGCTCCCCTCTACGCCTCCCTCAAGGGCAAGCCAAAGGACCTGAAGTGGGGTCCCCTTCAAGAAGCAGCCTTCTGCAATGCTAAAAAGCCCCTATCAACTACTGCGGCTCTCACTTTTCCTATCCCTAACGCCCCACTCCTTCTCTCCACCGATGCCAGCGACGTCGCTATTGCTGCAGTACTTGAGCAGGTGGTCAACGGCTCGCCCCGCCCATTGGCCTTCTTCAGCAGAAAACTGTCCAAGGCAGAATCGGGCTATTCTACCTTCGATCGAGAATTGCTGGCTGTGCACTTGGCTGTCCGTCACTTTCGTCATTTCTTAGAAGGTACGCCCTTCGTCATTTGCACAGACCACATGCCTCAGGTGCATGCCTTTACTCGACAGTCTGATGCCTGGTCCGCCCGTCAACGCCGACATCTCTCCGCCGTGGCTTAATACAATTGCACCCTTCAATACGTCCCTGGGAAAATGAATGCCGTTGCCGATTCCCTGTCAAGAAACATGTTGGCTGCCGTTCAACTGGCATTGGATTACAACGCCCTGGCTGAAGCCCAACGACAGGATCCAGAATATCAAGCATATAGGACATCCTGCACGTCCCTCCGTTGGGAAGACTTCCCCCTCGACAACTCCAACACCACCCTCCTCTGTGACGTCAGTACTGGCAGACCACGACCTTGGATTCCTGCTACCATGCGCCGACAAGTGTTTGATTTCATTCATGGCCTTTCACATCCCTCGTGCCGTTCTACTGCACAGCTGCTGAAGGCAAAGTTCATTTGGCACGGCATTTCTAAGGATGCTAAGGATTGGGTCCGCGCCTGTACTTCTTGCCAAACTTCCAAAGTATATCGACACATGGATTCAGGAGTGGGCCCCTTTTCTCAACCTCAGCATCGTTTCGCACACATTCACGTCGACATTTTAGGCCCCCTACCCACATCACATGGACTTTGTTACCTGTTTACCGTCATCGACCGCTCCACCCGTTGGCCTGAAGCCATTCCCATGGAAACTGCAACGTCTGCCTCATGTACATCTGCCTTACTCTCTGGATGGATTGCAAGATTTGGTATCCATGAGCATATTACTTCTGACAGAGGAACCACTTTCACTTCTCAATTATGGACATCATTAGCGAATCTCCTGGGCATCACCCTACATCAGATAATGGCCTACAACCCCGCTGCCAATGGAATGGTTGAATGTTTTCATCGCACCCTCAAAGCAGCTTTGATGTCCTGCTACAAGGATTCAAACTGGTTTACTCAGCTTCCCTGGGTCCTCCTGGGACTAAGGACCACTTCTAAGGACGCCCTCGACGTCTTGGCAGCTGAAATGGTGTATGGCGACCCGTTGGTCGTCCTTGCCAAATTTTTTCCTTCCACAACCTCCTCCGATGATCTCCAGCGCATACATCACGTCATGGGAAAATTTAGTCCATGCCGCCAGACTTACAAGCCCCCAGCGAAGCATCACATACCTACAGACTTGCATTCTGCAATGCACGTCTTCCTGCGCAATGATACTACCAAGCCACCGCTAACGCTCCCTTACACGGGCCCTTTCCTTGTGTTCCGACGCAGTCCGAAAGCATTCCTACTAAATATTCGTGGCAAAGAAGACTGTGTCTCCATTGATCGTCTAAAACCTGCTTATCTACTGCCAGATGACCCGTCTACAGTTCGCCTCTCTAGAGCAGGGCACCCTATTTAACATGTACAGTATGTCATTTTTAGGGGGGGAGCCATGTACCAACCGTGTGTCACACGATCGTACATAAATTATTTTGTATATATTATGCTTATATCTGCGATCTTCCCTCGCACTAAAAAGAACCAGAATAGACATGTTGGCGTGTCGCCTATGTAACATTGTCATTTTCTCGAACATGTATTTTCCTGTTGCCTTGAGGTTTTGTATATAAACGAGTGTGTTCTTTAATAAAGATATTTTTGATTGCATCCTTCCTTTGAGTTCACAACCCTCTTTCGGCTCGTCAGAGTCCAAATGATTTAGTTTAACCAATATATCATCAGGAATATTTCTATACATCACAACATGATTTCATTGCAATAAAGGTTCTACAGTAAGAAGACCGACTATATCAGGAAAGAGCTATAATATTGTACCTCACAGAACTCCAAACAGACTCTAAAACGGAGCAAATGTTTACGCTCTGGACATCAATATTTTCCCAAGACGTTCATAATTGTTAGACATCATATTCAGGTGGAGTGTTTCCTCCATTACTGACACACGAGGAATCCTTTCGAATTTTGGATATTTACTTCCATCAGCCATTTTGGATCGTAGCTTAATTAAATGTTAAGGAACTATTCTAGAATACGGGATCAGAGAATAAACATCAGAAGTATTTAAATTCAAGAATATTCAACTTATGGTAACGTTATAGTTTCCCTCCCTGAAAAAGAGAACTAGTATAAAAGTAGCTTAAATGTTTAGTTTTCATGAATCATAGCCATAATAAAAGTCATATGTTAAAGGATGGCAAAAACAATCGTCACCAGATATTAAATGAAACTAAATTTTCCTCAAAGGGAATTTCCCCACTGGTAATCTTCTCTTCCGTCTGGAGATCTTTCAACTAATAATTTCTAGTTGACACAAATGAAGAATTCGGTTTGTATAGAAAACATTTCTTGAGTTCAGAATACTGTTAAAGATAATTCATCATCGTTTAGATTCTCTTTCCTGAAGTCACGATTTCCCTGAGGACTCATTTCATCTTAAAGGAGGAATAATACGAACTCATTAAGATAATGGATTATGACAAAAGTCTTGACATCATCACTAATTCGATAAAACCACTCTACACTTATTATTATTATTATTATTATTATCATTATTATTATTATTATTATTATTACTTGCTAAGCTACAACCCTAGCTGGAAAAGCATGATGCTAAAAGCCCAAGGGCTTCAACAGGGAAAATAAATCCAGTGAGAAAAGGAAATAAGGAAGCAAATAAATGATACAAGAAATAATGAACAATTAAAATGAAATATTTTAAATGCTGTAACAATAGCAAAAAGATATTTCCTTTACAAACTATAAAAAGACTTATGTCAGCCTGTTCAACATAAAAACATTTGTTGCAAGTGTGAACTTTTGAAGTTCTACCGATTCAACTACCCGATTTGGAAGATCATTCCACAATTTGGTCTAAGCTGAATTAAAGCTTCTTGAATACTTTGTAGTTTTGAACATCATGATGGAGAAGGTCTGGCTATTAGAATTAACAAAAGGCCTAGTATTACGAACAGGATGAAACTGTCCAGAAAGATATGAATTAAAAGGATGATCAGAATTATAGAAATTATCATGCAACATCCATAGTGAACTAATTGAATGATTATTACTAGCTAAGCTACAAATTTAGATGGAAAAGCTAGATGCTATAAGCCCAAGGACTCCAATAGGGAAAAATAGCTCAGTGAGTAAAGGAAATAAGGAAATAAATAAATGATGAAAATGAATTAACAATAAATAATTCTAAATAAAGTAACAACGTCAAAACAGATATGTCCTATAAAAACTATTAACAACGACAAAAACAGATATGTTATAAATAAACTATAAAAAGACTCATGTCACCCTGGTCAACATGAAAACATTTGCTCCAACTTTGAACTTTTGAAGTTCTACTGATTCAACTACCCGATTAGGAAGATCATTCCACAACTTGGTGACAGCTGGAATAAAACTTCCAGAGTACTGTGTAGTATTGAGTCTCATGATGGAGAAGGCCTGGCTATTAGAATTATCTGCCTGCCTAGTATTACGAACAGGATAGAATTGTCCAGGGAGATCTGAATGTAAAGGATGGTCAGAGTTATGAAAAATCTTATGCAACATGCATAATGAACTAATTGAACGACGGTGCCAAAGATTGATATCTAGATCAGGAATAAGAAATTTAATAGACCGTAAGTTTCTGTCCAACAAATTAAGATGAGAATCAGCATCTGAACACCAGACAGGAGAACAATACTCAAAACAAGGTAGAATGAAAGAATTAAAACACTTTTTCAGATTAGATTGATCACCGAAAATCTTGCAAGACTCTCTCAATAAGCCAATTTTTTGTGCAATTGAAGTAGACAGAGGTCTCATGCATTTCTCAAAAGTAAATTTGCTGTTGAGAAGCCACCGTCCTTGACCTACTTACAATCATACTTTAAGTTTTGCTAGGATTCTGCTTCATACCCCATAATTTGCACCATGCACTAATTTTAGCTAAATCTCTATTAAGGGATTCACCAACCCCAGATCTACATTCAGGGGATGGAATTGATGCAAAGAGAGTAGCATCATCTGCATATGCAACAAACTTGTTTCCTAGGCCAAACCACATGTCATGTGTATATAGTATGAAAAGTAATGGGCCAAGAACACTACCCTGTGGAACACCGGATATCACATTCCTATACTCACTATGGTGCCCATCAACAACAACTCTTTGAGATCTATTACTTAAAAAATCAATAATAATTCTAAGAAACGACCCACCCACTTCAAAATATTTTAGTTTGAAAACAAGGGCCTCATGATTAACACGGCCAAAGGCAGCACTAAAATCAAGGGCAATCATACGAACTTCCTGACCACAATCAAGGGATTTCTGTACAGCATTGGAGATTGTAAGAAGGACATTACATACTCCAAGGCCTTTACAAAAATCAAATTGCAAACTAGGGAATAGATGATTACCTTCAGCAAACCTATTAAGACGTTTTGCCAGAAGACATTCAAAAATTTTAGATAATGTGGGAGTTATGGAAATTGGGCAGTAATCAGTGGGACTTGAGCTACCACAAACACATTTACATAATGGAGTAACATTACCAATTCTCCAACAATTGCTAAATTCTCCTCTTCTTGCTAACTTGCGAAAAATAACAGTTAACTTTAGAGCCAAGAAATCTGCTGTCTTTATAAAAAACAAAGGAAAAATATGAGACGAGAATCAGCAGCTGAAGATCAGAGAGGAAAACAATACTTAAAACCAGGTACAATGAAAGAATTAAAACACTTCTTCAGAATAAATTGATTGTCAAAAATCTTAAAAGACCTTCATAATAAGCCAGTTTTTTTTTTTTTTGGGGGGGGGGGGCAATTGTAGAAGACACTGACCTACTCTGTTTTTTAAAAGAAATTTGCTGTCGAGAATCCCACCTAAAATTTTTAGAGTTATACAGAGTTCCAGAAAGATTATCAATGCTGAGATCATGATGTTAAGAAGCCACTGTCCTTGACCTACTTACAATCATACTTTGAGTTTTGGTAGGATTCAACTTCATACCCCATAATTTTCACCATGCACTAATTCTAGCAAGATCTCTATTAAGAGACTCAGAAACTCCAGATCTACATCTAGGCGATAGAATTGATGCAAAGTGAATAGCATCATCAGCATATGTAACAAACTTGTTTTCGACGCCAAACTACATGTCATGTGTATATAAGATGAAAAGTAATCAGCCAAGAACACTGCCCTGAGGAGCACTAAATACCACATTCCTATACTCACTATGGTGCCCCTCAAAAACTCTTTGCGATCTATTACCTAAAATATCAATAATGATGCCATGTAAAGATCCATCCACTTTGGGTTTCAATACAATGAGCTCATGATTAACATTGTTAAGTATGACTAATAAAATAAATATTATACAACAATTATTCTTGTACCCTAAGGGCAGGAGTAGTGTAGTATCCGAGTAAGAGTAGGGTTGTAGGAGTTATCTGAGCTGACGACGAGTTTCGTCACGGGGAAAGAAGTCGTCATAGGAATTAATAAATATCCTCAACTATACGTTGTTTTTCGGCCATGCATCTGCATACGCTATTGCGAACTTGCGAATCAGTCGGCTCTTGAGTATCTTGTAGTAGAATTCGATCACCAGGACACTGTCTCCTTCCAAACCCAACATCAACCCTTACTTTATAAAGATTTCCAATAATAGTAGACGTATTGCTACCTAATTTTTGGTCATGTATAAGAGGCACATAAACTTTATCAGGCTCTTTCGAAAAATTTGATTTCTTTATCTAAAACTATTTATGTAAATTATTACTAATTCTTTTTGTGTAATATAAAAAAAATCCATTCAAAGTCATTAAAAATAATTATAGAAACAAAAACGTATTTTTAAAAGGTCAGGAAGCCCATCATTATGTTGATGAAATATCTTTCCATCTGATCAAAACTCGTAAGGAATTCGTAATATTAAGTAAACCTTCACTGAGATTGGTAGGCCGATTGGTTTTCATGATAGTTGGTGTACAGTCTGTGACAGTTTATGTACAGTCGACTGATTGAATTGCTTTACAGTTTTCGTATTGTCTGAGTGATTAATGTACACAAAGTCGATTGGTTTGCAGCTAGAGGCTGGTGTGAATGCTGGATTATTATTTTTCTTTACCAGCGTGGAAGTGATTATTTATATTCTGAGTAAGTACAGTTTCGTTTATCTTTGCTTGTCGTGATTGTGAATGACAGGAACAATTTATTGTTTATCTTTGATTACAGTGAGATAGTTTAGTTTTTTACTCGGAGTAGAGGTTTATGAAAAAAATAATGTATGTGGTTGTGTGAAAATGTAGTAGGATTTGGCAAAGTAAGGGGGGAGGAATGTGGAGGATTAATTTCTGTTTTATTTTTATTTATCTATTTTTTGTTGAGCAACCAAATGTCTAACTGTTTCGTCAGTCTTCTTGAAATTCGAAATATAATTTCCGAAGTAAAATTCCTTTATAAGCATTTTGAATTATGGCTTGATCTCTGCAAAACTCGAAATCATAATAGACAAATAAATTAACATCAAATTTTTTTCTATTTAGATGCTCCCACAAATGTTATCGCAACATTAACTTTAGTTTCATGTTGTTTAGTTTTAGTTTTAGACCAATGGTATAGTTCATATTATGAAGGTTCATGTTTGAGGGTCGGGGTTTGCCGTGTCTGACACCGCTTGATCTATCCTTTCTCGCTACTTTCTATTATCATTTGTGAGTTTATCGAAACAGAGCGTTAAAGATTGGAGGATTTATTTTACTGATAGATATAGAAGGGTTGATTAGTAAACTCTCTCTCTCTCTCTCTCTCTCTCTCTCTCTCTCTCTCTCTCTCTCTCTCTCTCTCTCTCTCTTAATCTAACTAAATTACCACTATGAATAAGGAAGAAAATAATCTATAATTGCTATATTCCTCCACAACTCGCAATCTTTTCTCTCTCCATCAAAATATATCTTTTTATGAAATTCTCACAACCGAAAAGAAGAGCAGATCTTCCTGTTTCCCCTCAAACATAATTAAAAAGGTGACCAATAGTAATTATAGAATAAGAAGAATTAAAAATGCAACATTTATTAACATATAAACTTTAATAAAGGTATAGTAAAGAATTTGGTTTTATTTAGTCCCCCTCGAAGGTCAAGACAGAAAACGAAAGAGGGCTGTGTTGATAGTTTTTCCATTCTCTGTTAATTCTATAAAAAATTCCATTGCACAAATAATGATTATAGTCACCGAAAATAAAGTTTTCACGTTTGTATTCTATCATTCAATATCTTTACTTATTAATTACTGATGGAGCAGGAAAGGATTCTCCAATCTCTGTGAAATATCAATATTACGTAAATTCCTGACGAGTTGGATCAGATGGAAAAGTATTTTTTCATCATAATGATGTTGTAAAGACACCGCTCCCTTCGTCGTCCACAAAATCAACAAACTGTTTATTTATTTGAATTCTCCTTTCGCCACACCGTGGTTTCCCATGTATATGTATTCCGCTCTATATGAGCTACATTTGGACATATGTATCATTTCATTACGTTTCTGTCAACTCATAATTCGTATATTTGTAAGTGTAAGAAAACACATATATTTTGGCGGGCAATCCAATCTGATCTGGTGCCAGCGCCATCCTACCTTTCCTCCCGCACCTTGTAATATAATACTGTGCACATTTGAATAAAGTATCAGTTGATCTTGGTGACGCTTGTCTCACTGTCCTTACAACTGGTGACCCCGGAGTTGAAAGTAGCAACAGCGGTTTTTGCTTTGCCATTAACGGAATTATTACGGCCGTGCTACCTTCTCTATACTCCGTTACCTTAGGCATGAGCCTGCATTTGGTTCTCCCACACTTCGGTGAATGTAAGGCAGTAGGACGAGCTTAACCGACATATCAACTTCTCACCTCTTCGCCGACTCGTCGTCTGGCCACGATGCAGGAAGCAACACGCCCATCGCACCCAACGGCCTCGCCTCCACGCCCAAAGTCAAACTGCTACCCATTTCTCAACACAACACCGCTTCCTGGTTCCTGAGAGCAGACGTACTCTTCCGTGTCGCTAGACTCAGCGACTCCTGCGCCAAGGCTGACATCGTTCTCACCTCCATACCTGAAGAGGTATTCGACAAGATTTCCCCATGGCTTGGCGCCTAGGCCAGCCAAGTTTCATACGACGACCTGAGAACGAAACTAATCGGTATCTACTCCCTCTCCGTCTCAGCAAGGGCACAGAAAGTCCTGGACCTCGCCGGCAAGCCCATGGGTGACACCTCTCCTGTCGAAGCGTGGGACGAGTTAACCGTCCTGCTTATGCTCCCCGAAACAGACAGCAACAGCCGACACGTGAGATTAGCTTATCTTGCGAGATCTTTCTTCGACGCCTACCACAGGACGTAAGGGCCCAATTGACAGACGCCGACACGCTCCCGATGATCGAACTCCTATCGAAGGCTCAGAAGCTCCACGAGGCCTCCAAAGCATCTCGCCTCAGAGCATCATCGTCAACAACGCCTTCGTTCTCCTCCTTCAGCAGCTGTTCTTCCATAGACTCCTCAGCAACGGCCCCTGAGGACGACAAGATCAACGTTCTATCAAGAAAAAAACCGCCGCAACCAACACGACCGAACCCTAGGACAGTTCGGCAGTGACGCCAAGAAATGTAGAGCACCATGCAGTTTCCCTAGAAGATGACGCCAGAAGCATGCACCTGCCACCATCGCAGCCGCAGGTAACCAAAACAAGAATGGTTTCTATATCCTCGATACCACTTCCAACCTTCCAAGTCCGACCTAGACCGTGGTCCTGACAAAAATGCTCCCTCACTCATCGCCGCCAATGGATCTCCCATACGGTGCTATGGGATTAGGACCCTCAAGATATCTATCATGGGCCGTTCGTATTCTTGGCCCTTCGCCATCGCTGACGTCAATCGCCCCCTCCTCGGTGCGGATTTCCTCGCCCACCATGGACTCCTTGTCGATGTCGCCAACAAACGTCTCATCGACACGGGAACCTGCCAGTCCCGCGCCCTAGAACACGGCCCTGCAACAATGTCCGTATCCGCCGTAACGACGCACCCCTACGCCGACCTCCTACAAAAATTTCCCGAGGTTTTCAAGCCCGAGCTCCGACATTCGCCAGGTTCCCCGTCCAGGCACGGGATCTACCACCACATCACAACGACAGGACCTCCCACTCACGCCAAATTCCGCCGCCTCCCGCCCCAGAAAGTGAAGGATGCCAAACGCGCCTTTAAGGACATGGAACGCATGGGTATCTGTAAGAAAGCATCGAGCCCCTGGGCATCGCCCCTACACATGGTAAAAAAGCCGGACGGGTCCTGGAGACATTGCGGCGACTATAGGCGCCTCAACCTCATCACAACGCCCGATCACTACCCTCTGCCCAACATGCAGGACCTAACGAACGCGTTGCACGGCGTGAAGTATTTTACCAAGATGGACCTCCTCAAGTCTTACTTCCAGGTTCCCATATTTCCGGAAGACATCCCGAAAACTGCCATTGTAACGCCGTTTGGATCCTACACCTTCGCATACTCAACCTTCGGTCTACGCAACGCTGGGGCGACCTTTCAACGACTAATGGATAGCATTCTGGGTATCCTACCTTTCTGCTTCTGCTACGTCGACGACATCCTGATATTCTCGAAAACTAAGGAGAAACACCGGAGGCACGTCCGCACCGTCCTCAAACGCCTACAAGAGAACGGCCTGGTCGTACGTTTCGATTTCCTTGGTCACAGCGTATCCTCGTGCGGGGTAAAACCCATGACAACCAAGTTTGACGCCATCAGAAAGTTCGCGATACCTACGACCATCCGCCAACTTCAGGAGTTCCTGGGGATGGTCAATTACTACAGGCACTTCATCCCCAACATCGCACAAACCCTGTCACCCTTCGACAACGTCCTGAAAGGAAAAGCGAAAAAACTCGAGTGGGGTTTGCCCCAGCAAAAGGCATTTGCCCGGACAAAGGATGCCTCGCGAATGCCACCACCCTGGCTCATTTCGATGACAACGCGCCCCTGCGACTAACGACCGACGCCAGCAACGTCGCCTGTGGGGTTGTGCTGGAGCAACTCGTCGATGGTTCTCCTCGACCGCTGGCATTCTTCAGCAAGAAATTAAACCCGCCGAAACAAGATACAGCACCTTCGATAGGGAACTCCTCGCCGTCTACCTTGCCGTCTGCCACTTCAGGCACATCTTGGAGGGCACACCCTTCACAATTGCGACAGACCATCAACCCCTCGTTCACAATTTCATGAAATCGACAGACGCATGGTCCTCCCGACAACTACGTCATCTCGCAATAATCGCCTAATTCGGGTGCACCATACGTTACGTCCCAGGAAAGAAAAACCCAGTCGCGGACGCCCTTTCAAGGATTGAAATTGACGCAATCCACCTGGGAATCGACTACGCCAATCTCGCAACCGAACAACGCACCGACCGAGAAGCACAGGATCACCTGACGGGGTCATCCGCGCTCAAGATAAGTGCGATTCCCCTCGGACCAGCAGGAGTAACTATTCTTTGCGACACCAGGACCAGCTGCCCACGTCCCTGGATACCAGCCTCCTGCAGAAGGAAAATATTCGATATCATCCACGGACTTTCACACCCCTCAGGACGCACCACCGCTCGCCTTCTGTCTGAAAATTTTGTCTGGCCAGGGATCAAAAAGGACGCCCGGGAATGGGCGAAGTCATGCATCAACTGCCAATCAAGCAAAGTCAGCCGTCACACCGAATAGGGGGTAGGCGATTTTCCCCAGCCAAAAAGACGTTTCGGTCACATACACATCGACGTCGTGGGACCATTGCCTCCTTCTGGATCTGCTCGCTACCTGCTTACAATCATCGATCGCTCCACGAGGTGGTTGGAGGCATCGCAGATGACCGAAGCTACGACTCAAGCATGCGCCGAAGCCCTCCTGTCAAGCTGGGTGAGCAGGTTTGGCGTTCCTGACGACATCACGACAGACAGAGGCCCCGCTTTCCTCTCAGAAATTTGGCTCGCTTTGGTGAACCTGATGGGGAAGACGCTCCACAGCACCACAGCATACAACCCCGCGGCAAACGGCATGGTCTAAAGAACTCACCGCTCCCTCAAGGCGTCCCTGTGTAATCGCCATAACAGCGAATGTAGAATAAATATATGTGTGAAATAAATAATATAGCTATACGGAAGAAAGGGAACTAGAATAAAGAGTTAAAAGCTAGCGAGAGAAAATATGCTTACTATGGAAGCGCTCATCCCGGGCGCATTAACCTCTAGCCTTAACACGTGTCGAACACCACCATAGGAAAAGAATCAAGCCATTGACGTGCGGAGCATAAACACATCTCCATCGTGAATGTATAACGTAGTTGTGAACGAGAATTTGCAGAGAATACATGCTGTAGAGCAATCTCCAATACTACCACAATACCGCATCGTGTATGTATAATGTTGTACACAATTATGTAATATGTTAATATTTTAATAACTGTAAATTAGAGAAGGTTATAACGATCAACATACAAATCATTGTGTTATTCATTGTCTGACACATGGATTTTAGATCAATAACATGTCAATTTGTAATGATACTTACTCACATATTGTCTATGTCACCAGGTTTGATCACAACAAATAAATAGTGAATTCAACACTGCGGTATCAATTACTCCACCATTAGTCGCTAGAGAAATAGGCGACTACAATCAAACACGAACGGATATTGAAGTGACGGGACCTTGGCATCATAGTACGGATGGAAATTAAGTTTATGGGAATCACCCCCAAATATGTGAACTGTTCTTACAGAAGTGGATCGTATCTACAGAGGACGTTGCTGAATAGCGCCACGCACATATCTAAGTTACATGTGTGCAGATTATGAATGTGCTAGAAGGGTTTCTATTAATATTTCGTTTGTATAAGTGCCTGTTTATTCCCTGTTGACGAGTGACGAGAAATGGAATTAACTTGGAGAACAGATAACCAATATCGTGCATAGATTAAGAATAAGTAATATTTAAATATTACCGAAGTGTAAGCTTATATGTGTAATTACATATGTATAAAAAGGGGTGAGTGAAGTGATATTGAGTTAGGTAATTAAATTGACTCATAAGGGATACACAATGATACGCAATTAATGAAATTTCCAGTGAAGTGATTTTCATGTAAACGATTAAATAGACAGGTAAAAGATAGATAAATTTAAGTCAAATAAACGTGAAGTGATATTGAGGTAGGTAATTAAATTGATTCATAAGGGATACATAATGATACGCAATTAATGAAATTTCCAGTGAAGTGATTTTCATGTAAACGATTAAATAGACAGGTAAAATATAAATAAATTTAAGTCAAATAAATGTAAATATAGAAGGTATGATGAGATAAGAATTTTAGCAGGATTGTGTTTATTGTTAAAACTTCGAGGGACATGAAGTTCGCTTAAGTAATAAAGGGACAAATAAAAAGTGGAACAAAGAGGTATTGAGAATCTTTAGATACAAATTTAAAGAAAAATAAGTGCATGACTTGGTGTAATTTGAGCCACGGCAAGGCTAATTCCATTGTAAACGAATGGTGATGATTGGGTTATTAAGTGCAAACCTAAACAAAACAAGGTGCATAATTTGGTGTAATTTGAGACACAGCAAGGCTGATTTCGTTGTAAACGAATGCTGACGATTGGGTTATTAGGTGCAAACCTAAACAAAACAAGGTGCATAATTTGGTGTAATTTGAGCCAGAGCAAGGCTAATTCCATTGTAAACGAATGGTGACGATTGAGTTATTAGGTGTAAACCTAAACAAAACAAGGTGCATAATTTGGTGTAATTTGAGCCAGAGCAAGGCTAATTCCATTGTAAACGAATGGTGACGATTGAGTTATTAGGTGTAAACCTAAACAAAACAAGGTGCATAATTTGGTGTAATTTGAGCCAGAGCAAGGCTAATTCCATTGTAAACGAATGGTGACGATTGAGTTATTAGGTGCAAACCTAAACAAAACAAGGTGCATAATTTGGTGTAATTTGAGCCAGAGCAAGGCTAATTCCATTGTAAACGAATGGTGACGATTGAGTTATTAGGTGTAAACCTAAACAAAACAAGGTGCATAATTTGGTGTAATTTGAGCCAGAGCAAGGCTAATTCCATTGTAAACGAATGGTGACGATTGAGTTATTAGGTGCAAACCTAAACAAAACAAGGTGCATAATTTGGTGTAATTTGAGACACAGCAATGCTGATTTCGTTGTAAACGAATGCTGACGATTGAGTTATCAGGTGCAAACCTAAACAAAACAAGGTGCATAATTTGGTGTAATTTGAGACACAGCAATGCTGATTTCGTTGTAAACGAATGCTGATGATTGGGTTATTAGGTGCAAACTTTAACAATGCAAGGTGCATAATTTGGTGTAATTTGAGACACAGCAAGGCTGATTTTGTTGTAAACGAATGCTGACGATTGGGTTATTAGGTGCAAACCTAAACAAAACAAGGTACATAATTTGGTGTAATTTGAGCCAGAGCAAGGCTAATTCCATTGTAAACGAATGGTGACGATTGAGTTATTAGGTGTAAACCTAAACAAAACAAGGTGCATAATTTGGTGTAATTTGAGCCAGAGCAAGGCTAATTCCATTGTAAACGAATGGTGACGATTGAGTTATTAGGTGCAAACCTAAAAAAAACAAGGTGCATAATTTGGTGTAATTTGAGACACAGCAATGCTGATTTCGTTGTAAACGAATGCTGACGATTGGGTTATTAGGTGCAAACCTAAACAAAACAAGGTGCATAATTTGGTGTAATTTGAGCCAGAGAAAGGCTAATTCCATTGTAAACGAATGGTGACGATTGAGTTATTAGGTGCAAACCTAAACAAAGCAAGGTGCATAATTTGGTGTAATTTGAGACACAGCAAGGCTAATTCCGTTGTAAACGAATGTTGATGATTGGGTTATTAGATGAAAGCTAAAACAAAACCTAAGTGCATGACTTGGCGTAATTTGAGACACAGCAAGGCTAATTCCGTTGTGATCGAATGTTGATGATTGGGTTATTAGATGCAAGCTAAAACAAAACCTAAGTGCATGACTTGGCGTAATTTGAGACACAGCAAGGCTAATTCCGTTGTGATCGAATGTTGATGATTGGGTTATTAGATGCAAGCTAAAACAAAACCTAAGTGCATGACTTGGCGTAATTTGAGACACAGCAAGGCTAATTCCGTTGTGATCGAATGTTGATGATTGGGTTATTAGATGCAAGCTAAAACAAAACCTAAGTGCGTGACTTGGCGTAATTTGAGACACAGCAAGGCTAATTCCGTTGTGATCGAATGTTGATGATTGGGTTATTAGATGCAAGCTAAAACAAAACCTAAGTGCATGACTTGGCGTAATTTGAGACACAGCAAGGCTAATTCCGTTGTGATCGAATGTTGATGATTGGGTTATTAGATGCAAGCTAAAACAAAACCTAAGTGCATGACTTGGCGTAATTTGAGACACAGCAAGGCTAATTCCGAAGCTAAAACAAAACTTAAGTGCATGACTTGGTGTAACTTGAGACACAGCAAGGCTAATTCCGTTGTAATCGAATGTTGATGATTGGGTTATTAGATGCAAGCAAAAACAAAACTTAAGTGCATGACTTGGTATAATTTGAGCCACAGCAAGGCTGCTTCCGTTGTAAACGAATGTTGGTGATTGGATTATTTGATGCAAACTTAAACAAAACTAAGTGCATAATTTTGTGTAATTTGTGCAACAGCCAGGCTGTTTCCATTGTAAATGAATGTCGATAATTAGATTCATAAATGCAAATAGAAACGAAGCTAAGTGATAAACCATAACAAGGCTGCTTCCATTGTAAAGGGAATCAAGAGAAAAATATCCATCGAGTTAATAAATAAGTAGTCGAGGGACCGACGAACAACATCCTCGGTGGACAAGGAAAGACCCGTGACACACATGGCCTCGTTACAGGAAAGCGAGGGATATGGTGTGTGGAAGATGTCCATGAGGGACGGAAAAATAACATCCTTGGTGGACAAGAAAGACCAATGGCACCCATGGCCTTGTTACAGGATGACGAAGGACATGGAGTGTGGAAAATGTCCATGAAAGACGAACAAACAACATCCTTGGTGGACAAGGAGAGAACCATGGGGTGTGGAAAATGTCCATGAGGGACGGACAAACAACATCCTTGGTGGACAAGGAAAGACCAATGGCACCCATGGCCTCGGTAGACAAGGAAAGACCAATGGCACCCATGGCCTCGTTAAAGGACAGCGAAGGACATGGTGTGTGGAAAATGTCCATGAGGGACGGACAAACAACATCCTTGGCGGACAAGGAAAGACAAATGGCACCCATGGTCTTGTAACAGGACGACGAAGGAAATGGTGTGTGGAAAACATGGAGAAGGAAAGACCCATGACACCCATGGTCTCGTTACAAGACAGAGAAGGACATGGTGTGTAGAAAATGTCCATGAAGGACAGACAAACAACATCTTTTGGGGGGTAAGGAAAGAACCATGGCCCCCATGGCGTTGGTATAGGATGGCAAAGGACTTGGCGTGTGTAAGACGTCCTTGAGGGATGAACAAACAACACCCTTCAGGAAAATGGAAAGACGAAATGAAGTACTTTACATATGGTCTCGTCAAAAGATGATACCAGACATTATAGGGCAACAACGTTCTCGATTGACAAACAAGTAATATCCTCTAAAGAAAGGGGAACACGGCATGACCTACATCAAAACAAGAGAAGAAGGTATGAAGTTGAATCTGATACAAACTCTTTAGAATGGGAGAGCGACCACCGCTCGAGATGCAGAAGTATTGTACCTCGACAAAGAAGGTTCACAAAACACAAAAGTAAATACTGTACTAAACCAACTCCACGGACTCGAGTGAAGATTATCGCTCGAGATACAAAAGAGATGGTAGCGGGCAATTAGCCGGTCAATCAGCAAGTAACTGATGGAGAAGGATAGAAATGGAAAGTAAACCCAATCCTGAATCTGTAAAGTCCTTTCGATCAGCAAAGGATAAAGACACAAGAAAGTGGCAAGATGTTTGCAAATGGGGAAGAACCGTAGATGGTGATAGCGACTCCAGTGACAATGTACATTATTCAAAAATGGATAACCTGCATAAGCCTAGGATATTGACTTCCAAACAAACACCCAAACATCACCAAGAGGAACAAGCCAAATTGGGAGACCAGACCAACACTAAGACTCCGAGCTCAGAAAAGAACCAAGGTTACCTCGCCAACTCCTAATAGGATTGGAGAGCTTTACCCAATCAAGTTACTCAAGTTCCACAGCACTAGTGAAGAGAAATGCTGGGCATTTCTCAGCATTTTCAATAAAATCTACAAAGGAAACAATGTTATGGATGCACACAAGTTCAGCAGGGAAGTGACGAGTTTGGGAACATTTATTGTTGAAACAATTTCCTCAACAGAAGGGATGAAACTGTCGAGATGCAAGTCAGACAATTTCGGGGTGTAGACACTCAAGAGGATACAGACAAAAAGGGAAAATACATCGAAGATTACAAGGTTAGGCAAATACAATATGCAAAAGAAATGGATGGTTGATGAAGAAAGGATACGCAGAACCAGCACATCATTGAATAGACCCGGTAAAGGATGGTATCTTCCACATCATCCGGTATTTAGTATGAACAAGCCCGATAAAACCAGAGAAGTTTCGACTGCGCTGCTTCATTCAAGGGCATATCATTGAACAGCCAAGTCATGCAGTGGCTGGATATGATGAAGGATTTACCGGGAATTCTCATCAGATTTAGGGAAGGAAAAGTGGAAATAGCAGCTGTCATAGAGGCCATGTGTCATCAAGTGTTTGTAAATCCAACAGACAAAGATGTGCTTCAATTCCTTTGGTGGCCACAAGGAGGTCTTGATAAAAAAAACCCCAGCACTATTGTATGACAGTTCATATATTTTGAGACGTATGGAGCCCAGCACGTACCATCTTTGAATTAAAGGGACACTTGAAAGAAACTGGAATGATGCAGCAAAAGAAGCAGTTTCTAACTTCTTCATTGATGACCTGCTTCACTCAAGCTGATGAAATTGCTATTAAACTAGCTCATGGATTGCAAATGATTCTAAAAGGGGATGGATTTCGTCCAACTAAATGGATGAGCAATGCCAGATATGTGATCTCCATTCCCCTGCAGAGAGAAATGTAGCTGTTAAAGATGTTGACCTATTTAAGGGAAGGCTACCCATAGACAGGGCACTAGGAGCACTATGGGACCTCGACAGGGACGGGTTGACAGTCCGTACGTCTACCTACAACGAACCTTACAATTGAAGAGAGATCCTGAGCATAATGAGTTTTTGTCTACGACCTCTTGGGCACATTAGCACCCTTCACAGTAAAAGCAAAGATAATCTTTCAAAACGATGTATGCTGAAAGGTTGGATAGGACCAGAATCTCACACCAGAAAAGAAGTTAAGATGGGTTACGTGGCCTTTGGAGGTATAAGCCTCAAAAGGACTAGTCATTCCCCACCAATACGCGACAGGAGGCCTCGGTAAGAAGGACGGGATAGAATTTAATCATCTCTGTGAGGCCTCTCAAGTTGCATATGCCTCAGTGTCTTACACATGAAACACAAACTAGGCAAAAATATAGTAGCATGGATTTAGCACGCACAAGTTTAGCACCAATCATGACGTTATCCAAAGTACGTCTTGAATTGTGCACAACCGTTTTGGCTACTGATACCAGTGTCAAGATTAGGAGGGTGATAAAACAACTAGTCAAACACTCCTGCTTTCGGTCAGATAGTGCAATAGTTCTCCAATACATTAAGAGCACCGAACGTCAATTCCAAACTCTCAACGCTGATCAATTAGGGACGATTCATAGGCGCTCCAAACTAAAACATGGCGGTAGGTTAGTTCAGAACAAAATCCAGCAGATGATGCCACAAGGGGACTGACAGCCCAGGACTTGCTTGCTGGCAGAAGGTGGAGACATTGGGCCAATTTTCCGGAGCAAACCTTCGACCTGGTGGCCATCACAGCTGGTCGTTCTGGAGTCACCATTTGATGACCCTGAAGTCAAGAAAGGAACCTCCACTATGACAACACACATACAACCAGCCAACAAAGATAAATTCTTCCATCTTGGTACGCCCTTCAACCTGCTACAGCGCTACAGCTTGGATCCTCAAATTCTAATACTGGCTCAGATCTGGAAAGGCATACCTCACCAACCTGCGACTCACAGTGTTAGAAATTCAAGAAGCCAGGAAATGTATTATAGGGGCCCTCCAGCAATGCAAGTTTGGAGAGGACATAGCAGTGCTGCAGTTAGAGAAGTTAACAAGTCAAAGTTCAAGCCACAGGCTAGATCCCTATCTTGATGAGTGGGGAATCATACCCGTAGGAGGTCATATCCCACACGAACATGACCCTAGTGGCACGTTAGGTACAATCCTCTTGCAAAACATCATCACATCGCTACCTTGATGGCACTAGATGCACATGCCTTTCTATCAGGTCACTCAGGCTGCGAACACAAAAAGGGCTTCATTACAACGTTATTATTGGATCATAGAAGGGTACTCAACCATCGACAACATTCTCTGAGCACATATCATTTGCCGCAGGGTGAACAGGAAAATAGTCCTCCAACGGACCAGTTGGCGCCTGCTAAAGTCTTACGTCGCCGTTTGAAACATACACAGCTTCTGACCGATCGGTTTTGGCACAGGTCGAAAGCAGAGTACCTGCAAACGCTTCAAATGTGCAAACGCAACATCAAGACTACACACCGGATTGTCATGGGCTTGTAAGGAAGGTACATGTAAGAACCTCCACCGGAACACTTATCAGACCAATCGTGAAACTGTGCCTGTTTGAAGTTTGCTTGACATACTAAGAGTAAATAGAACCAGTAGTAAAAAATTGGGCATAGTATGCCCAATGGGGGGAGTGTAATCGCCATAACAGCGAATGTAGAATAAATATATGTGTGAAATAAATAATATAGCTATACGGAAGAAAGGGAACTAGAATAAAGAGTTAAAAGCTAGCGAGAGAAAATATGCTTACTATGGAAGCGCTCATCCCGGGCGCATTAACTTCTAGCCTTAACACGTGTCGAACACCACCATAGGAAAAGAATCAAGCCATTGATGTGCGGAGCATAAACACATCTCCATCGTGAATGTATAACGTAGTTGTGAACGAGAATTTGCAGAGAATACATGCTGTAGAGCAATCTCCAATACTACCACAATACCGCATCGTGTATGTATAATGTTGTACACAATTATGTAATATGTTAATATTTTAATAACTGTAAATTAGAGAAGGTTATAACGATCAACATACAAATCATTGTGTTATTCATTGTCTGACACATGGATTTTAGATCAATAACATGTCAATTTGTAATGATACTTACTCGCATATTGTCTATGTCACCAGGTTTGATCACAACAAATAAATAGTGAATTCAACACTGCGGTATCAATTACTCCACCATTAGTCGCTAGAGAAATAGGCGACTGCACCCTGATGGCGAGCTGCACCGACGGGGACTGGAAATCATGACTTCCTTGGGTACTCCTCGGCCTTCGTACCGCCCCTCGCGCAGACGGCGAACCTTTGCCCACCGAAAAGGTTTACGGGGAGGCGCTCGCAGTTCCTGGCGAATTCTTTCCCTCATCAACCGACGACACGCATCTGGATCACCTAAGGGACATCGCCAGGAAGTTCAGGCCATGTCTCAAAACTTACCAGGACAGAACCAAGCACTTTAAGCCTGGATGACTGCGGGTACGTTTTCGTCCGTGTCGACGCTCATCGACAACCACTAACTAGACCTTATCCAGGCCCCTACCGGGTAATTAAGAAGACAACGAAAGCCTTCCTTCTAGACGTCCATGGCCAAGAGGACTGGGTCTCAATAGACCGCGTGAAACCAGCGTTTCTCGAAGGAAGCGACACCGCCTCTGCCGGACCTGGCAGATCCAGAGTTCCACCTCAAAACAAGGAGCCCAACGAAAGAAAAATCATCAAACAACGACAAGAGGAAGAGATCCTTATGACGACCGCCGGCGCGCCACTCCGTTCAAAAACAAGAGGAACCCTCCGACGCCCGAAAAGATACAAAGATTGATCATCAGCCCTCTACGCCGCCCGATGTCTTGGGGGGGGGGGGGTACTTGTAAGGACACCGCTCCCTTTGTCGTCTACAAAATCAATAAACTGTTTGTTTATTTGAATTCTCCTTTCACCACACCGTGATTTCCCATGTATATGTATTCCGCTCTATCAGAGCTACATTTTGACATATGTTTCATTTCATTACATGTTTCTGTTAACTCATAATTCGAATATTTGTAAGTGTAAGAAAACACGTATATTTTGGCGGACAATCTAATCTGATCTGGCGCCAGCGCCATCCTACCTTTCTGTCCGCACCTTGTAATACACTCCCGTGCACATTTGAATAAAGTATCAGTTGATCTTGGTGACGCTTGTCTCACTGTCCTTACAATGTATATTAAAAAAAAATTGAACTTTTTCACCTTTAAAGAATTTGTTTTTGTGTTTATAATTATTCTTAACTATTGTGAATGAAAAGTTTTATATCGTGTAGAAGATTTAGTGAAAATTTTCATATATAGTGATAGGAAAAGAACTCAGAATTTTGAAAAGAAGGTAATCAAGTTTATTGGATTGCTCATGCAAGTGGTTTGATTCTTATATTTTGAGCTCATCGTGATATTATTGAATACCCCTTTTTCTGAGGGGTTGACATTTCTCTATATTTCTAATCTTAACCATTGTTCCTCATGTCTTTCAAATCCCATTGAAATTATATAACATAGGTACTAATACTGTTACCATTTCAACTACTGTGATCTCACAGCTCAGCTCAGCGCTCACTACCTTACTTTAACTCTGAAATTAGACCGACCCTGATCTTACAATAAAAAAAGTGATTAGTACTGTATAAATTAAAATAATTATTCCATTCATCACCTACTGTAAATCATCTTAATTGATTGTGAGAAAACGACTGCTGAATTATGTTACGTTTCTTATTTTTTGTGTGACAACTGGATATTGTTTTCCAGCATTGGAGAAAAGACCAACAAATACATTATAGCATTTAATAACATTAATTCATAAAAGATATTGAACAATGCTTGGTTCTGTAACAGAAGGTTTGATGGATATTCTGAAAACAATGTTGAATGATCTAAATTTAGCTTTTTGTAAATTGCACAATTCTTTGTTCTTTATTGCATCTCCCAAAGAGAACAGGATTTAACTGGGATCTCATTTGTTAAAGTTTTTATAGTTTATATAGGAAATATTTATTTCAATGTATTTGTTGTTCTTAGAATATTGAATTTTTCCTTGTTTCCTTCCCTCACTGGGCTATTTTCCCTGTTGGAGCCCCTGTGCTTATAGCATCCTGCTTTTCCAACTAGGGTTGTAGCTTAGCATTTAATAATAATAATAATAATAATAATAATAATAATAATAATAATAATAATACTTTCTTTAGTGTCTGCAATCTCACCGTTGTTGAGTCATCAGCAGCCATTGCCTGGTCTTAGGTTTGGTGGAGAGAGGTTTTGGACACAGATCATATGTGTATGGTCAGTCTCTAGGGAAATGTCAATTCACTGGCCTCTGCCACTTATGAGCGGCCTTTAAACCTTAATTGGGTGCCTTCACTAGTGCATTAGTGTATGATACTTTTCGAATTAAATTCTGCATTGTAAGGATATATATATATATATATATATATATATATATATATATATATATATATATATATATATATATATATATATATATCATGGAAGTAGAGACTAGAGATAAATGAAGGCAAAACTAAAATCATGGAAGTAGCAAGAACACCGCAATTACAGGGAAATGTAGATCTTGTAGGCATCAGAATATAGACAGTAGAGTCCTTTAAATATCTGGGTACTATTATGTCGCAGAACGCTGGAATGGCTGAAGAAGTTACAACAAGGATTGGAGCAGCCAACAGATGTTATTGCGGCCTTACAGACCTTTTTAAACGACGAGCAATCTCCCATAAAACAAAATTGAGAATATATAACACAGTTATCAGACCAGTTTTAACATATGGATGCAAGACATGGTCTCTAACAAAAACATTAGAGAAATTTTGTTGAAATTTTTGAGAATGTGATTCTGAGAAGAATAGAGGGGCCCATCAATGATCAAGAAATAAATGGATGAAGGAGACGACATAATAGAGAGATAAGAAATAGTACAAACTAACCAAATATATGTGACATAATTAAATCAAGAAAACTTCAATGGGCAGGACATAGGGCTCATATGGATGAGGATAGAACTCCAAAGGTGATATTCTTAGCTGAAGATGCTGGAAGAAGACCTGTAGCACAGCCAAGAAAACATTGGAGAAAATGCTTGGAGGAGGATGTAAGAATCTCTGGGGGAAACCCGAATGAATGGTTCCATCTGGCACAGGATAGAAAAGAGTGGAGATTCCTATCACGAGTGGTCATGGGTCAAAATGTGGCCTAAATACCACCGGAGTAAGTAAGTCAGGAATAATATCTACTTTAAAATATGATAAAGAACATCCCACACCGGAGACATTGTTAAGATTACTTTTGAATGAAACCTCTCGCCTATATCGATGCAGTCAGTTACTACAAAACGACTTCACTATTAGTAATAGATGAATATTCTTTCTTTTTTTTCTTGTTCACAATTGGTAATATACTGAATCTTTTCTTTCCTCTCAGTTTCTTGAAGCATTCAAGTTGACTCCAGAGGGAAAATTAACCATCATCATAATAAATCCTTATCCAGGGAAGATGAAATGTCTACCTGGATCCCCATACTCAGTTATATAACGGTATGACATCTTGCTAAATACTTTTTATGAAATATATTGTCCCTAAAGCTTCCGTTTTGATACAAATATTCTTATGGCTTTAGAGGTATCTGCCTCATCTGGTTAGTTGATAGAAATAATAATATTGAAAATGTTCTTCTTATCATATTTCTCCTAAATCTCCTAACCTTTTTCCTTTATTCTTTTAATTTCAGTTTTTCTTTTCGTTGTTCATCTTTATATTTTGTTAATGTCATATTAAGTATAAACTTAAATAGTGATGATGATTGCATCTACCCGGAGGGACGTGTAGGATGTCTTACAAGCTTGATACTCTGGATCCTGTCGTTGGGCTTCAGCCAGGGTGTTGTAATTCAATCCCAGTTGAACGGCAGCCAACGTGTTTCTTGACAGGGCATCGGCAACGGGATTCATTTTCCCAGGGACGTATTGGAGGGTGCAATTGTATTCAGCCACGGCGGAGAGATGTCGGCGTTGACGGGCGGACCAGGCGTCAGACTGTCGAGTGAAGGCGTGCACCAGAGGCATGTGGTCTGTGCAAATGACGAAGGGCGTACCTTCTAAGAAATGGCGAAAGTGACGGACAGCCAAGTGCACCGCCAGCAATTCTCGATCGAAGGTAGAATAACCCGATTCCGCCTTGGACAGTTTTCTGCTGAAGAAGGCCAATGGGCGGGGCGAGCCTTTGACCACCTGCTCGAGTACTGCACCAATAGCGACGTCGCTGGCATCGGTGGAGAGAAGGAGAGGGGCGTGTGGGATAGGAAAAGTGAGAGCCGCAGCAGTTGATAGGGCCTTCTTTGCATTGCAGAAGGCTGCTTCTTGAAGGGGACCCCACTTCAGGTCCTTTGGCTTGCCCTTGAGGGAGGCGTAGAGGGGAGCAAGAGTGGCGGCAATGGCTGGCAGAAAACGGTGATAATAGTTGATCAGGCCCAAGAATTCCTGCAGAGCTTTGACGGTCGAGGGCGTGGGGAAATTCTGAACGGCTGCTACCTTCTCAGGGAGGGGATGGACTCCTCCAGGAGTGATACGGTGCCCTAAGAACGACACTTTGTTGGCGCCAAAGGTACACTTGTCGTACCGGACTACAAGACCGTTTTGTTGCAGGCGGTCGAGCACGATGCGCAGGTGACGGAGGTGTTCCTCTTTTGAGGAGGAGAACACAAGTATGTCGTCCACATAACATACACAGAAAGGGAGGTCCCCTAAAATGCCATCCATGAGACGTTGAAACGTTGCCCCAGCATTACGAAGGCCAAAACAGGAGTAATTGAAGGTGTATGTGCCAAACGGAGTGGTGATGGCGGTCTTGGGGATGTCTTCTGGGTTCATAGGCACCTGATAATACCCCTTCAGGAGGTCGAGCGTAGAGAAAACCTTCGCTTTGTGCAGGTAGGAGGTTACATCGGCAATGTTTGGGAGGGGGTAGTGATCCGGTTCTGTTTGCATGTTCAGGCGCCTGTAATCCCCGCACGGACGGAGGGAGCCGTCTTTCTTCAGAACGATGTGTAAGGGTGACGACCATAGGCTGGAGGCCCTTTGGCAAAGGCCCATTTTCTCCATTTCGGCGAACGTCTGTTTGGCGGCTGCCAATCGTTCCGGTGCCAGACGTCTGAATTTTGCGAAGACTGGGGGTCCCGTCGTCTTGATATGGTGATAAATACCGTGCTTGGCAGGAACCGTGGGCGTTTGGCGAAGTTCTGGACGGAAAACTTCCGGATACGACGTGAGGAGGTGGGCGTAGGCATCCGTGGGTGCGCTGATGTTGAGAGCGAGGTTAGAGGGGCGGGTTGAAGAGGTGTCGACAAGTACGAGTCTGCGTTGACCAATTGTCAGTGGGCGACATCGACCAGAAGGTGGAAATGAGAGAGGAAATCCGCACCGAGGATTGGCATTGTGACGTCAGCAACGAGAAACTTCTAATTGAATTTACCGTTTCCGAACGATAATGTGAGGTTCTCGTAACCGTAAGTGGGTATCGCAGATCCGTTGTCAGCTACCAAGCGTACGTCGGCAGATGTAGACAGACTACGTTGTGCCTTGAAGAGTTTCCTTGGCAAAAGAGAACAACAAGCACCCGTGTCTACCAAAAATCACACGCCCGTTCCTGCATCCTGTAAAAAGAAAAGATTAGAAACATGGGAGGCCACCGCCACAAGCGATGGCCTACTTACACGTTTTTTGGCCACTGACAATCTTTGGCACATTTCTTCGCGGTTGCCCCGAATCTGAAGCGGTAGTAGCAAAACTGCGGCGGATGGGAGGTAGTAATTGGTTGTAAAAGTCGTTCGTTGGGGCGCGAGCGATTGGTGGGTGGTGGGCGGCTTTGTCGCCGCTTCGGCACGTCACGGGGTAGGCGTGTATGTCCTACGGCATTCATGTCAGCTTCGGTTGTCGTTGAATAGGCATCCTCGTCGTCAGGGGTGGAGGCGTTGATGGAGGTCTTGAAGTGGCTGTCCATAAGGGCGTCGGCTTGGTCATCAAGTCCTTTATGGGTAAACTATCGACATCCGGTATGGCAGCGCGCACAGGTTCAGGTAAACAGCGTATCCAAAGGGCACGTAGTAGGTTCACCTCACGAGGAGAGCCGTCTGCGGCAGGTTGAAGGCGAGCGATACTGGTCATTTCCCTGAGGGCAAGCGAAGCCCTTTGGTCCCCCAACGGTTGTTGCGAGAGCTGAAAAAGCTTTGCTATACGAGCGGCTGGTGACGGCGAGTACTGCTGCAGAAGGTATGATTTGAGGGCGTCATACGCTATTTGGGTGTCTCCTTGTTCACAAAGCCAGTCGGATATTTCTGGGAAGGTGTCCTTGGGTATCGCCGCGAGAACATAATCCGCTTTGGTGGTTGAGCGAGTCACGCCCCTGATACGAAAGTGGACTTCAGCGCGTTGAAACCAAGCACACGCTTCTCCGCGGGCGAACGGTGAAAGTTTCAATGGGGCGGCTGCAGTGCCAACCGCCGGAGTAGAGTCTGCCTCCGTCATAGTACCAACGATGGAGGGGCGAGGGAGGTGGGGGTGGAAGGCAGTGGGAGCGAGTCGACTTCCGGGGTCACTAATGTGACGGCGCCGAGTAAGGGTGTGAACTCAAAGACAGATTGGAAACGACTGAGTTGTTTATCAAGGAACACGCTTCTTTATATCCAAAACCTCAAGGCAACAGGACATGACCTGTTTGAGAGACAGACAATGTTACAGAGCAAAACGGAGACATGATAATTCAGGTTCTTTTTAGTGCGAGGGAAGAGCGCAGATACAAGCATAATATATACAAAAGGAATTATGTACAATTGTGTGACATACGGTTGGTACAGAAGTAACGAAAACGCGGTCTTGATTGGTCAATTTGAGAGGACAAGATTAAGGGCACACTCAATGAAATGCTTTACCGAGTGAATGGAAAATTGTTAATGGACAAATAAAAGATGTTTATGTACCTGAAATGGTCCCACTAAAAACACTTTTAAATTCGAATATCTCTCTCTCTCTCTCTCTCTCTCTCTCTCTCTCTCTCTCTCTCTCTCTCTCTCTCTCTCTCTCTCTCTGCGTGATAGCAGTACCTTCCTTCCTCTCTTCAACCATTATGGGAAATTCCTGGGGGTTTATTTATATTACCTGGGAAATTACGATTATTCTGTTGATGATTTTGCGATATAAAACCGCAGGTGTCTTCCTCAACTAGTGTTGTTTTCTGTAGTTTATATTTTCCCAATTTGTAAATTGTCTTATTCATTGTTTGTGTGGTTTCATATGGTCCACTACCTGATGAAAAATTATGGTAATCCACAAAGTTTTTGATATAATGGGAGGAAATACATTTTGGTGGTAAATTAAGGAAGAGAGAGAGAGAGAGAGAGAGAGAGAGAGAGAGAGAGAGAGAGAGAGAGAGAGAGAGAGAGAGAGAGAGAGAGAGAGAGGCAGGGTACAAGACACTCAGGATAAAATGAGAAAAGTGGAATGTCTGGATTAGAGAATATTGGTTTCAAATGAAAAGAGAATAGATCTGATAATTGTACCATCGCCATATTTCAAAAAGTATCGAGAAGGAAAAGGGGAAAGATTTTGGATGGGATTTTAGAGGAAGATTTACGTCAGTTGTCTGAATATATTATCATTATTATTATTATTATTATTATTGTTGTTGTTGTTGTTGTTGTTGTTGTTGTTGTTGTTATTATCAGTGACACCTCTCTGTGCATGAGCGAGGGATGTAATATTAGGATAATGTCAAAAGTAATATTAAAAACATTGCATGCTGTCAGCAAAACTCTATCTGTGATTGGATGGATGATCAAGTCTCTGTAAAACTTAGCTTCCTAAAAGCCAATAATATTGTTAACTCTCTCTTATCTTCAAAATCAAGGGTCTGACAAGTTTTTTGTCAATTTCATAACAGGTTTTTTTACTTCCAGAGAGAAACGTTATTTGCCTTTCTACACTCATTCAGGAGTTCTATTACTAGAGAAGATAAAAGGGACAAAACGTAATTATATTCTTCTAGATGTACTTTAAACGTTGTAGAGGTTGTCTGAACAAAGATCTGGCAGTCATATATTTGGTTATTCTACTTTTCTAATGTATTGTTTACCTAACCATTTCCATTCTAAAGTAGAATAGTCTGAGCCACTTTGTTTCTCCATCCAGTATTCCAGCTAGACTTCAATAATGATTATTGATATGTGTTATTTAATCTTACTCTGTCAGAAGGAGTAAATGTTTTTGGTACAGATTTAAGTATCTTTTTGCAAGGAAAAGCTGAGGATTTTTAAAGTATTATTCAACATTAAAGTGATGTTATTTTAGATAGAAATTATAATAACAACCATTAAGATATGATAAATGAGGGAGGAAATAACAAAATATTAAATGAATTTTCACAGGTGAGGCTTTCTTTTTTTATATCTGACATTTGATTAACTCTTAACATTAATTATTATTATTAGAGATTTGTATAGGTTAATAAAAAACACTTTCATCTAATATTACGCTCCGTGAAGCATGATTATCATATTATTAATTGCAACGGTAATGACATCATTAATGGCATACGAATAAGTAAAACAACATCCTTTTTGGCAACTGGACTTTTATTGGAGCGATAATAAGATAATATCTGTTAAGCTGATAATAATGTTTCTGAATATTTCCTCAATATCATAGGTCGTTTTTATTCATGCAGATATCATATTTCTGACATATAATGTTTGAACCCAATTTTCTCCAAATGTTAACCCTTTTACCCACTTTTTTAAGTAAAAGGGGGTTGTGTTACGATCATCATGGGGATTGAACCAGGTTCTTTTGAATTGATTAATGAAATGGGGACTCTTCGACTGACAACCAAAAAGAAACAATAGGGAATATAGAAAGAAAACTCGCAAAAGAAAACATAATTTTATTTACAACTAGTCAAAGGTGAATGTTTCTTGATTGAGTACTTAGGAAGCACTGAACTAAACAAAGAAAATCATCTGATTAAACTACACTCCAGCAAATAGGGGAACAGTCAAGATGGTAGATAAATAATACAAAAAGAATATACTACTCTTCTCAGCAGCTCTCGACGGTTGACAGGGACGGAGATATTTTCAGGTCTGGCGTTTCGTCGTTGGTAATGAGGGCGGGAGGCAACTCGTTAGGACATCTCGGACAAAGCTGGTTACATCTGCATTCTGGTCCTTACGCCTTCTCTTCTTCACTCAGCTTGTTCACCCTCTCTCTCTCTCTCTCTCTCTTTCTTTCTTGGGTTTCTTCCTCGTCTCTTTTTCGTACTGTCTCTCTCTCTTGATCGCGTGGAAGTTTATATATCCTTGTATGGGAGGGGTTAACTATGGACAGTTCCATATAAGGAAATTTTCTCGTTTCTTCATCCTCATTGGTGTTCTTTGAAACCGCCGATAACACCTAGGCGAACGCTCTGCTGGTGTAATCAAATTCCATAACGTTGACTCCTTCAGCTAATGTATATCCTTCGGCGACAAACACTGTTCTTCTTCTCCTATGGTTTCCTTGGTCCGCTATAGACAGGGGATCGTTGTGCTCAAAGACCTCCAGCCTAGGCACATATCTTGACGATGACAGCTTCAATAAACAATAGCGGGACCTTATCTCTCCCTCTCTCTCTGCTTCTCTAAGAGTAGAAAAATCACATGTTTTAACATTCTTTCCTATATTATCCTATCTACCCATGACACGTCCCCCTAAAAGAACAAAAAAAGGAAAATCTACTGATTTTATCTTTTTTTTTTTAAACAAAACTATCAAAGGAGAAAATCACTTATCCCTAAACTGAGAGACAATTACTTCATTACTCTCGTATCATGTAGCTAAAACCAAAACACACTCTTACGTGTTGATAAGAAAAAAAAAAACAAAAACAGAAAGAAAACAAACGTCCATATCATTCTGAAAAGTCTCTAGAAAGACTGTCAGCTATTACATTATTCTTTCCCTTTATATGAACTATCTTTAAATCATAGTCTTGTAATTCCAAACTCCAACGCATGAGACGTTTATTCTTATTCTTAAATCTATCTAAGTAAACTAATGGATTGTGATCAGTATACACAGTTAAAACATGACCACTACGTACATAAATCTCAAAATGTTGCAAGGTTGACACTAAACTAAACAATTCCTTCTCAATAGTTGAATAATTCTGCTGTGCTTTATTTAACTTCTTCGAATAATAAGCTAGAGGGTGCTTGATCCCATTCACTTCTTGCAACAGAACTCCTCCTATTCCAATGTCACTTGCATCTATCGCTAAATTAAATTCCTTGCTAAAATCGGGCAACATTAGTACGGGCTCGGGCTCGTGAATCATTATGGCCTTTAACTTATTGAAAGCTTCGATACAGACATTATCAAATACAAAACTTCGTCCTTTCTTGAAAAGATTAGTTATTGGAGCACTTATTTCCGAAAAATTAGGAACAAATCAGCGGAAATATGAAATCATTCCGATGAATCTCATTGCCTGTTTTTTACTGGTAGGAATTGGGAAGTTGATGATAGCTTCTATGTTCCCATCTTTTGGACAAATCTTACCTAGACCTACCTTATGACCCAAATATGTGATCGAGGTTTTTCCGAATTCACATTTCTTCAGATTTAAAACAAGTTTTGCTTTTTCAAGTGCTGACAATACTTTAGCTAAAATGCGTAAATGTTGCTCCCACGTATCTGAAAATATTACAAGATCATCCAAATACACAACACAGTTGTCAATTCCATTTAAAACTCTATTCATTAATCTTTCAAAAGTACTCGCTGCATTCCGTAGACCAAAAGCCATAACTTTGGGTTTATAACTACCGAAAGGTGTTATGAAAGCAGATATTTTCTGTGCTCGACTACTTAAAGGTACTTGCCAATAACCTTTGGCCAAATCAAGTTTAGAAATAAACTTAGCATTTCCTATTTTATCTAAACAATCTTCTATCCTGGGGAGAGGAAAATTACTTTGTTTCGTAACACTATTCACTTTTCTAAAATCAATACACAGCCTATCTGATCCATCTTCCTTCTTAACAAGAACTATTGGAGAACACCAGTCACTTTCGCTGGGAACAATCAAACCATTGTCTAGCATGTACTTAATTTCCTGTCGGACTGAATTTGTTTTTTCTGGGCTTAGACGATAAGGACTTTGTCTAATGGGTTTTGTGTCCTGTAACTCAATATCATGTTCTAAAAGATTAGTCAAACCCAATTTATCACTAACAGTTTCTGGATAATTTGAAAATACATTGAATAATTCCCTTGTTTTTTCTTCCTCTAAGCTAGAATTAAACAACGCGAAATTATTAAGAACATCAGAGTTCTTCTCAAAAGTAATTTCTCTCTGCGACACTGTTACAACTGGCATTGGACGTTCATTATATTTCTTTAGCAAGTTGATGTGCAACCACTTAGCTCTACGCTTACCCATGTCAATTAAGTAATTCAGATTTCCCCTTTGTTCTATGATAGGAAATGGACCTTCGAACTTATAAGATAATGAGGGACCTTCTTTCTGGACTAATACTAAGACTTTATCACCCATATGGAAAATTCTGTCTTTAGCCTTAAGATCGTATTTTCTTTTAGTTTCCCCTTGACGGTTGCTCTCATTTTCTTTTGCCATCTGCCAGGCTTTCCTTAAATCCTCTTTGTGATTTTCGATATTCTGCATGTAATCCTTTCTACCTTCTTCTTGCATTAACTTACACTTTAAAATTTCTAAAGGTCCTTTAGCGGTGTGACCGAACAACAAATCAAAAGGACTAAATCCCGTGGTGTCATTAGGAGTTAATCGTAAAGCCAACAAGACAAAAGGTAACTTTTCTTCCCAATCATGTTCGAAATTATTACAAAACTTCCTTAAGCAACTTTTCAACGTTTGATGAAAACGTTCAACAATTCCTTGTGATTCAGGGTGGTACGGGGTGGAAGTTACAAGTTTAATCACTAACTCTTTCATTTTATCTCTGAAGTACTTTGATACAAAATTGCTACCATTATCACTCTGTATAACGCAAGGAAGTCCAAATTTAGAGAAATAGTACAGCAAGCGTTTAACTATAGTTTTTGCATTGCAACTTCTTACTGGGATTGCTTCTGGATATCGTGTTAGTCTATCAATGATTGTTAATAGATAGATATTCCCTCCCTTACTCCTGGGCAAAGGGCCTACGATATCAATTACGACATTCTCAAAAGGTTCTCCTACCGATGGGATATTACATAACGGGGCCCGGGGAATTACTTGATTAGGTTTGCCAGCCATTTGACATTCGTGACAACTTAAAACATATCTCTTCACATCACTTTTCATTTTAGGCCAAAAGTACGTTTTAGTTATACACTTGAATGTTTTATTTACTCCTAAATGTCCTTGTTCATCATGTGCTAATTTCAAAATTGATTCACGAAGTTTCCTAGGAGTTACTAATTGCTCTATGATCTCTTTGCTACCTGTCTTAGGACGAACATAGGGACACAAAAGTTCGTCTTTTAAACTAAACGTTTCCTTACAAACATTTTCAGGTTCATCATCCAATTCACATTCAAAAATTCTAGTTAGTGTTTCATCTTCCCTCTGCATCCTAACTAGTTCATCCTTACTCAATAAGCTAGTTTCTGAAACACTAATCTGTACATCACTTCTTTCGACAGCTACATCATCATCTCTGTTCACATCATCAACATTTGTAAAGTCAGTTTCCTCAGCTACACTCATGCTAAGCTCATCATCACTGCCTCTATTACCTACGTTCGAATCCTCGAACAACCTATGACCGTAGTCAATATCTGTATCTAATCCTGACCTGGTTACTATCATCTCAGGCACTTGAACTTCACTTAAAATAGGATTCACACACTTGGAGGTAGTTAAATCATTGCCAACAATAATGTCAACGCCGTCTACGGGCAAAGTATCCACGACTGCTAGTTTTACATCTCCTGTTACTAACTGACTTTCCAATTTCATCTTTAACAAAGGACAAACTACACAAGTGTTCGGAAACCCACCTAGCATAACTTTTTCTTTCATGCTGATTATTACATTCCTTGGTACACTCTCTCTCCTAACGAGTGATACGGCCGCTCCCGTATCTCTGAGCAAAACTACTTCCCTCGAATCACCTCCTTTAAGAGAAGAAATTAAACCTTCAGACAAAAATTCACCATAATGTTTCCTCGTTTCTTTCAAGAGATTATTCCTTCCTGAAGAAAGATTATTAACTAGTGACACAGGTTTTTTCACATTCGTACTTTCTACTGTGCAATTCCTAGCTATATGACCTTTCTTATTACAATTGTAACAAGTGACCTCTGAATTACTGACTGCCCATTGGCTCCTACAGTACCGAGAAATATGACCTTCCTTCCCACACGTGTAACAATAATAATGATAATAATCCCTGTTCCTATTATCGTTATTGCTATAACTACTTTTACTATGTTGTGCCTTACTTGACAAAAGATCGTTTTTCTTTTTACTGTCACTTAAACCATGTGTGAGACTGTACTCATCTGCTAATCTCGTAGCACCGGCAAAGGATGTTTCACGCCTATCTTCTATATATAATTTGATGTCTGGGGATATGTTATCTTTGAAACTTTCTAACAAAACTAAGTTCTTGAGATCTTCAAAATTATCGACTTCAGCGGAAGTCAACCAATCACAAAACGATCTTTCTAACTTCTTTCCGTACTCTACATAAGTACTAGTATCCTCTCTTTTCAAACTTCTAAACTTCTTACGGTACGCCTCTGGTACCAATCTGTATGCACTAAGTACGGTTTCTTTCACAGTATCATAATCTTCACTTTCATCCTCAGACAAACAACTATACACTGAATGTGCTTTACCACTTAAAACTGATTGTAAATACAAAGTCCACTGTCTTTTAGGAGCGCCTACTCTGTTCATTAACTTTTCAAAAGACATAAAATATTTCGTAACATCTTCCTCATCAAATTTCGGTATAAGTTTAAGCACTGCACTCATATCTAAACTATAAGTGTCACTATTTAAAGATGAATTACTCCCTGATCTGCTACCTGACCGACTGTTATGAAGAGTTTGTCTTAAACGAGCCATTTCTAACTCATGCTTACGCTGTCTTTGATTTTCTTCTCGCTTTCTTTCATTTTCTTCTCTTTCAGCTGCTCTTTCATCTCTCTCAAACGTTTCCTGTTCTCTCTTAATAACATAAACACGGAGATCATCGCCATCTAGACCAAGAAGTTTACCTGAATCTATCATATCTCTCGTAATTGCACTCATTCTGTTTCTTTCTATATTCTCCCTGTTTCAATTGGTTATGTAGTCGAAAATCCTGGCAAGGTCGCCTTGTAGTTTAATCAAATGATTTTCTTTGTTTAGTTCAGTGCTTCCTAAGTACTCAATCAAGGAACATTCACCTTTGTCTAGTTGTAAATAAAATTATGTTTTCTTTTGCGAGTTTTCTTTCTATATTCCCTATTGTTTCTAATTGGTTGTCAGTTGAAAAGTCCCCATTTCATTAATCAATTCACAAGAATCTGGTTCGATCCCCACGAGGATCGTAACAGTTGGCAACTTTTGCCCGGATTTTCAACTGACAACCAATTAGAAACAATAGGGAATATAGAAAGAAAATTCGCAAAAGAAAACATAATTTTATTTACAACTAGACAAAGGTGAATGTTTCTTTATTGAGTACTTAGGAAGCACTGAACTAAACAAAGAAAATCATTTTATTAAACTACACTCCAGCAAAACAGGGGAACAGTCAAGATGGTAGATAAATAATACAAAAAGAATATACTACTCTTCGCAGCAGCTCTCGACGGTTGACAGGAACGGAGATGTTTTCAGGTCTGGCGTCTCGTCGTGGGTAATGAGGGCGGGAGGCAACTCGTTAGGACATCTCGGACAAAGCTGGTTACATCTGCATTCTGGTCCTTACGCCTTCTCTTCTTCACTCAGCTTGTTCGCCCTCTCTCTCTCTCTCTCTTTCTTTCTTGGGTTTCTTCCTCGTCTCTTTTTCGTACTGTCTCTCTCTCTTGATCGCGTGTAAGTTTATATATCCCTGTATGGGAGGGGTTAACTATGGACAGGTCCATATAAGGAAATTTTCTCGTTTCTTCATCCTCATTGGTGTTCTTTGAAACCGCTGATAACACCTAGACAAACGCTCTGCTGGTGTAATCAAATTTCATAACGTTGACTCCTTCGGCTAATGTACTTCTTTTCGGCGACAAACACACTTATTCTTCTCCTACAGGTTCCTTGGTCCTCTATAGACAGGGGCTCGTTGTGCTCAAAGACCTCCAACCTAGGCACATAACTTGACGATGGCAGCTTCAATAGACAATAGCGGGACCTTATCTCTCTCTCTCTCTGCTTCTCTAAGAGTAGAAAAATCACGTGTTTTAACATTCTTTCCTATATTATTCTATCTACCCATGACAATAACATCACATTTTTCATACTGTATTCTATTTTCAACTGGCTGTATTCCTATTTCTGCTATTAGCCCCCAGTATGGTGTGGTAGAAACCTGTTTAAATACTCCTTTCATAATTTTGTACTGTTTACTCTCTAGTTCTTTCATTTCTTTCTATTTTTTATTACAACCCATGTCTAAATATTTGCAAACATTGTAGGTACTACTACTGTCTCATAGATCTTTATTCTCACTAACAAAGCCAAATCTCCTACTCTGTTACTGTCTCCATACTTCCCAACTTCCTGTACCATGTAGCCTATTCTCTTATTGCTTCCCTTTTGCTTATGCTGAGACTTTGGTCTCATTTATCCTAGTACCATTCTCCTGATTATTTATATTCCTTAACAGTTTCTAACCATCAGAGTTTTTTAAAAACCTCGTGCTTTTAGTTCAATGGTTGATTTGTTGTCGGTGGAAATTGGGAGAAACAAAAATCCATGAAAGGGCTTATTCATATCTTATACATGCAAAACAATACATCTCTCTGAAGTGCAAAGAATGTACAGATATAATTGTGTACGTTTAGGGGTGCATATCTGTTTATGCTTAATTCCAAAAACTTTTTGTTGTCTTATGGAGAGGAAGAATGAGTTGACAAACTGAAGAGAACTGAGTTCAGAGAAAACTTAATCAGCATTTTGCTTCAGCGCAATGATGATGTCAACATATTTTATATCGTCTGGTCTTTGAGAAATGATAACAAGTGAAGCATATGTATGCATTGACATTAACAATGCCATGCTGTTATGAAACCCAAGAGAAGATATACCATGTACCATATTGGTTGTTAAAGTTTCCTTAACAACTAAGTAACGAAGCCAGATTTGGTTTACAGTGAATGCTGTTATGTATTATTGTAATAATGTACTATATTACCTCAAATGTTACGTGTATTGAGCGCAACATTGCATCATATTGCATTGATAAAACCTGTTTAAGATTATACATAACTGAAACAATGTATTTTGATATTAGGGTTCAAGCATTTATTGATTACCTCAAAGATAGGATGTGATTTTTTCTTCTATTTTACTGCAGTAGGATTTAGGTCTTTTGAGAGCGATGCTCTTATGTTTTTTATAAGGTTTTGGTTTTCAAGATTGTTTATAAGACGCTTGACACTCAGTTGGGAGTTTGTTGTTGGAAGCCCAGAGCCAAGAGCAATGTAGCCTCTTATTATACATTAAAGGGTTATGTATACACATGCGTTTGATTCAACATTTCAACACTAAGAAATTGACATCGCAGATGGGATACCCCTGGATAATTACTAATATTTATTCACTCATTTACAGGTGAGTGATATGCTGAAATCAACAGACAATCAACCAACATAAAATATAAAATTGCGATGAGCAGATGATGAATGCACGCAGAGATCATAGAGCAGCAGAAGAAAAATTTATTGTAAGAGAAGCAAAAGAAAAACGCCTATGAGGATTTCCTATGCAGCTGACCAGAAGAATTTCATCAAACACTAGCAAACAAAACAAGAAAACAAAGTGAATTTTAAAGTTGTGTAGGATACAAAAAAAGGTAGGAAGTTACAAGGTGACTTTAGAACAGTAGCCTAACCTATTCAAGGTATCAAGGTAAGCAGTCAAAATGCCTCTTGACATTTAACATCCTGAACGATTTAGCATCACAGATGAACCCAATTATGTTGTAACACGATGGCAACAGTGGTGTGAGAAATTTAAGATTTATTTAGAAGCATTTGGGAATATGAAGGATGCCTAAAAGAAGGCATTATTACTTCACATAGCAGGTAGAGAAGTTCAGGAAGTGTTTAAGACATTGCAGCATACAGATGACACAAGTGAAGCTGCAATTAAGGCTCTTACCACATATTTTGCTCCTCAGGTAGACACATTTTTTGAAAGGTATCAATTTACAGCACAGACATATCAGAAAAAAAAATGAAAGTTTTGATGCATTTGTGACTAGACTAAAGAATTTAGCTGTTTCATATGAATTTCTAGAATTAGAAAATGTTATCATAGATCAAGATATTGCACATTGCACATCACAAGAGCTAAGAAAGAAATTATTGCCAGACAAAGATTTAAGGTGATTCTGATGAAGTTCATTAAGTAAGGAGAGGTCCATCTGAATCCCCATTCTCCATAATAAGTTGTACAAGGCTTCATTCATCAATAGAATTCAAATCATCGTCCAGCAACAACAACTTCCATCACTGGAAATGAGAGTCATTACCATTTTATATTTTTTCAACAACTTCCCCCTGTGACCAGAGCAAAACAAAAGAAAAATACCATCCATTCATTCCCCCCCATAAACAAAATATAGAATTGGCTTGTTTTTTAAGGCAATTCCTTTTCCTAAACGAGGTCAGGACTAGCTTCTTCCTTCCTTTAAACCAGATTGATCTTCCAGGAATTTCATTTGAGCCAGAAATCCAATTTAAACCCGGAAAATCCAATATAATCTGGGTGTGCCTTGAAGTCCACAACCTTCGAAAACAAAAACCAGTTTCATTCTTTTACTGTATGTATTTTTGCCTCTCAACCTTATCATAGATCTATTAATGGACATCTGGTATGATATACTTGAGCGTTTCTCTGCCTAAGAAATATCATAGAATACAGATTCCAAAAAAAAGAAAGAAAATAACGTTGGTTGGCTACTTCTCCCCTTTTTCATATGCTCGCGAGATATGGAGTGTTGGTTCCCTCATAAAGGCGTCATTCGTGTTCATTATCTTCAGGAAAGGAAGACAAACAAATATCATCCTTATCATCTTCCTACACATATTATATACAAAGCATGATCATATCTTTTATCATTGAATATAATAATAAGGTTTTGGTTAATCGTTTATGGATTCCCAGCGGTTCTCAAAAGTATTTCTTTCTGTGATTCTGACTATTTGGTTCCGATTATGGGCTTGATGTATTGAGATGATTCAGAGAAAAACCCATTTGCCACTTTGTTTGGCCTTTCTCTGTCATAGCAAAAATGTAAGTACACACACACCAATCCTTTCAGTCACAAATATACTCCAAATTTCCTAACAATGATGCAGTGATGACCTTATACAAATACTCGTTATGTTTGTATTAAGAATCAGCTTCGATTTTCAATTATGATACTTTCCACACAACTTAAGATGAAAATTCCTGATAAAAATTCCTCCTGTTTCACTTGGGATCTTAAAAGTCTATGAAAAACAAAGCCAAGGCTTAATTAAATCTAAAAATAAAATGCTTTCAGTCGTGTTGAAATCACTTCTCGATCACACCTTAAGATTTTTGGATTCCAATGGGAACTATTGTCTCTTGCTTTAGACTCCTTAGGTCAAACAGACGTGTTACTAGTCATTGATTCTTTGGTCTGAATTGGCTAGGCATCGTAAATCTTATTTTATCATATTATAAAGTCATTGGATCTCATGAGTCAAAGACATTGTCATCCCCTAAGACCTTATAGGAATATCATTGAGACGCCAAAGAGAAGCAGTCTGGAATAATCCTCAATTGTGGTCTTTGGCTCCTGTCTTGAATATTCAAATTGGCGTACTCCAGTGGAGCCGCTTAAGCCTCAGCCTAAAGTGGGATAGAATAGAAACAGTGACACAATGATAGGGATTTGGGTGAATGGGTTGAGTGAGAGAGATTGGGGAGGGGGAGGGGATTGGAAGGGGAGAGGGGAGGTAGGGGAGGGGAAGGATGGTGAGGGGAGGGATGCAGAATCTCGATTATAAGGCATTGCTGTCCACCGCTTGGACTGAAGGGAAGAAGGTGCCAGGGAGTGAGGGAGGGAGGGAGGGAAGTGGGTTCAGATTGACGGCAACATTTTGCTTGATTTGATATTATAGAAGTGTGGCTATGCGAGAAATGTAGAGAAGAAACGAAAGAAAATAAGTAAAAGTCGGAGAAAGAAGGAAAAAGAAGAATGTAGTGAAAAGAATAACAAGAGTACTATGGAATAGCGTTCATGTTGTTTGATCAGAGATTTCAACAACGGATGTTTCATTGGAAATGGGGATATGTATAATTGTAAGTGTTTTTCATTCAATCTTTCACATTCATTCTCTTTTCTCTTAGTAAATAGCTATCAGTTGGTAGTAGATATTTGGAGAGAGAGAGAGAGAGAGAGAGAGAGAGAGAGAGAGAGAGAGAGAGAGAGAGAGAGAGAGAGAGAGAGAGAGAGAGAGAACTTGGTTACTGACATGTATTACTCCAAGTAATGTCTGTGTGACAAGGACAAACGACAAACAACTTTAGCCGAAAATCCTCATTTCAAATACCAGAAGAGGAAGATGGTCACACAAGTATAGGTATACTCTTATTAGAATGGTCAGTGGAAAGCTAGAAAAATACGTTAATAGACAGCTAGATAGACAAACTCTTTAATAAGATTAACATTAATCTTCAAAGTCCTTTAAGGATGAGGTGTTTGCTCCACAACCTGCCCTTTCTCTTCAGGATCCCGGGGTGATTTGGTTACTGGAATCCAACAGGTGTTTGGCTGTTCTATTTTGAGGAGAGTAAAACATTGAACCTTAAAAAAAGAAACTTATAAGAATTTTAAAGTACTAATAATAGAATTGAAGGATTAATTATCAAAATAAATAAGAAGCATAAAAGTAAGATCATTCAAACTTATGCACCAATATACCATACAGAGAAATAAATAAAAAGAATTTATGAAGATCTGGAGCTATCTAGGAAAACACAAGCGATTTAATTAACATTTTTTAATAGATGATTTTAACGCTAAAGTAGGACAGAAGAGCGGTAGAATTTGCTGAAAATAACAATCTTAGAATCATGAAGACCTTCTTTTATAAAATGGAACATAGAAAATGGACATGGAGAAGCCCAAAAGGATAAACAAAAAATGAAATAGATTTTATTCGCAGTGAAAAATTCAATTTAGTTAAAGATGTTGCAGTCTTAAACTAGTTAAAGTCAATCGACCATAGAATGGCGAGAAGCAAAATTTGTTTAGCTTGAAAGTAAGAGAGAAAAATTAATTTTAAGAAAGAAAATAAACCTTCCTGTGATAAAAAAAATGTGATGAGTTTAGTTTATCAATATAAGATAGGTACTTCCAGCTACATGATAAAATTGAAGCAAACATAGAAGTGGACAGTAATTTAAAAAATTTTATTTGGAATCAGCATAAGAGATAGGTGGTAAAGTTCCTAAACAAGATCAAGGAAAACTATCAGAAAATACTAAAAATTAATAAAGAAAAGAAAGATTGGAAATGAGGGTAAATTCCAAGAGAGATGATATGGAATTAGCAGAACTGTCCAAAAATATAAATAATCAAAAAAGATACTCGTAAACACAATCAGGAAAATAATTGAGGAAACACTAAAGAAAGTAAGAAACATTGAATTGATGTAAAGAAGACTTGGAAAAGGGCGCCAACAGCAGTTTGCTTTAAAGGATAAAATTGGAAATATTATCCGCAATAGTGATGGAATAATAAAAATTGCAGACGATTTTTATACAATGCTATACAATAGAGATATAAGAAATAACTTCATTTAAAATAATGGAACACCTGATCAGGTAGCAATCGTAACAGTAGAAGTAAAATGAGCATTAAAAGCCATGAAAAGAGGCAGAGCAACAGGAGAAGATCGCCTAACAAATGCTTTACTAATAGATGGAGGAGATTTCAAAGTAATTAAACTGGCTGAACTTTACACAAAATGTCTGTAAGAATGCTCTATACCTACAGCTTGGAAAAAAACTTTATTATTATACCAATTCACAAAAAGGGAGACAAAAAAGACCTGATCAATTGCCACCTAATAAGTTTACAGCAAGACTTCAATCAACCAAGAGAGCATGCAGGATTTAGAAGTGGGTATTCAACAACAGACCATATCCATGTAATTAACCAGCTAATGCAAAAATCAAAAGAGTATGACAAACCACTATTTAAGGCCTTTATAGACTATGAGAAAGCTTTGGATTCTGTTAAAACATCAGCAGTAATGAAAGCCCTTCAAAAACGAGAAATAAAAACGAGAAATAAAAGAATCTTATGTCAGAACACTTGAAGATATCTATACAGGAAGTACAGCAATCCTAAACCTACATAATGATAGTGATTAAATTCCAACTGAGAAAGGAGTTAGACAGGGAGACCCCATCTTTCCTAAATTATTCACAGCATACCTAGAAGAAGTTTTAAAAAATTTAGATTGGGAAAATTTATGAATTAATATTAATGGGGAATCCCTCAACAACTTAAGATTTGTAGGTGACATAGTTGTGTTTAGTGAATCATGGGAAGAATTACAAAAGGTGATAGAAGATTTGAAAAGAGAAAGCAAAAAGTTAGGACTGAAAATGAATATGAGTAAAACTAACCTAATGTTTAATGAAAATGCAGAGAGAACAAATAAGAGTTAATGACGAGCCTCTAGCAATTGTTAGTGAATATATGTACTTAGGACAGCTGGTAAGTGCTTCGCCAGGATATGAGACCAAAATTACAAGAAGAATAAGCATGGGAGGAAAAGCACTTGGTAAGCAAAATGGGATTTTGAAAAGTGAAATACCACTCTCTCTAAAAAGAAAAGTATTTCATGAGAAGGTTCTACCAGTATTAACTTATTCATCAGAAACTTGGAGTCTTACTAAAGTCTTGTGACATGAGCAAGTTACAACTCAAAGAGCTACGGAAAGAATAATGATGGGAATAATACTAAGAAATGAACATTGGCAGGACATATAATGAGTATGACAGACATCAGATGCACATTAAGAATAACAGAATGGGTCACTAGAGATTGCAAAAGAAGCAGTGGAAGGAAGTGAAGATGATGGATTGACGAACTAAGAGAGTTTGCGGGCGTGGAGTGGCACAGAAAAACCATAAACAGACGCAAGAGAAAGGATATGTCTGAGGCCTTTGTTCTGCAGTGGACTAGTAATGGATACAGAACTTGTTTGAATAGGAAACGGAAAATACTTTCGAAATAATCTTTTGAATAGAAATATTTACAAATATACTCTCTCTCTCTCTCTCTCTCTCTCTCTCTCTCTCTCTCTCTCTCTCTCTCTCCAAACGATTCCTGCGCCAGGTAAAGACCAAGAAGTAGAATATTTTTGTAACTGACCCAATTCTGCCAAAGTTCCTCAAGTTCGAGCTGCTTAACTTTCGAACTTTGAAATCAAGTTGATTACTATCTTTGGATCTGAATCACTGAACGATTGTAAATCGTATACAAATCAGACTTTAGTTGAGGAGCCACAGTGAAGAGAACTGACACAGCATCTATCATTCCTCACATATATATAATATAGAAAACATCCTCACCACATCAATTCCTCGATACTCATATTGTGTTATTGACTTCTTAGGTAAATACATACAAGACTATTTAACGACTTTCCAATTATGGTTGTAGGAATTTCTATAGAGTAGATAGTAGATAAAGTAGATATCTACTTTCCTGACTCTACTCTTTTGTTTGATAAAGCCATAAAGAGATAGCAAATCCATCGAGCAAAAAGTGCAGAGAAGAGACACAGCACATTTTGTGAGGAAAACATTGACCGCTTAGCCTCGATTTTACTTTTACTATCTCATGTTAATGTTGTCACTAATCAATCTCAAGAGCCTCCAACGCAAACAGCAGTTTTCAGAGGGACAACCTGCGACAAAAAACCTATTTCGTTTTTCGTTTTTTTTTTTTTCTTGTCTGATGTGCTTTTGAGTACTATGACTCCTTCTCTTCTTGGTTCAGCGTAATACTTTTAATATTCTATATTACATAAATAATTTATTAACTTCCTTTCAATTGCCGGACCACTCATCGCCTAAAGGAAGTCTTTGTGAAAGAGCCAGAGTGGATGAAGAAGGAAATGGAATAGAATTGGAAAGACGATATCCTATAATTCATTCTTAATTTATAGCGATGATCATTTCATGAAATTTGTGCCCATCATATAAGACCTACTTGCTATGGATATGTGGTGGAATGATTGGATTTTTTTTATATATTTAAACATGTTTACATGAAATTCTATGAAATTCTTTTTCTACTTGAAATGATAGTAATTATTGTTCAACTTATTTCAACTGAAATGGAAGATCTTTACTGTTTTACGCACTCACAGAATTTCCGATTTTATTTTTAGCTTAATGTCGTCCGCATCAAAATCTTAAAGTCTGGTGGGAGTTTCAGTGACACTTGTCGTAACATGGGCACAAGATTCTCGGGACGGGGTTGCCAGCCCCACACCCATAAATGCGGGATGGTCAAGTGAAGGGAGCTTCCACAGCCACATCAGCCTCTGATGTGACAATAAAGACCCACAATGGCTTCTTAATTGGTTGGTTGTTTTCACAACTTTGTCTAAGGTAAGATGTGATTATGGGATCATCTGGTCAGATGTGATATTGAAAGTTGAAATATTCTATGTATTCAAAATATGAGGAAAATTTTTCTTCATTTCTAATTGGAGTCACATTGTGAAAGGTCATCTCTTCGCCAAAAGCGAAGGATGGTAACAGATGAATTGCAAAAGGCTTCAGCATTGTCTTAATAGAAATGGTTGAAATTTGTCTTTCCCCCTCTTTATATGAATAAATGCATCAGTACGTGCATGTATATGTGCTTACACATAGACATATGTATTTATATTTCAAACGAATTCACTGTCCTTCTGTAATAAAGACCCAACTGAAACCTATACTTCTGAATCGAAACAAGACTTGACATAGGACTTGAACCCTTCATGTATTAATATATATATATATATATATATATATATATATATTCAAATAAGCCATATATATTTTGATATATTAATGTCTGGATTCTCTTAACGACCTCGGGATCAGAGCCCCAGGCGAAATCTCACAAAGACAAGAGCTTGGCTCCGGCCGGGAATCGAACCCTGGTCGGCAAGCTTATATAGACAGTGACTAACCCATTCGTGGCTGAATGGGTTAGTCACTGTCTATATAAGCTTGCCGACCAGGGTTCGATTCCCGGCCGGAGCCAAGCTCTTGTCTTTGTGAGATTTCGCCGGGGGCTCTGATCCCGAGGTCGTTAAGAGAATCCAGACATTAATATATCAAAATATATATGGCTTATTTGAATATGAAAAACACGTAAAAATGTGCAAAAATTTATCATATATATATATATATATATATATATATACAAGTTGATTTTGGCTCTGTTTTACAAATTCCAGTTGAACTTAGATTCTATGAGAAAGGTAGGTTCATATTAGAAGAAACTGCTCAGGATATACATTAACAAAATCGAGAAAAACCGTTCCTCTTACGTCTAGTGTCACTGACACCCTTTCCCTTCTGCCTCTCCTTCTGCAGAGACTTCTTTCATCTTGGTCACTTCCTTATCGCAATCAGTTGGAAGGTCTCTTTTAAAAGACACTTCTGAAGGCTACTTTAGACATTCTCTGAAACCATATAGATACTTGGACACAGGTTAGGAAGACCACAGAAGGGGGTCCCGCCCAAGGCTTGTCAAAATTTCGATGGCCATCGTAAAATCTCTTCCCTTTTCATCGGATTTATTCTAATTTAGATTTCCTCTCCTGTCATCACCTTCAGAGAAAGAAGCAGGATTTTTTTAGAGAGAGAGAGAGAGAGAGAGAGAGAGAGAGAGAGAGAGAGAGAGATTCCATGTGGGGATAATTCACATTGTGTCGTAATTGTCATCATGGGTTACGTGAAATTGAAATAGAATTCAACAACTCCATCTGGGGAGGTTCTAGTAAATCAAATGTCAGATATGAAATAAAAAAGGGTTGAGAAAGACACTGTAAAGATAGAGAATTAATCCAAAATGACTCTTTTAAGAAACAATGAAAAGGATCAAACTCTATTTCCCTGAATTGAATCATGTGAAATAATATGGAAAGTGAGAATCTCTCTCTCTCTCTCTCTCTCTCTCTCTCTCTCTCTCTCTCTCCTTGGCACATGACACGTAATACAAAGTTTCTCTTCCTAATGGAAACAAAAGTTATTCCCTGGAGACTCTTCCAATGCCATGTTGACAAATATTGAGAATTTCTCAAGTTATAAAATTCCTCGTTACTGATCTGATGGGAAATTGGCCAAAGTTAGTTGAATTTTGTGAAGCAAAGTTTGAGATATGAGTTTTGGAAGATGAAGAAGAGCCTCGTTCCTTCACCAGTGACCTACGGACAAAAATGACAAGAATAACTTGTGTTATAATACTTATTTTGGAAATACCAAACCTTTAAGGCATCCATCTTTTATTGTCTATATCTTTGCTGCCCCATGAGAAGGCAAGAAAGATTCTCTCTCTCTCTCTCTCTCTCTCTCTCTCTCTCTCTCTCTCATTATTTGTTATCATTGTCTTTAGTCTTGAACCGCCTAAAATCTTTTCCGAAAAGTATTTCTGCTAACTCAAACTTTATCTCCAACAGAGATAAAACTTTTAATTTACCTTTGTGCTTTGTCCGATTTGGAAAGTTTCTCAGCAATTGTGAAACTAAAAGACTAAAGATTTTATAATCATATCTGAATAGAATCTTGTTAGAATCTTTCTCTTTAAAACCATTTAATTTAAGTTTTTATAGTTTATAAAGGAAATGTTGATTTCAATGTTGTTACTGTTCTTGAAATATTTTATTTTTCCTTGTTTCCTTTCCTCGCTAGGCTAATTTTCCTGTTGGCACCACTGGGCTTATAGTATCCTGCTTCACTAACTAGGATTGTAGCTTAGCAAGTAATAATAATAATAATAATAATAATAATAATAATAATAATAATAATAATAATCCTATAAAATTAAATTACCGTCTTGGTTAGAGAATAAATGTATTAGGATTACTACTGTTGTTATTGTTCTTAATATAATTTTTGTTTTAGTTAGTACGATAACTAACGTGATTATAATTGTTGTTGTTTTTGTTACTGAAAATATATTAAAATTTGAAACTGTCAACAGTGGCAGACCACAAAAGTGGTACATCTATTGAGACAATGTTGCATCATCGTGTTATTCGTGAATATGGCCTCTCATATAATGTGGGTATGTCCTAAATATCCTCTATTTTGATAAAAGGGTTTTAAAGATAATTAAATGCTCAAAAGCTTTCTTGCCAAGCACAGGTTGCAGTACTGACTCAAATTCCTTATAAGGGAAGACTATATTTCTGCATCATACCTGAGAGAGAGAGAGAGAGAGAGAGAGAGAGAGAGAGAGAGTGAGAGAGAGAGAGAGAGAGGGGTGGGGTTTCGTATCAAAGTCAGGTATAGTCAGACACGTTTTTCCTTCATGGAAGTCACCCTTGACTGGTTTGTTTATATAGAAAGGAAAAATATATATTATTCCTTTTTTTTTTGTAGAAGCGATTCATTCCCACATAAGGTTCCTCCCCATCAAACTTCTTCCTTCCTTCCATTGAACTTTTCTTTTACCTATAGGAAAGCGATAAACTTTACCTTCCAGAATTCCTTGCTACTGAGTCCTATTCTCATTCCCATTCCCATTCCCATTCCCATTCCCATTCCCATTCCCATTCCTGTTAACTCAGATTTTCCCCAGAAACGCTTCTTTTACTCTTTGCTTCTGATGAATATCAAGATGATGATTAGTTGTACTTATAACCTTTCGCTTTACAAGAGGGAAATACCTTCAGACCAATATTATCTATAAGACAATTATTATCCCAGAAATTATAATGACACCCAGACGGAAATTTCGAAGAAGAGGAAGGATGAGGAATGATGAGATTCAGAGAGATTTCGCTCCTGAACTCTCCATTGGTTTAGATAAACGGATGGAGCTGAAAAGGAATTTGTGGTCACAGAGAGTTGACAATTGCTGGTTGAGTTGATGCTGCTTCGGTTCCTTTTATCTTTCTTTTATCTTCTTTGTAACTTTGAGGTCTTCAATTGACTGTGGGACTGTGAGAAAAGAACGAGAGAGAGAGAGAGAGAGAGAGAGAGAGAGAGAGAGAGAGAGATATCTGTATAACAAATGTTTAGCAAATGAGTTAATTACCGGATTTCTAGTACGTGTTTAGCTGATGTTCTAACATTGACATTGCCGCTGCACAAAACTCTCTCTCTCTCTCTCTCTCTCTCTCTCTCTCTCTCTCTCTCTCTCCTCTGTTTGTAAAATGCATATCTTTCTCAAAACTTTCATACGATTCTCCATCTAATTAAGTTACACTACAGATAACTTCACACCAAAGATACATCCGGTTCCCTCAACCGGAAAAGGTCCTTCCTTATTCCTTTGGTCTTATGTTGTCTTTACTTACGTCATGTTATCAAAATCTGAAAAGCCCAAAAACCCAAAGCAACGATATTCCAGCCCATTTATCTAGTTCTAACTCTCAACATTACAGCCAAGGCATCTATAACTCATCACGTCCAGTAAGCACAGTAAACATGCAATAAACATGAATTATGAGGAACAAGTTTCATGATAAAAATTCCAAGGATTTTAATGTTATGAAAGAGCTTTGATAATTATCTCAGATGTAAAGTTTTAGACTATAGTGAATAGGACCTCGAATACGAGAGAGTCAAACATTTAGTAGCTCTCTCTCTCTCTCTCTCTCTCTCTCTCTCTCTCTCTCTCTCTCTCTCTTATTTTACAGATAAGATTATATCAAGCAACGATAAAAATGAAAAAAGTGTTTTTCTTATTTTATGTGATGTTTATCACCGTTGATATTTTGTTGATGTAGTTGAGCAATGTTTTGATTACGTTTCCCTCTTGGAAAATCTATAATTATATGATGTTTTCAGCTTTTGTAAATTTTGGTCAAACTTTTCCATTTCAGTTCGTACCACTTTTAACGAAAGGATTCGCTGGATAAAAAGAGGTTGTCTAAAGTTGTAAGAATATACTACTTTCGTTTCTTATTCATTGTATTCTTTATATCATTATATCGATTAAATTTACATAAGTAAACATTCATAGGACCTTCTTTGAACATGAGACATCCTATTAATATTAGATAGAGACATAGAATATTCATTCCCGCATCTTTCATCCGGTTTATCAATGACATTTATGCATTTCTAAAAGGGCTTCATCTGTCACTTAAGTTCAATGGAAATTTATTTTAACGCAGAATACCCTTGTAAAAGTCACACATGATTCTGATTTATGCAACTCGATTTCAAATTATCCGAAACTTTTCCAGTGTTTTATCTATATCAATTAATATATAAACCTTTTTATTATTATAATAAATTTTACTCATTTTGAAGTTCTTCGTGATACAGATTATTTTCAAAATCTTCTTTGATTGAAACCTTTCATATCGTTATGGGTTAAGATCAATTACTGTCTTTACTTCACAATCTTTATTTCTTCATCCTCTATAAGCTGTTCAGTAGAGTTTACACCATTACCCTTCCCATCGGCCTTCCTTTCCAAAGAATCTTTCTGAAAAGAAGTTTATGGCAACTCTCCTTTTCCTTGACGACTCAAACGAATTTTGATTTAGAAACATTTTATTTTGAAAGAAAAGTTCCAAGATATCTTTATTCATTTTGATCTACAGAATATTGGATTCGTTATTACATGTAATCACTGGTATAGCAGCATATATCTTCACTTCATAAGCTTAACACCCACACATACACACGTACATACTCACGATGACTTGTGTCCTAGAAAAACTGAAAAAAATTGAATTTTCTTTGGAATAATAAACAAATTGACAACAAACAGAAAACGCCCCAAAGACGAAGCACAACGATCAAAAGTAACAACGAATAGGTTCAGATTTTCGGCGAATTTTTAACATTCTTCTTCTTTCAAGTTTATTGTGGGTCGTTTGAAGCTTCTAAGCGATGAATGTCTCTCTGATATACAAAATGATGTGACAGTTTCTCGGATAGGTGCGATGTATAAGAGGACACTTTCAAGGCTAAATTTTCCAGTTTTTTATTTTTTCCTTTACTGTTGAGATTGAGTAAAATCATCAATTCAAGACAGAGATTTCCGAGATCACTGTCAATTCACTAAAAAGGAGAAACATCATAATTAGATATTAATTAATGTCCAAGGAACCTCTTCACACCCACAGAAGCATCAGGAAGGCAATTGCTTCTTCAATCAAAAAGCGTCTCAAGGGTTCATCTTTCCTCATGAATTTCATTGACCTTTACTTGAGGGATCGAATTTAAAAAGAAGTAATTACTCTTATTATACACTCGATGACGTATGGAGTTCGTTGCTGAAACTCTCTCAGACGATTTTTATTTGTTTCCTTTTATAATTCTAAACATATTTCAAAAGTGATGATGCCAGACAAATATCGTGATGGTAAGTAGGTTCAGCATTACCGCCCCCTCTCTTGAGAGAGGGATAGGGAATGTGTGGGTGTGTGTGTGTGTGGGGGGGGGGCTTACATCTCATTACATCTAGTACTTTCTAAACACTACTATTCCTATTTAATCGTTGCTCTATTTCCTGGTTCTATTCTTTTATCTTTTTCTTAGAAAAGTGTATCAAAAGGAAATAAAGATTCTATTATTGTGAATAATGACCAATAAATACTTTGTTTCATCTTCAATAAGACTTAAACAAAATTAATTATTGCTTTAAAAGGAATCAAGTTTTATAAATCATATAGTTAATAAGATGGCCAAGGCACCTGCCACCCGTTGAGACACTACCACTAAGAGTTATTGGGACCTTTGACTGGCCAAATCTTACTACATTGGATCCCTCTCTGGTTACGGTTCCTGTTTCTTTTGGTTACCCCAATAGCAACAAATGGTGTCGTTTATAGTCCACTGTAGGACAAAGGCCTCATATATGTCAATCCATGGATAGGATTTGGCCAGTTTTCATCACCGCGTTGGCCAAGGCGGATTGGCGATGGTGAGAGATTTTCGTCGGATCGCTCACAAAAGAAGGAAAAGCAAATAGTTATCATGAGGTCAAATCCCTTTGGAAATTTCCCAAAAAATATTATATTGATGATAGAGATAAACATAAATAACCTCTGAAGATGAATCAATTTTATTGGGTAAATGATGACATTGGAAAAAGTCAATGTGGTTTGCAATCTCACTCTTTGTGCAAATAGGATGGACAGAAAACGGATACCTGATGCTTTCTAGAGTCACCCCTTCCCAACAAAAGAGAGGATTTCTGAAATAGTTAAGAAAAAATCACCAAATAAGAAAAATTATATCGAAATAAAGGTTACCCAAAAGTCTCTTTGCTTCATTTACGAGTTATTTACGAAATACTGAATAAAAAGAGAGATGGATCATTCTCCAATATCAATAAAAGTAAGTCGAGATCTAATGGCTTTTAACGTGCATCATTTGACACTAAAAGCATTTTAAATTTATTGACGCAAGAGATAATTTAACTTCAGAGAAAATATAAAAAGGATTTATGCATCAAAGGTTTAGATAATTAGAGAGTGTGAATCATGAATCAAGAAATTCAATATTTGTAGATGAATATTTGATGTTGATCCATTATGGCCAGTTTGCATTTATATAATCTATATCTTCAAATGAGGATCTTGTTTTATCTCTTATTATTAATGAATGAATAAATCAGATGAAAATATCAGACGAGTAATGATTATTTTCCAGTATCTATCAGAATGTCTACTTAGAAAGACATAATATATATTATATCTATTCTGAATGTAATGAAAAATTATTTTACACATAACATCATTTATTTCTAATAAGACAAAAAGGTGATGTGATCTGGTAATATGGAAGATTTTTCATTCCATTCATGTGATCAAGAAACTTAGATATTACTTTGATCAGAAGAGATTGTAGTTATAGGAGAAGATGCATGAACCTATATAGAAACAACATAAAATAAGGTAACAACATACCCGCTCCCCAACCAAAAAAAAAAAAAAAAAAAAAAAAATAGTAATTAGTATAAATGAAACATGCGTCCTGTCTTATATTCTATTTGCTAAAACACACGTAGACCATTTCCCGGACAACTGTAGTCGTAAAAGATCAGTCAGTCGGCCACGATAATCCTTCCATATTGAATACAGAAATGTGGATTTGACCTTTGATTTTAGAAGGAAAATTTAATTAGATTATCTTTAAGTTTAGTCTGCTTAAATCATTCATGTTTTTTTTTTTTTTTGTTTTTTTTTTTTTGCTAAATTATTTGTGTAGATATTTTATACAAACTAAAGGTTTCAAAGCGTAAAAGCTTTTTGTGATTATGAAACTATCTTGAAATTACGTCGTATCAAAGCCCAAGTTCCATTTTCCTTTAGTAGTAGATAAAATGGAAGACTTGAACCAAACATTTCCCTTTGAGTTGATTTAGAAGAAAAGACTGACAAGGAGAGAAGGAGATTAAGGAGAAACTTATTTGTTCATAGCATTGCTTCTTTTTACGATTCTTGGAAAGCGTTTTTATTTGTAGGGGCTCAACGAACCTTGTAAAATAAAACGGATTATAATAATTTTTCTTTTTTTCGCATTTATCTGAATTGTACCGGTGAAGAAATTCTTATTGGACCTATTTTCATAGGATTCTTTCGATTTCAAACATATCTGTACTATTGTTTATACCCTGCCATACTCCAACCAATTGTTTTTACTCGTTTTGCAAGTGATATTGAATGAAAAAAAAAAGTTATTCTTTTCTGTTAAACTGAAAACTTTCCCTCGAGTGATAGAACAATTTCTGTTAAAAGTTAATATTTGTCTTTCATAAAAACTCTCTTTCTCCCCCTTGGAAAAAACGCCTATCTAGAAATAAGCTTTCAAAGAAGATCGTATGTCTCTCTCTCTCTCTCTCTCTCTCTCTCTCTCTCTCTCTCTCTCTGAGTTTGAGTGTTTGTGTTTTTTTGTCCTTGTTTTGAAGCAAGAAGAACCATTTTATAATGACCAAAGGTGCAAACAGAATGCAACCATGGGAAACAAATTAAAACCACCTTCAATTAAACAATATACTCATCTATTAAGTTTCCTTTTCCTGAGAACTAACCATAATTTTCTCTGAATTACTATCACTTATTCGTACTGGAATGGATGATAGGAACTGAACAGTCACATAAAGAGACTCTCCTTGAATCCATTTGTATCAGCATTGCTTCCACTTAATCTTCACAACCTATCGGAAAGTAATATTCCTTCCCAGATGAACCATTTGGGATATAGATGGCTCAAACACTCACCCACTGAACAATTTCCTTCTTCGATTGGTCGTTTGAGTAGTTGTTATGTAGCAGTAAGAAGCGCCGAGTGTCAGTATAATGTTTCCCTTAAGATCTGCTGCATCTCTTGAACAGTATTGGTTTCGTAGAGCGTTTACTAAGTTAGAATTCACCATTGTTTCTTGTGATGTAGTTCCATGATAAATTGGAGGTTTTGAAAGAAAAGTTTATCTTTTTTATTCTATTTCCCCACTGTTCTTTTAGAAATACATTTTAAGGGATTTGTTATGTTCAATATTGGAGTAAGATTCTTAGAAATAGATTGCTCACAAGAGTAAAATATAATTTATTTCTTCCCTTTAGCAATTTTTCTTAAGCTTTCTGCACCTTGAGGAAAATCAAAATGAATTCCATTAATCTCTGATAGAATTTTGGGATTCCTTTGTCCAGCCAAACAATGCGATCCTCAAATAATCCATGAAGTAAATGATTGATTGGTAGGTTTAAATGTTACTCATGAATGGCATTGGCAAGGGACTGTGACAATTCCCTAGCAGTACAATACCCTATAAATTGACCTTATATACATATTATCAACGCCTAGGACAAGGCAGGGCCAGGCAATGGTAGCTGATGACTCTGCAGACAGATCTATAGGGTCCTCCAAACAAACACAGGCAGGAATGTGTCCAATAGTTAACCACACATTTAAATTGTCCTCATAATAGGGAATCAATGTATTTGCCTTTTCTGTTTTCATTGCTGTCAGAACCTAAGGGCTGGAGAAATGCTGCTTTCAGCAAGACTTAAGTAACAGAGCCATGTGATGTTTAGAGAGCTGTGTTCACCCCTGTCTTTGTATTACCAAAGGACTACAACACTCTGTGAGAAGTATATGACAACATTGCACCAAATGAAGTTACAGAATCTTGTTATATTTCAACTATTAGAGGAAGGAATGTTTCAGGGCCTTGTATCTGCTGGACACTGATTTTTCAAAATCGGAAAATGTAGCTGGGTAGGTAGGCTACATATTTATTTCTTCAATAATTTCGATATTATTTTTTATTTTGTGCAATCTAAATGCAGAACTCTTATTTTTCCTTTTTCAAGTGATCAAATTGAATTGTCCAAATGTACACGAGATTTGTACTGATTACTGTGACAGTCCAGTCATGCCTTAAATTACTCTGTATTTGTTTCTGTCATATTAATACATAATCATTTGTATTTGGTATTAATAGACGAGTTTTTCAAAGGTTTCTCGACATACACAACTTGTGTATATAAACTGAACAATGGAAGTCGAAATGTTCAGGTATTTTCCTAAAATTGACAACGTTATTCTTTTGTTCGTTTCAGATTTTTCTCATAAATGACATTATTGTTTATTTATTTTTTTTTTTTTATGTTGATAATCGTGACTTATTTTTTCATCATTACGGAAGAATATTATCTAAGGCTTCCAGTAATGGCAAGTATTCTGGATTGTTTCCTTTTTAGTATTTAAAAAAGAAAATATATATATATATATATACACACACACATATATATATATATATATATATATGTATATATATATATATATATATATATATATATATATATATATATATATATATATATATATATATATATATATATATAATACAACAACAATAACAACATAAACAAAACCAAATTCAACTGTTTCTAGTCCACTGCTGGACTAAGGCCTCACTCATATACTTATTTATGTATGGGATTTGGTTAGATTTCATCACCACGCTGACTCTGGCCATTGCGAATTGGTGATGGTGGGAGATTTTCATCTGATTTCTCTTAGCAAATCAGCCTAGTATGGATGGCCCTGACTAGTACAGCTTTGCTGATCATGGTGATACACGAACCCTTTCACTCCGTTAAGGTATCTCCACTCGGAAAGGGATATGTATTTGTTTGTGTGCACGTTTTCATTAATTCAATTGTCAATAGATAGGAGTGGTCCAACTCAGCTTCAAACAGGTTTCGACTCTTACAGGTGTTGGATCGAGAAAAGAAGGTTAAATATTCCCTTTGAAAAGCAATAAATCAAATGAGACAGTTGTTCTTCTAACAAAGGACAAGGATGATGGCTGGATCGGTCTTACGGGATCCAGTATATTATAGCCTTTTATTTTCAACCAGCAATTGGGATAGACGCATCACCCTGCCCTAAGCCTTCAGGTGATTTTAATTGTACGATTTTTATTCGCCATTAAAGTTGCAGTTTTTAAATCACACCTTTTCGCGAAGTTTATGAATATTATTTCAAAATTTAAATGGCTGAGAAAATTCAACTTGAAACAGACAGGGATGAAAAAAAAGGGGGAAATAAAACAGAATACACTGCGGCAATTTAACCAAGTTCTAAAACATATAAAAAAAGGGCCAACATGAAGATAAAAAAAAATAATAAAAGATAATTCAGTTGTGATGGAAAAGACTTTTATTTCTAAATCTCAGCTATGATGATACTTGAAACAGAGAAAGATTAATTATGCTTTATCAAAATCCTTTTTATTTGTTTGAGTCACAGAGCAATTAAATGATCTCATGAGCTTTGAGTGTTTTTCATTCATGGTGAAAATTGATTACATAATATCCATAATTTCATGCTTATGGACTTCAACCAACTTCCAAATGAGGTCGCTGTGACGTTCTAGAATTAGGCGAAAGTTTTGGATTCCTGATTGATTATGGGATTTCTTTAGTTGGATAAAGGGAAGATCAATTAACATCTCCGTTAGTTTCCATTCTATCTACAACGGAGATGCACACACACACACACACACACACACACATATATATATATATATATATATATATATATATATATATATATATATATATATATATATATATATATATATATATATATATATATATATGTGTGTGTGTGTGTGTGTGTGTGTGTGTGTGAAGATAAATATGTAAATGATTAAGCAATGATATTCAGAGAAATTGCGTCAAAACCTCAAAAGCAAAATAGTTATAATCTTGATTTATAATCAGTTATTACTTATATGATATAAATTGTTCCTTTGTTTTATATGACAGTATTGAAAGTCTCTTCGTTCAAGCGGTTGACTATATAAATGAATAAACTGTTTTTGTTTTCCTTCAGAAGTTAAGAAGTGTTTTAAAAGATGCTGTGTATAATGTCAATATCTGTAAAGCGGTATTTACTTCATCTATTAATACACAAAAATAATATAGAATATATGCATATAATAGGTATCAGGAAGGACTAAATAGAATAGAGAATGAAAGTAAGTAACCCGTAGTAGGCTACTTAAGGAGAACCCAACCTTTAACCTCGACCCCCAAAAGTCTTAAAACCAAAACTAATCCGACCGCCGTGTTTAATCTAACTTAACTTCAGGTGTGCTTGTTTTAAGGCTCATTCAAGGAAAGTGGTCGAAAGAAGAAGAATCCTCCACTAAGCATTTAGAGAAAGCCTGTCAGTCAACGGTCAGCCTCGACTGTTTGGCTTATAAATGTGCTTTATACAGAGAGAGAGAGAGAGAGAGAGAGAGAGAGAGAGAGAGAGAGAGAGAGAGAGAGAGAGAGAAAGGTAGCAGTATCTGTAGGCTACAAGCTCCAGAATAAATTGATGTCTAGCTCTCCATGAAGATGTCACAGACACAAAAGTGATTTATCTTTCTCTCCTGGTTGTTCCTGTAAAGTGTAAACACATCTCCATCACAAGAGTGAAGATGCAAGACTGACCTATTTCAGTTGTGAAGTTTTGTGTAAAATGATGACGTCGCAGCATTAGCTTTTCGAGAGGTGTCACAAAACGCACACACATATACACATAACAATGATAGCATTGCCTGGACCTACAGTAGGTTGATATACAGGTGTCTATTTCCGTGGACCATGACCTGGGGCGTTCTGAACCCATCTACTGAGGGGGGCAAGGCAGCCTCAACTTGGTGCCGGTCCCAAGCCCGGGTAAATAGGGAGGGAGGGTTGGTGGCAGGAAAGGCATCCGGCCATGAAAAATTAGCCAAAACATCTATGAAATTAATGTTAGGGTGTTCCCCTTAATTTAAGTGATGCATTGGGAACTCGCCTGATCCCTCCAAAAATCGGCAAGAGCTACCCAGTTATGGGTGGGCTGGGTTAAAGAGGCAAGCTCAGAGGAAAATATCTGAGGTGAGGATGAGAGTAGCGACTCTGAATGTGGGGACAATAACTGGAAAAGGGTGAGAGGTGGTTGACCTCATGGAGTGAAGGAAGAATGGAGTGCTTTTTGTGCAGGAGACCAGGTGGAAGGGAAATAACGCAAGAAAACTAGGCAAAGGTTGTATATTGTATTAGAGTGGAGCAAATATATAAGGAAGAAATGGAGTAGGAATAATATTAAGGAAAGAATTGAAGGAAAATTTGATTGGGGTGAATTGGAAAAAATGGCAGAATTATGAGTTTAAAGCTAGGATTGGGAGCAACAATAATCAATGTGGTTTGTGCCTATGCCCTGCAAACTGGATGTACAGAGAAGGAGAATGATACAATCTGGGAGGAGATGGACCAGGAGCTAGGAATGATTCCTGCAAGGGAAAGGGTAATTATAGGAGGAGATCTGAAAGGCCACTTGGGAACTAGTAGGGAAGGGATAGAGTGCATGGAGGTTTGGGTGTGGGTGAGGGAAATGATGGGGGAGAAAGAGTGATTGATTTTGCAGTGGCTTTTGGCCTAGAAATGATCAACACCTTTAAGAAGAAGATTAACAGACTGATTTCTTACAGTACTGGTGGCAGGGAGAGCCAGGTAGATTTGCTGCTGTGTAAGAGAGACCATTAGAAGGAAGTTAGAAATTGCAAGGTGATAAATGGGGAGAGTGTAGCAGTGCAACATAATGGTAATTGATTGCAGAATAAGAAATTATAGGAGAAGTAAAAAGACGAGAATGGACCCAAAGATTAAGTTATGGAAGTTGAAAGAGGAAGAACTGAGAGTCTTGTTTAAGGAAAGAGTGCTGGAAGCAGTAAGGTTACACGAGGATGTAAAAGAATTGTGGACAGAGAATAGTAAAGTGATTCTAAGGATCGGCGAGGAAGTACTTGGAAAGTCATCAGGAAGAAGACCCCCAAATGATAAAGAATCATGGTGGTGGAATGATAAGGTGCAAGAATGGGTAAAAACGAAGAAAGAAGCCAATCTTGGAGACTGGTGTTTGTTATTTGAAGTGAAAAGGGAGACTTCCACTGGAAAACTAACTCTATCCGACCTCCGGTTTTCTTAACACTTTCTACCTCATTCCGGTGTCATTCCTCTCTGCTTACGTACAAGTTTGTGGGTGGAGCTAATTGGTATTGCCTTAAAAGGATGTTTTTCATATCCTGCAATCTGATTGGTTTTCTTTGAAGTGCCCACTTCAATCATGTCATCGAATACTTCCAGAAAGAAAAGTATTTGGATCGAAGCTCAATTTGTTACCGAAAGTAATAAAGCTATTGCAGACATTGACTAAACACTAGGTGGATTTCTATTGCAAATAAGATATGATATTCTTATTCATATACTTAATGCTCGTTTGCTTTTATTGCCTATATCCATGACACTATCTCACCTTGCAAACGAGGCATTACAGCAGTGGGATCTCTTCCCTCAACAGAACAATCTCAGTATAAGTACATAGCTCCCATAGATCGGTCTTCTTGAACTTCTTCAGTGACGTCTTCTATTTGTTCTTCCCCAAGTTGCAGAGAAGACTCTAATGAACAAAAGGGAGGGAAGAAGGAAGAACATGAGATTTATCTCCTACAGAGTCGGGCATGGCAACGACGATACTCTCACGGGGAAAGAGACCACAACAGCACCACCAGGTGATATGTTCTAAGCACCTTTCCAGTATTGGAAGCGAATGAAAAAAAGAAGAAAAACAGTGCATCTCCCTTTCACACTCAGTGTCAACAGAACTCTTCCTCTGAAGAAGCACCAATGATATGTAAGGAAAACCAACAGCCTTAGATTGACATTGTGGTCGTCGTTGTAAGGACATACACAAGAGATAGAGCAGCAACAGATATGCTGCCTGGCATGAACAAGTCCGTTGGGTAACGTCAGGTAGCACAGAAAACAGCCTCACAATTACAGTTATTAGGAAAACTGCATATCATTAGCTTCTTCCATCAATATTCCTCAAACATAACAATCTGCTTGAAAAAACTAGAGATTAAAACAGTCAGATTAGGAGGCTGAAGTCAGAGTGAAGGTTGCTCTATTCGCTAACTACTACGGCTACCTTGTTTAAAGTTTAAGTGACCCTTGTAGATTTACTGAAGTCATATTCCTATTAAAGGATGAGGTTTGTATTCGTGTAGGAACAAATAATTGAAGTTACATGGTCATACTGCAATTACTATACATGAATTTCTGAAGACACTGTCTACCATGAATACTGTATTAGTTACCACATATACAAAATCCCTTTATTAAGCACACACAGTTGGTCAAAAATGAGGATTCAAATAGCAAAAACAGCTAACATGATTAAATACATCTAAAGTTTCAAACTACAAACCTGTTTCCAACAGCAGTCAATCCATAGCCTAAATACAAAATATATTGCGTCAGCCAAAAGGATCAACATTTCTCTCCTTAGTTCCAAAGGAGAATTCAATGCTTTGTTCACGAACACCTGTTAGATGGTTCTCTTTTAGAGAACAATAAGCATGAGTCTCATTAGGTCGAGGAGTTCACTCAGTCTTTTCATGGTCCACATTTGACCCAGTAATGAACTTCTTCTTCTTCTTCTTTTCACAACATCCAAATAATATATGAGCAAGTGACTTAATATTTAAATAAATAATCAGTTTGGGTCTTATTGTGAACGCTTCCACAACGATTCAGTTTTCTTTGGTTTTGCTTAACCTCAAATTTAGAGAAGATTTAGTAAAAATAGTAACCACATTATTGAATGTTATTAAGTTCAGGAGTTTACTTATTGATACTTTGGAAGTTCAAATTGGATACAATTATTCGTTTTGTAATTATTGTTATCAATCCGCATGGTAAACAACAATTCAATTATCTCGAAAGTCATGAGATTGCAAAACCAAAGGTTGGAAAGGATGACAGAAGTAAAGATTAAACTAAACCAAAACAGTAACAAAGAATCCAAGTAAAACGAAACAATAAATTATTTATTTTATTATTCATTATACTTATTTGTGTAGATTACGAATTTATAACTAATCTACGTTGCATATCAGTTCACGATAAAAGTACTATTAATAAGAGCAGCAACAATACTTTTTTCCCTCGTCTGTTAGGAGAATCGAACGCTGGCCCTTCCATTTAAGTAAGTATGAGGTTGCCACTGTACCACAACACTCTCCTATAAGTGAGCAAATGTCTAGGCAACTATATCTGCAGGAGAATTGTGCCTGATCAGTGAGAGACTCGCAGTCTGAGATTGGATTTCAGGGCCAATGTCAGTCAGGGCATCTACTGTATATATGTGGAGAGTGACCGAGTCTGATCAGTGGCTCGCAGTCATTCGAGAGTGGAACTTCTTTTCTCTTCCTTCCATCATAAGTCGAAGGAAAATGTTCTAAAGTTAACTTCCCTTTTTTTTTCCTTTCTATTGTCTCCTGCCTTTGCTGTGTTGATCGCTTTGCTTCTGAATACGTCTATTTTATAGTAAAATCTCTCTCTCTCTCTCTCTCTCTCTCTCTCTCTCTCCTCTCTCTCTCTCTCTCTCTCTCTCTCTCTCTCTCTCTCTCTCTAACTAAATTATCAGCATAAATAAGGAAGAAGAGAAACTATAATTGCTGAAGTTTTACAGATTCTCTCTGTGTCTCATTCTAATATTGAAAATTTGTGAACTTTTTTTCGTAAATATAACAGTTTTTATGAAATCTTACAACAGAATAGAAGAGCAGATGTTCCGGTTTCCCCTCAAACCTAATTAGAATAAGTGACCAATGGTCATTATAGAATTAGAAGAATTAAAAATGCAGCATTTAATAACATATAAACTTTAATAAAAGTATTTATAAAGAATTGTGTTTTATTTAGTCCCCGTCGAAAGTCAAGACAGAAAACGAAAGAGGGCTGTGGTGATAGTTTTTGCTAATCCTATAAAAGGTTTCATTGCATAAATATTAATTATAGTAAACGAAAACAATATTTTCACTTATGTATTTTGTCATTCAATATCTTTACTTACTAATTACTGATGAAACAGGAAAGGCTTCCCTAAATCTCAGTGAACTTTCAATATTACGCAAATTTCTGACGAGTTCAGATCAAAAGGATTGATATTTTTTCATCATAATGATGTAATTTAAGTTATTTTCACCTTTTAAGAATTCGATTTTGTCTTTAAAATCATTTTTCATGATTATAAACAATAGTTTTAGTATTGTGTAGAAGATATAGTGGAAATTTACATATATAGTGGTAGAAAAAAAAAATCAGAATTTTAAAATGAGTCTGATCACGCTGATCGCAATTTTTAATAAATTATTATTGCACCCTCACTTTTGAGGGTTAGACATCAACAAATATCCCTAACCATCATACCTTGGTTTCCACTAATTATCGAATCATATTCAAATTAAGACTTTTGTCGTTCCAACTACAGGGCTCCAGTGTGCTCTCATAGTTCGGCTTAGTGCTCACTACTTTACTCTAACTGTGAAACTACATTGCCCCGATCTTGCGATAAAAGAAGTGATATATGTTATATAAATTAAAATAATTTCATTCATCACCTACTGTAATTCATCTTAATTGATTGTGAGAAAATTACATAATTAATTTTTCATTTCTTATACATATACATATAGCATTTAATAACATTATTTCATAAAAGGTATTGAACAATGTTTGGTTCTGTAACAGATAGGTTGATGGATATCCTGAAAAAAATGTTGAATTTAGATAATCAAGCTTTTTGCATCTTGCACAATCCTTTGTTCTTTATTGCATCTTCCTAAGAGAACCAGATTTAATTGGTTATTTCATTTGGCTGGAATCCATTTCCAGTAATTATAAGTTGCGGTGGCATATTGGAAGTGTCCTTGCCTGGCACTCCCAGGACTGGGGTTCAAGTCCCACCCAAGCGGAATACTTTCTTTAGTGTTTGCAACCTCACCTTCCTTTCTGAGTCATCAGCAGCCATTGCCTGGCCCTAGGTTGGGTGGAGAGGTGCTTGGGTGCTGAGCATATGTGTATATGGTCAGTCTCTAGGGATGATATCTACTTTGAAGTACAATAAAGAACATCCCTCACTGGAGACATTGTTATGATAACTTTTGAATGAAACCTCTCGCCTACGTCGATGTAGTCAGTTACTAACCAGCTTCACTATTAGTAATAGATGAAAATTCTTTCTCTTTCTTTCTTGTTCACAGTTGGTAATAAACTATTCATCTTTTTTCTCCTCTCAGTCTCTTGAAACCTGCAAGTTGACTCCAGAGGGAAAATTAACGCCTTAAGGCTCTTCCCTTCCTCTTCTAGATTCCCCCTAGAGACACCAATTAATAATCACGTAATCATCGAACCCGTAATATCTATCCTTTAACAACTTTATTGTCTAAGACACCTTAAAAGAAAATCCATGTTTTCCTCCCAATTGACTTTACACAGGATGAATCTTTTCCTTCACAATTCTCCTTGCGTCAGAGCCTTCTTTTATTTTTGCCTGGAATACTGGAAGATTCTGGAAGATTATAAATCTCCTTTCAAATGACGTTTTCTGGTAAAACCTTAATAAATGATCTAGGAAACAATCTTTCAAGAACTGCAATTGTCTCAAGACAGTCTCCATCTGTCTACCCAGAAAAACATAAACAAAGTTCAAAACAAAATTTGAGGCATTGCTACCAACTTCCTTTTTAGGACTAATAATAGATCCAGAAAGAAACCAAAAGCTCTTTATTATTTTGTAATGAATTTTTACTCTTAAGTGTTATATGTTCCATTTAATTTATGTACATTGTATTACAAAACTTGTGAAAACTGCTAATTTTTCATGTATGTAGATGTGAAAATATAATAATTCGTTTTATATCATATATGTTGATGTAAAAATAAAAAATAAATAATTAATTTTTAAAAATGTTAATGTATTTATAACTCAAAATATCATTGTGTTCTGGAGCAGTTCTAGTCACTTCTCATAACTACTGTACTTCGGCGCCTGCCATCTGACGAACATGATTTCAACAGGATGATTCGAGAATGAGGTCCTGTAGCGTCGCTATTGCGTAATGTTAGTCTTTAACGATCCAGAATTCTCTGAAGTATTGTTCCTAATATGAAAGAGCAGGTGCGTGCGTGCATAGATTGCCCGGACATTATCCCCGGATAGGGCTCTTAGACAGTCAGTTATAGCCCCCAAGGTGAAAGACAAAACCACTATGGTCAGGGTCTTGCCAGATCTCGGCTCACGACAATCTGCTCAAGTGTATTGCTATGACAAGAGCAATCTTACTTTTCAATGTTACTAGACACATATGCAAGATAATCAGCTCGCCCAAGAGCATACACAACCAAGATAGGCCCTCAGAAAGGACATACAGTCACTCAGCATAACGGAAGGCATGGACGTGCAGTCAATCAGCCCCAAGAGCATGACCGTACATGGAGGCCTGCAACGTGGAGCTCTTTGGGGCTTATGTGGCTGTAGTGGGGCAGCTTCTGCAGTGGTAGGTATGACGGTCTGTAATGCTGTCAATCTTCTAAATTGCTCTGGATACCTCATGTTCCAGGCGGGGTGGGATCCACCACAATTGGGACACTTTGGATGGGTCACTAACCCGTTTTTGTGGGTATCAATGCATTATTGGGTGGGATGCCAGCGGCTCCAGACTCTACAGACCGTTGAGCTCTTGTAGTTCTCCCTGTGGTGGAGAAAACATTGGCAGTTGAAGCAGTGTAGCGGGTCGATGTCTAAGTCCTCTATGGGAAAAATTCTCCATTGTCTGAGGTCCAGCGACGGTGAGATTAGCTCAATGAAGGTGAATGGGACTTTCCTAATAGGCTATTTATGGCGGCCTAAATAGTGTGACGGGCCGAGAGAGGAGTTGTGAACTCAAAGGCAGATTGAAAACGACTGAGTTATTTATTAAGGAACACTCTTCTTTATATACAAAACCTCAAGGCAACAGGACATGACCTGTTCAAGAGACAGATAATGTTACTGAGCAAAACGGAGATATGATCATTCAGGTTCTTTTTAGTGCGAGGGAAGAGCGCAGATACAAGCATAATATATACAAAATAATTATGTACAATTGTGGGACACACGGTTGGTACATGGCTCCCCCCCTGAAAATGACATACTGTACATATTAAATAGGGCGCCCTGATCTAGAGAGGCGAACTGTAGGCGGGTCATCTGGCAGAAGATAAGCAGGTTTTAGACGATCAATGGAGACCCAGTCTTCTTTGCCCCGAATGTTTAGGAGGAATGCTTTCGGACTGCGTCGGATCACAAGGAAAGGGCCCATGTAAGGGGACGTTAGTGGTGGCTTGCTGGTGTCGTTGCGCAGGAAGACGTGCGTTGCAGAGTGCAAGTCCGTTGGTATGTGATGCTTCGCTGGGGGCTTGTAAGTCTGGCGGCACGGAGTAAATTTTCCCACGACGTGACGTATGCGCTGGAGATCGTCGGAGGAGGTCGTAGAAGGAAAAAATTCGGCAGGGACGACCAACGGGTCGCCATACACCATTTCGGCTGCCGAGACGTCGAGGGCGTCATTAGGAGTGGTCCTTAGTCCAAGGAGGACCCAGGGAAGCTGAGTAAACCAGTTGCAATCCTTGCAGTGGGACATCAAAGCTGCTTTGAGGGTGCGATGAAAACGTTCAACCATTCCATTGGCAGCGGGGTTGTAGGCCGTTGTCTGATGTAGGGTGGTGCCCAGGAGATTCGCTAATGACGTCCATAATTGAGAGGTGAAAGTTGTTCCCCTATCAGAAGTAATATGCTCAGGGATACCGAATCTTGAAATCCATCCAGAGAGTAAGGCAGATGTACATGAGGCGGACGTTGCAGTTTCCATGGGAATGGCTTCAGGCCAACGAGTGGAGCGGTCAATGACGGTAAACAGGTAACAATGTCTTTGTGATGTAGGTAGGGGGCCTACAACGTCGACGTGAATGTGTGCGAAACGACGCTGAGGTTGAGGAAAGGTGCCCACTCCTGAATCCGTGTGTCGATGTACTTTGGAAGTTTGGCAAGAAGTACACGCACGGACCCAATCCTTAGCATCCTTAGAAATGCCGTGCCAAATGAACTTTGCCTTCAGCAGCTGTGCAGTAGAACGGCACGAGGGATGTGAAAGGCCGTGGATGAAATCAAACACCTGTCGGCGCATGGGAGCAGGAAACCAAGGTCACGGTCTACCAGTACTGACGTCACAGAGGAGGGTGGTGTTGGAGTCTTCGAGGGGAAAATCCTCCCAACGGAGGGACCTGCAGGATGTCCTACAAGCTTGATACTCTGGATCCTGTCGTTGGGCTCCAGCCAGGGCGTTGTAATCCAATCCCAGTTGAACGGCAGCCAACGTGTTTCTTGACAGGGCATCGGCAACGGTATTAATTTTCCCAGAGACGTATTGGAGGGTGCAATTGTATTCAGCCACGGCGGAGAGATGTCGGCGTTGACGGGCGGACCAGGCGTCAGACTGTCGAGTGAAGACGTGCACCAGAGGCATGTGGTCTGTACGAATGACGAAGGGCGTACCTTCTAAGAAATGGCGAATGTGACGGACAGCCAAGAGCACCGCCAGCAATTCTCGATCGAAGGTAGAATAACCCGATTCTACCTTGGACAGTTTTCTGCTGAAGAAGGCCAATGGGCGGGGCGAGCCTTTGACCACCTGCTCGAGTACTGCACCAATAGCGACGTCGCTTTCATCGGTGGAGAGAAGGAGAGGGGCGTGTGGGATAGGAAAAGTGAGAGCCGCAGCAGTTGATAGGGCCTTCTTTGCATTGCAGAAGGCTGCTTCTTGAAGGGGACCCCACTTCAGGTCCTTTGGCTTGCCCTTGAGGGAGGCGTAGAGGGGAGCAAGAGTGGCGGCAATGGCTGGCAGAAAACGGTAATAATAGTTGATCATGCCCAAGAATTCCTGCAGAGCTTTGACTGTCGAGGGCATGAGGAGGTGGGCGTAGGCATCCGTGGGTGCGCTGATGTGGAGAGCGAGGTTAGAGGGGGCGGGTTGAAGAGGTGTCGACAAGTACGAGTCTGCGTTGACCAATCGTCGGTGGGCGACATCGACCAGAAGGTGGAAATGAGAGAGGAAATCCGCACCGAGGATTTGCATTGTGACGTCAGCAACGAGAAACTTCCAATTGAATTTACCGTTTCCGAACGATAATGTGAGGTTCTCGTAACCGTAGGTGGGTATCGCAGATCCGTTGGCAGCTACCAGGCGGACGTCGGCAGATGTAGACAGACTACGTTGTGCCTTGAAGAGTTTCCTTGGCAAAAGAGAACGACAAGCACCCGTGTCTACCAAAAATCGCACGCCCGTTCTTGCATCCTGTAAAAAGAAAAGATTAGAAACATGGGAGGCCACCGCCACAAGCGATGGCCTACTTACATGTTTTTTGGCCACTGACAATTCTTGGCACATTTCTTCGCGGTTGCCCCGAATCTGAAGTGGTAGTAGCAAAACTGCGGCGGATGGGAGGTATTAAGTGGCTGTAGAAGTCGTTCGTTGGGGCGCGAGCGATTGGTGGGTGGTGGGCGGCTTTGTCGCCGCTTCGGCACGTCACGGGGTAGGCGTGTATGTCCTACGGCATTCATGTCAGCTTCGGTTGACGTTGAATAGGCATCCTCGTCGTCAGGGGTGGAGGCGTTGATGGAGGTCTTGAAGTGGCTGTCCATAAGGGCGTCAGCTTTGGTCATCAAGTCCTTTATGGGTAAACTATCGACATCGGGTATGGCAGCGCGCACATGTTCAGGTAAACGGCGTATCCAAAGGGCACGGAGTAGGTTCACCTCACGAGGAGAGCCGTCTGCGGCAGGTTGAAGGCGAGCGATACTGGTCATTTCCCTGAGGGCAAGCGAAGCCCTTTGGTCCCCCAACGGTTATTGCGAGAGCTGAAAAAGCTTTGCTATACGGGCGGCTGGCGACGGCGAGTACTGCTGCAGAAGGTATGATTTGGGGTCGTCATACGCTATTGGGGTGTCTCCTTGTTCACAAAGCCAGTCGGATATTTCTGGGAAGGTGTCCTCGGGTATCGCCGCGAGAACATAATCCGCTTTGGAGGTTGAGCGAGTCACGCCCCTGATACGAAAGTGGACTTCAGCGCGTTGAAACCAAGCGAACGCTTCTCCGCTAGCGAACGGTGAAAGTTTCAATGGAGCGGCCGCAGTGGCAACTGCTGGGGTAGAGTCCGCCTCCGTAATATTATCAATGATGGAGGGGCGAGGGAGGTGGGGGTGGAAGGCAGTGGGAGCGAGTCGACTTCCGGGGTCACCAATGTGACGGGCCGAGAGAGGAGTTGTGAACTCGCAGGCAGATTGAAAACGACTGAGTTATTTATCAAGGAACACTCTTCTTTATATACAAAACCTCAAGGCAACAGGACATGACCTGTTCAAGAGACAGATAATGTTACTGAGCAAAACGGAGACATGATCATTCAGGTTCTTTTTAGTGCGAGGGAAGAGCGCAGATACAAGCATAATATATACAAAATAATTATGTACAATTGTGTGACACACGGTTGGTACAATAGCATTCAGCATGGGCAACATTATTGCAGTCAGTTATGAAGGACAGTGGCATATTGACAGAATACTTGGAGACAACTGCTTTCCTCAATTTCCTGGTAGGATCAAGATAGGCCAGGGAGGTTTCCTTATGAAAAAGGCTAGCACTATCCTGATCCTTAGGTTTAATGATCATGTCACCGTTTAGAATGGCTCTGGCATAGATTTTGATTCCTGGGTTCGAGAGTGCAATGGCAGCAACTGCTGCATAGGAAGGTACACCTTCCACGGCTGGTAACTTGAATTTTGTCAGGTGCTCTGGATCCATTGAGGCTGGATGGGGTTTTGGAGCAGGCTTAATAGTTGGAGGGAATGAGGCAGTGGCTTTAGCAAGTTCTGGAGTAGGCCCAACTGTTGGGGTGAGTGTGGCAGGGACTTCAACAAGTAGCTGAGTTAGGCAGGATGTGCAATTGCAGTCTGGCTGATGTGCCTCTGCCAGAGCAGGAGGGCAAGTGTCTTTGGAAGGGTCCAGGTACATGGGTGACACTTCTTTTGTTTTTAGAGTGTTAGTAGGTAGTGTGGCAGTGAAGGTGGCAATAGATGGTTTCACTATTGTTCCTCTCTTTTTCTTCTTGGCAGATGGCATCCTCATTGGTTGAGGATAGGGGTCAGGAACAGGAAGACCACGTTCTTGACAATATTTATTAAGTGTAGCCTTCTTGCAGTCGATATCTGGATTAAATCAAAACGGAGCCATCTAGGTGGCCTGCCCAGGGTCTTTAGTATCTTCTGGAGAACTCCTGAGGTGTGGAAGTGTTGGAGCTCAATGTTGATGAGCTTCGGTGGTATGGCTTTCTTGTGCAACAGAGGCTCCCTATTCCTTCTAGTGACAAGTTGATATATGATGTCATGGTACAGATTGTAATCATTGCATCTGCACCATATCTTGTGCTGGACACAGTCCCAATCAAGCTCCAACCCAGCTCTGCAGCCAGCTTGAGAGCAAAGAACACAAATTATCCCTTGTGATCATTGTATGCACTACATTCTTTGCATTTTTCCTGTCAACAAAACAGAAGTCTTGACAGTGCTTTTGCTCCTTGCTATAGCATAAACAACAGATGAAGGTTCCGCTATAAGAGCCTATTGGAAAGTCGACAGTGTATGTCAGCGCTGAAAATTTCTGCCACCAAACTGGCAGGGAGCTGGGTGTCCCCTGTGCCTGGTAGGACAGTTCTTAAGCTGATAGAAAGATCATTGCTTGCTTTTCAGAGTGTACACCCTTGAGCTAGATATTGGCAGCCAATTTTAGAGATTAGGGGGAGGCAGAAACGAGAGAGACCCTCTGTGACTTAGGACTTTAGTGACTACACACACCGATAAAGTATTTTGAAGAAGGCAAAGAACACTGAATCAGTATTCATCATTAGAAGCAGTAGCCATATTTCTTCCTGTCAACATTTTATATCTAAAACTACACAACGCCATGTGTCCCTTGCTTTATAAAATTTTGGAAAGTCAACTCGTCTTACTTGGTAACAACTTTCGTTCGTTCATTGTATCGTAGCTAACAATTCCTGTTGGTACAGGCCTTTCCCTTGTTCGGCCTGTAGATAACCTATAAAATACAGGTTGATTGTTGTACAAAAGGAAATTTTAAAGGCTTTTAGTTGAAGAGACAGATGTGAACAGAAGAATGATGATGGTGGTAGTGGGAGGGGTCCATTATGTCACTGATAGTGGTATATTGAAGTGTTTGAAAGACCTTTGAAAAGTAGAAAAATGTTGTAGGTAGGGTTGGCCAACCCTTCACTCCTTAGGGTCCCTGCGTAATATTTTAGTAGTAGAAAATGTTATGGAAAAATACAGGTGATTATGTGTTTAGGGCCTTACGGCGAGAGGATGCGATGGATTATGTGTTGATGTCCGCTTGAAAATTATCTATCAGTTATGCTTTTTCTCTACATTCTAGTAGGTAGTGCAGGAGGGCTTGTTGTGGTGATATGTCACAATCTCCATATTATCTTTCATTATTATTTTCCTTCATCTCGCAATTTAATTTATACCCCATCCCTAGTCTGTGAATGCTTAGAGCCTGCTTTCTTGGCGTGTGTCTCTCAATGGGGGAGGTACTATGTTCGTGGTCCTTGTATACCTATACTCTGTTTATGCGTCTTGTGCTTTTGGCTAGCTCTTCTGCTTTCTATTTCCCTGGTATTCCAATGTGACTGGGAATCCAGTTGGATATTCTCCAGCAGGCCGAAACGTTACTGGAATATACTGCAGCTCCTATTGTCTGAATACTGGGATCTACTGTACTATCAGTGTAGTAGGTATGCTCCCCTACCGATTTTCTACTCCAAATTGCTTCCTGGGCTGCAGTTCTTAGTTTCTCCATTGTGCAGTTCATATATTTATCCTTGCTTACATGCTTGATAGCTTGCCCATTCTTTTGCTGGAGGCAGGCTCCTGCATCGGCAGTGCATAGGGACATGTATCCATTTGTGTGTGTAGATTACCTTACTTTGTGTAAGACACGGGCTCTTGTGTTGGTAGCCCGTAAGAGATGTTATTTGAAATGACTAATTTAAATTTTTAAAAGGAGATTTGCAATCTGAACAGGGTTAAAGTAGTTTAGGTTAGTGTTAAAGGGGTTTAAATAAACAATAAGATATATTACTTTACAGGTTATTGATTTAAACTACATTAAATTTAGATAGCCAAAGCTATTGATGTAAGTCTAAAGAGTAGTGGTAGTTTCGATTAAACTGCTTATCCTCATTCAGCAGCGTAGAATTTGGTTCCCAGGTGTGGGTAATGATAATATACCAAGCATCCCATGGGCTGGAATTGGCATAGCAGATTCCAAGTCAATTCCCATACAACTGAATGAGGGACAGGTCCCTCTTGCTACCACTAAGCAAAACAATAGCGGTAAAAAGCGAGAGGTTTACTGGCTTGACAACGGAGAAAAGGCCCCAGTAGGGGGACTCCTCTTTAGGTCCACGAAAAGGAAATTTGTGTTATAGACAGTCTCTCAATTAAGAGAGAGTGTTAGGCAGGTAAAGGTTAGTTTTGGTGTGCTGAGAGTATTCGGTAAATTTTTGAGTAATGCTGTGAATATTTATGTCAAATCTTGAATATAGTTTTATTTTCGGTTTGTTGGATATTATCTTCATATTGCGATTAGTTTTTTGCTATTGTTTAAAAGACTTTACGAGTAGATTTTGCATAATCTACGTCTTATGCAATAGATGAATGTAACAGAATTGGGGGCCGGGTTGGGATCTGAATTGTTATTCTGTTTTTAATTCAAACATCGTTTGTGAAGTAAACTTATTTTGTTACTTGTATAAAATAGCCAGCAAACATGTCAGAGTTTAATACAATTGAGTTTTTTTTTTTTTTTATTTTGTGAGTATCCACAAGTTGAGAAGTTAAGTGATCTCAAGAAATCTAGCTTAGTGAGTTTAGGCAAATATCTTGAGCTTAATGTTGAAAATTCAATGAAGAAAGGGGATATTAAACCTGTGTTAGTCGAACCTTACGTTAAATACAATGTGTTACCTCAGAATGCGTTAGATACGATGGATAGAGAATCAGTGTGTACTGTTTATATTGTGCTATGGAACTTGAAAGGCTTAGAATAGAAGCTAGTTTAGAGAAAAAGAATTAGAAGCTTAGGCTGAGGGGGAGAGAAAAGAAGCAGATTTAAAATACGAGCAATTAGAAGCAGAATTAAAACGTGAACAATTACAAGCGAGGAGAGAGCCAAAGATAGGGAAGCTCAGATAAAGCTTCATGAGCTTAATGTTCAAAAATAGTTAGAGCTAGAAAAAATTAAGCAGACTAGTTCCAGTGATCCTGAAAAAATCTAAGTAAGTCATTTTTAATGAAGATCGAGTTGTACCTCCTTTTAATGAAAAGGATTTAGATGAATACTTAGTCTGTTTTGAGAAAAAAAGCTAAGTAATGCAAGTGTATTACAGCCAACTAGTGGTCAGCAGAATTTTGGGCTTCTATGTTTTAAGGAGTTTTGTTTGGTATGGCACAGAAGTTTTATGTTTCTATTCCTAAGTAGCCTATAGAGTATATGATTATATCTTGAAAAATATATTTTTTTTTCACAAGCCAATGAATTAACGCCCAAAGCTTATAGGATTGTATCCAGGGGTACTCTTCCTTCCCCCATATTCCCCACTTCCCAATTCTTATTATTATTGGCATCTCTTTACGCATATGTCTTTTATTTGAGTGAGCTTATGGGATGAAGTTTAGGAGTTTGATAAAACAAGATAAGTAGACATATGTAGAATTTAGTAGAGAACAATCATATTGGTTTGATAAATGATGTAAAGCTGCAGAGTGTAGGGATGATTTTGATAGATTGAGGAAACTGTTTTAATTGAACAGTTTAAGGATCGTGTTAGTGAGAACATTAAGGTTTACTCAAATGAAAGAAAGTTATCTACACTTTACGAAACAGCCTTATGTGATAATGGTTATGTACTGGCCCACGAAGAGTCTAGGTCTAATGATAAAAGTTTTATAGATCAAAAGACTATAGGGATGCAGATAGGCATACAGGTAATGATGATATAGATCAAAGGTCTAATTCTGATTCGCATGTCGTCTCAAAGCAATACTTTTAATAACAATTCTATGACTACCAGTTCTGTAGTATGTACTTATTGTAAGAAACCAGGTCACATAGAGTCTGAAGGTTTTAAGTTGAAAAGGAAAGAAGATAAAAGTGTGGCTCCTGCAACCCACCAAAGTCTCGTTATGGTGTGCTACCAGTAGAGGTTAAAACTATATATGACCACGTTTTTTGACAGGAAGCCTGTTTATTTCAGTGTTTGTACCAGACCTGTTGATAAGGTTTACAAGCCATACAATGCTAAGGGGTTTGTTGGTTCCCTGCACCCTCTATGTATCATGTGTGATACTGGTTGTGCCCAATCACTTGTTTAGAGGATATTGTCCCTGTGTATGAGCATTTGTTTATTGAGAAGTATGCTCCCGTTCATGGGGTTGGTGCCAATCTTAGTGTCCCCTTGCATTATATAGATATTTAATGTGACTGGCTATTTGGCCCTGAGGTTTTTGGTGTTCATTTGGGAGTTTTAGATACTTCTCCTAACTACTGTACTTGGTGCCAGTCGTCTGACGAATGTGAGGTCAACCGGATGATTGTAGAGTAGGTTCCTGGCACCTGGCTATTGTATAATGTTTGTCTTAATGCTTCAGAATTCTTTAGAGTATTGTTCCCTCTATAATAGACAGGTTCGGTTCGGTGCAGATTGCCATGCCTGTAGCATGACACGGGGTCTTGTCGTTGGACAGCCCGTAAGAGTATATTAATCTGGAAAGAGACGGCCTCCCAAAGGAGGCCAAAACTGCAACATTAAAAAGCAAAAGGTGAGTTTTGAAAGGGTAACTAGAACATGAAAAGGTGGAGGATGAATTACTTAAGGAGGGATTTGACATTAGACATGAAAGGGAGGGAAGTAACCCGAAAAGAAGACTCCTTACTAGGTCCACGAAATGAAATGTTTTAGTCAGGGAAAAGGTTTAGATAGCAATGAGTCCCAGTAAGTAGGAGAGATTGGGAGAGGAGAGAAGTTTTTTCTTTTGTCAGAGAGAAAATTAGAAGGTTTAAGCAAATAAGCTTATCCCTGCTCAGTGATTGGCAGCTGAAATTGTTGCAATAACTGCATAAAGGTGGGAGTACTGGATAGGGACAGGACTCGGATGAGGATTTTAAAGGCAATGGGGATAAGGTCTTCTAAGGACATAGACTCAACTTATTGAGTCAGGGATTGAGGTGGGTTGAAGGATGTGGGTTTAGGAAGTGGTGCTGGTTACAGCTGGGCGGCTGGTACAGTAACAGTTTCAGTAGGCGGCTGTCGTTGTCTCCTCTGGCGAGGAGGTCACTGGTCTTTAGGTGGCTGAATTGTAGGTGGTTTATGCTGTTTTAGAGAGGAAGTTTTCATTAGTACAGCAATCCCCTTCAGACGCTCTGGGCAGCACCTATTCCAAGCATGGTGAGGCCTGGAGCATTTGGAGCACTTGGGTTTTGTCTGCTTTCCTTCTTTGTTGGCTTTTATGCACACTTCTGTACAGTTGCACTGGCTGCATACACCGTAGATGATGGGGCCTTTGCAATTCTCCTTGTTATGGGCGAAACACTAGCACCTGTAGCATCTAAGAGGCTCCGGTGTATTCTCTTCAATGGGGAACATCCCCCAGACTCCAAGATCCAGTGGGGAGGGCACTGGACCGATGAAGATGGCTATGAGTCTTCTCACAGGGACGTCGCCTTTACTCATACAGCGTACCGCACACTCGATATTGCTGCATGATGGGGCTATGAAGATAGGCATTGTTATAGGATACCTAGTAATCACTACTTTCCTCCAGAAGTGTTAAAGATGGCTCCTCCTGGAAGGATCTGGCTGTCTCGAGGTCTTTGGGTCTTTTGGGATGATTATTAAATCACTTTTCCTGTTTGGTCTGGCAGTGAGCTGCAAGCCAGGCTTTGCAGCCATGGCAACAACTGAGGCGTAAGGGACGGAGCTGTCCGTCTGTAAAAGTCGAAACTTTGGCTGAGGTTTCTTGGGCTGTGAAACTAGAATGCTTGCAGCAATGGTTGAGGCTTCTTGTAGGAATTTGGTAAGGAAGTCTGTGCAGTTGCAGTCCGCTGAATGGTTCCCCAGGGTTGCAACAGGTTCAGTCTCCCTGGCATTGGAGGGCTCATGTGCCGAGGTAGGAGGGGTGGCTGCTGCTGCAACTGACTGTTGTGGAGTTGTAGGGACTGACAAGGAAAATCTCTCAGTCATTGGAGTCACAAGTGGCTATGGTGGGGCTGGTACTGGCTCTGGTGAAGGACGTTCAGGGCTCTTCCTATTTTTGGAAGGGGGTGTAGTCACTTCCCTGGTACCTGATTTCGCAGTCCTGACATGCTTTATGACATTGGTAGAGGCGACTTTGCACCCCTTGCAACTGCATCTGACATTTTGGTTAATCAGGGTTTTGGCTTCCATGTTAGTTGTTCGAAGGCCTACAGTGTTAAACAGGTGAACATGTCGATTCTGATATGATGTACAACAGTTGCAGTCACATGCAGGATCGTTGTAACGGTCCCTGCAGTGTCGGTCAGCTTCTGAATATAAGTCCCATGCCCAGTCTCCAAGGTAGAAGACGGACATGGTGGCGATACTCTATGGTGACCACAATGAGAATTTTACTTGGAGCGGATCACCGAGAGAGAGAGAAGAGCTGTTGACGGCGCGGGAGCTCAGTTGCGACTGATGAATAATAGGACAAGGGGAGGAAGAAACGAGAGAAACCTGACTGAATACTGCTCGTGTTTGGAGAAATTCTTCAGCTATACTCTCTGTGACCCTGGACTTTAGTGAGACACACACCGATAAAGCATTTTGAAGAAGACAAAAAAGACTGAATCAATATTCATCATTAGAAGCAGAAGCCATATTTTTTTCTGTCAACATTATATATCTGAAACTACTCCATGCCATCTGTCCCTTGCTTTATAAAAGTTTAGAAAGTCAACTCATCCTACTTGGTAACAACTTTGTATATTTATCCATTAGTTTTGGTGGGCTGTGAGCATTCGTTGGATTTTTGTGTAATGCTGTAAATATGTACAATATGATAAATCTTAAATATAGTTCTATTTTCTGTTTACTGAATATCATTTTCATATTTCCGCTAATGTTTTGCTTATTATATAGTGAAGTTTATTTGTACATTTTGCATAATCTATATCGTGTACAATAGTTGAACGTAATATTAAACCTTCTAATTGATATACTTTTGTGGATGATATACCAGAGATATTCTACCTCTGAGGTATCAACAGAATTTTAACCTCAGAGCCAATATCCCGAGAGATATCGTGTATAAATCAGGGACGTGTTAATAACAAGCCCTAGTTATCCCTCCCTAAATTGAGTTAACCTTGTCTCGAAGGATAAGGTAAGGGTAGGATATGTGAGCAAGAGAGCCGTTACAACTCCCGATTTCAATGTGTTACAACTAACATGTTTCCTGTTGATCCATTCCCCTTTGCAGTCGCCATCTTTGACGGTCGCTTGGAGAGACTCTGCCTGTTTTTCTTGGCTTTTTTTAATGATTTTCTTTTATGGATGCTTCAGCTTCTTACTCATCGACCAAGTTAAATACCCCTTTTTCATTTCTTGGAGAATATCACGTCTCCATCCAGTGTTTTATTTGATTTGCACGCTTTCATTTTTTTGAGGCCGGCATGCGGTCAGTGCCATTGCATCATGTTACAAAATTGCTCGGAAATGCTTAGTCATATTATCATATCACTGGAAGAATATGTTTTACATTATTCTTTTAAGGTATGGTATGTTTATGGTATTCTCACATCATTCCTTGGTGTTTCTTGGGTGTTTTTATCAGCATTGACTTAGGGTATCATATGCTAGCTAACTGCCATGCCTGGTTAATTTTTAATCATGCACCATTCCCTTCTTCTTTCACCTAACCTTACGGGTTGGATGAGGCTGTCTTACCTCCCATGTGGCGATTCGTCACGGCACGGAGCTGCGATCTTGAAGGTCCTTCTGGGAGTTGGCTAGTGTTATCAGTTGCCCTAGGGTGGCTGTTTTCATTTTCCACTTAGCCTATATGTTTAGCAAGGTGGCACAGGTATTGGGATGCTGTTCCCTGTGTCTACTTAGTTTTACCCATTGGAATGCCTTACCGACTGTTCTCATGCTAACAATTAGATCGTCTTGTGCAGCCTTAACCATTAGTATGCCTGGTTATGAGGACTTGTCCTCTATGACCTATCACGGCAGACCCCCTGGAACACTATTGCTGTTCTAATGTCGCTGTTCGACCTTCCTGTTCTGCCGCCTCACCATATTCTGAGTCTCCAATCACCACCCCTTTCTTCCCTTATCCTTGTGCCAGTTAGTATGCCTACTTGTAGGATATTTTTTCCGGCCCTAGATAGGTGAGATTTTCTCGTCCCCTGGTCAAAATCTCTCTGGCGCCTTAGAGACCACCCTTGGGTGTTATATCTGCCCCTTCACCTTCCTAGTTAGATCATAACTTGACCGTACCGGGAACTATGTTCCTCTTGTCTAGTCATCTTACCCTAGCTTTAGAGCTTTCCCTCACCCGTTGGGTAGACTAGGCTTGCCTGCACAGTTCTCCCTATGGCTTAACATTATCTCGGTGTAGAGTTGGTCCCCATGGGGTCCTCTTTTGCTGCCTTTCCAGAGCCCGTTCTATGTCTGCAGACTCACTTCGTGTGCTATGTCCCTTTTGCTATGAAGTCTTGACTCCCTGGTCTGGTTAACTTATCTAGACAGAGGTGTGGCCTTCTGTCTCTGCTTCCTGTATTGTCAGGTTGAGTTCTACTAGCACTGGCTGTGTTGGCTATAGGTCATTCCATCTATTGCCTCTGCTACAGCCTTATCCCACATCTCAGGAAAATTGTCCTCCAGAGTTGGTCAATTGGATCCTGCCTGGTTGTCAGGACATCCTTTGAATTTCTCATTTTTAGCTCCCTGGCTGTCTTGTACGGCTCTCACTATCTTACAGACTACACCCTACTTTTCATAAGTTAATGATAATGAGCAGGTCATGACAGGTTCATTTATAAGCTGACCTTCATTCTTGTACTTCCCCTGAATGTGGACCCTTCCTAATGGGATTGTTCACTCTCCCCCTGTTGACTTTTATAATGCGACTAACGCCTTGTGTTGACATGCTTGAGGTATTGGCAGGTCAGTCTTTTATTGGCTACTAGAAATAGTTGTTGCCTTAATGTAGCTGCTGCCACCTTGGGGGCAGCTGTTGCTGGTCTAGACAGTATGATGAGTGAACTTGCCATCTTAGGTTTTTCCGATAGACCTACTCTGGAGGTTCGGGTGTCCCTTTGATGGGAACCTTTCCTCCATATTCCTATCACATTGTTATTATATTTTGCTTCTTAAATCTCTTTAGATTTCTGAGCTGTTTGGCATGTGTTCTGATTATGTTCGGTCTTTAGCCATTATTTTAGGTAGTAGGTACATTTCATTTAGGATGAGGTCTGTGAAACTAATTTTCAGAAAATATATTTTTTAATGATATATACTCATTGAAATGTCTCTTCTTTACAGGTTGCTGATGACATGAAGTGTTCAATGGTCACCTGTACCAGGCGGGTCAAGTCACTCTGTTGCCACAAGACCTACCGGAAACATGCTGATTGTCGTGTTTCCAAGAGATCTTTCCAAGGGATCATTTGCAAACTGGGAACCTACGAAGTGTCAGATTTTCATGGATCTCCCTCATACCGGCATCTATGCCACTGACGTCTCCTTGGACGTTCGAGATCAAAGTCGTATGATGCTCTGACACTGGGTAAGAGGCTTCCAGAAGAGCTCTCAACAAGATAAGTCTTATCTTCCTTCTATGGAACTGAAGGACCTTCTCATTCCAAAGGCTGAGGTCACCTCTGTGTTTGGTAATCAGTTACCAACCGTTCAACTCCCGACGGTATCCAAAGATTATGCGGATGAGGAAGTTCGAGACTCCCTGCAAGTTATGAGTCTGGACGCTGACAACATGTCGTCTACTTCTCTGTCATCAGAGAGGGAGAGGATCCTGCTGACCACGGAAGCCTCAGAAGAATTATTAGATATACATCATGTGAGTACAGCTCCCATTGCCTCTTTACTTTCCCCCATCACTTCTGCTCAAGCCCCTGCTTCCACCTCCATGCCAGTTCAGACTTTAGACAAACCTTCACTTCCTAGTAACTTGGAACTAATGGCATTCATAAAAGCTATTATGGAGAACCTATTCGCCAAATATGAATGCTGTTAAGCATACCTAACAGTGAGGATAGTAGCTTTGAAAAAAGGCACCTTTTTCTAAGGCTTCCCAAGCTTCGAGTTTATGGCCTTAACCAAAGGGTTCCTCCATATTGAGGATACTTTGGGTTCCTAGCCAGTTTCGAACTTGGAATTCTTTCTATCAATCGATATTTTTCCTTACTTCTACATAAGGCTTAACTCGGAAGCGTCCATTAGTGATGATATGATCCCTAAGCAAACAACTCTTCTGGACCATAGCAAAACTCAATCCCTTTTGGTTAAGGAGTTAAATATTGCTGAATTCACCAATACCAAACTTCCTGCCTTTGGCAGGAAACTGGCCACCTTTGTGACACTGACACCCCAGGATATTGTCTTCACTTTTGGCTCTAAAAGCTTAAAGGCCATGATGAAAGCAATAGTGGAGAGCAGGCCATTCCCAGTCTTTATGATTCGAATAACCTGAAGGATGTCCAAAATATCTTCACTGTTGGAAAAATAGATAAAGACATAGGAAGGCAAACAGTTTAACGAGAAACTGATTAGGATTGCAGAATCTCTATTAAATGGAGAATTGGAAGCTAAAGAGTGACTTTCTGCCTCTTTTGCCTTCCAATCTTATCTAGAGATGCTTATTGGAAACAATTTCTTATCTGATCTCTTCCCAGTTTCGGCGAAGACTCACATAATCATGTTTGATAGGGATCTCCATGCTTTCTTCCTAGCCAGGAAAGCATGTAGAGAACACGTTCTAGCCACTGCTACGATCAGACATGATCTTAGGAAACTGATTTACTCCAATTTTCCGGGGGAATGATCTCTTCCCTGAAAAATTAATTAAAAAATTCATGGATTAAGCAGCTCAGGAGAATAAGAGCCTTATAGACAAGTGGGTTATGTCCCCTAAACCAAAGTTTATCCCCAATGAAGGACCTCAACCCAAGGAAAAGAAGCCCAGAAGTCCCTTAAAGAGAAGGAAATCCTTTCCTGTCGCAACAGCCTCAGTTGCCGCCATCTCTCAGACTGTGTACATGGTTCCCCAGCAGTATGTTTCAGTGTCCAGCCCTCAGCCCGGTGTATGAAAGAGCTACCACACCATTCTACCCTGCCAAAGCTCAGAAGAAGGGTTCCGGTAACAGGGGAAGGTCTAGAAGAGGCAGTCAAACTAGAGGCTGAGGAAGTAGAGGCAAGATGACTAAAGATGCACGTCTTTCACTACAACAATGAGGAGCTTCCGGTAGGGGAACGACTTCACCTGTTCAGAGATCAATGATAGTTTGATCCCTGTACTCACAGCAGTCTCAAAAGGGCTAGGCTTCAAGAGGTTCTATCAACTCACAACCCCCATTTTAGAGTATTATCTTCAGGACCTCCAGAAGAGAGTCATCCATTGCAAAAAATAAAAAAAACTTTCAAGGATTTCTATTCTGCATACCCAAGAAAGATTCTAATACTCTTTAAACTAATCTGGACTTGTCGCCAGTAAAAAAGTTCATCCTGAAAGACAAGTTCCAGATGCTGACTATCTCGTGAATATGGACACCACTATACCATCTCCGTAGAACATACAGACGCCTATTGGCCTCTTCCAATAGGTCAGTGCTTCCCCCCATCTTGATTTCAAACTGGTAAGATAGGCCTATGCATTGAAAGCTCTGCCTTTTGGACTCAGTATAACTCTAAGGATTTTTACTAATCTAGTAGAGGCTGTTGTCCAATGACTTCAGAACAGAGGCCTTCATTTGATTTTGTACCTGGACGACTGGTAAGTCTGGGCTGCAACGAAGTCAGAATGTCTTCAAACAGCCCAAAAGTTCATGAACTTCCTACAATATCTGTTCTTCCGAATCAACCTCAAGAAGTCCACGTTATCTTCTGCTTGGAAATTCTAGTAGCTAGGAATTCACTGGAATTTACAGTCATACACCCTCCCTCTACCACAAGGCAAGAGAAAGGAAATCACAAACTCGATCAGGTGACTACTTAGTTCAGAAGTACTCACCAGACGGCAACAGGAAAGGATCTTAGGTTCGTTACAGTTCGCTGCTGTGACAGACCCAACCCTGAAAAAAAGACTAAAAGATGCCAAAAGTGTCGGAAGAAGAAAGGCAACCAATGGTCAGAGAGATCTTTGCCACAAAACTCCAGTCTTACTGCAGAAGCAGCTCAAGCCGTGGTCGACTGCCAAGAGGGTATCGAACTACATCCCTCTACAGTACCCTCCTCCTTCTGTGACTATTCACATTGATGCCTAGGAACAAGGGTTGGGGGGAGGACACTCGTCTTCCAAGAAAGTTCAAAGTCAGTGTTTGATCCCATTTCAGAAGTTTCACATCAATGTTCTGAAAGCTATGGCATTATTTCTGACTCTGAAGAGACTATACCCAAAGACGAAATCACACATCAAATTGGTCATCGACAACAATACAATAGTACACTGTGTCAACAGACTGGGCTCCAGATCTCAGATCAACCATGTAATCCTAGCCATTCTCTCTTTACCGCAAAGAAGGAAATTTCATCTTTCATCAGTTCACCTCGAAGGGATTCACAATGTGACGGTGGAAGCCCTGTCAAGATCTAAGCCTCAGGAAACAGAATGGCCTCTGTACACAAAGTTATTCTGTTCCCTTCTAGAGCAAGTCCCAGGACTGTAAATTAATCTCTTTGCAACGAGCTTTAGGAAGAAGCTTCCTCGGTATATAGTACCAAACTTAGATCCGGAAGTGACAGAAAGGGATGCATGTCTCACATTGATACCTCTAAGGTAAAATTTCTCTGGTATATCACTCTCAGTAATATCCCAAATAGAAACTGCCAATGAAGAACTTCCACCAGGATGACATGGCTATCTCACACAAAAAGTAGATTTTTCCTGTGTCAAAATACGTTTTTTATAACTGTTACCCTCTTAAGTCTGCTCATTATTTACTCTTTAAACTATTTAAGTTGTATTCTTGAACTAGTAAAACTACAAACCCAATGGTGCCACAAAGCCTGCTCTTAAATGTTGTTTGCCACCGAGAGACTCAGGAAGTGGAACAATTGATGTATTGTTTTGCGTGTTTAAGATATGAATGAGTCCTTTCATGGATTTTTGCTTTTCCCAAATTCCACCGACAACAAATCAACAATGGACCTAAAGGGACGAGGTTTTAAGAAACCTCCGGAGAGAGAGAGAGAGAGAGAGAGAGAGAGAGAGAGAGAGAGAGAGAGAGAGAGAGAGAGAGGCCCTAATCATTCAGCATTTATCAAGGTTTTCTTAGCGGTTTTAGTAATCATGGGTCAAACTGCTTATCTTTGGCTCTTTACGGACACTGAATTTCCCTTTTATATATACATCGAATATTTTTTTTCTATTCATTTTCTTTTTGCTGTTCTTCTTTTCCAATAGATATATCTCCACCTTTTCTCATGCAATGGTATTATCGACTATCTAAATGATAATCAGTTGTCTTTTCATTCTTAACTAGTCTTAAAGTTTTCCCATTTTTAGGCTTCGTCTGCTACAAAGGAAAGTGATGAGCTATTCAAATCCCAGGCACAACACTATTTATAAGTAAGAGGTTTCTTGAATGCAAAGGATGCTAATCTTCAATTCTGTTCCAGGATGATTATAGAGGTGACGACATTTTGGTGTCTCCTCTCTCTCCCATGAGATGGGCTAAGCAGTTATCAAGAGCCCCGTTGGATATAGGCCTACAGAGGAAGTTAGGATTGATGGAAACGTAAAACAGGGAACATTATTTGGACCAGTTAAGTTCAATAGTCACCGGCAAAGATAATTCAATAAGTGAGATGATAACCCTGATTAGAAATATTAGAATAGTAACCTTAATTTAAGTGGATGATATAATGTTCCCTAGCAACAATCGTTACAAAGTGGAAAGAGCCATTAGCAACTGCCGAAGTTTGGAAGAACAGAAGTCTGCTGTGTTAGTAATTAGACACAAAAAAGAAGAGGTTAAAAAGGTGAATGTAGTGGTTAGAAATGGAAGAATAGAAACAGTTTAGGAATATAAATACTTAGGAGAATGTTACTCAGAAAAAGGAAACCATAGTCTCAACATAAGCGCAAGTGAAGTTAAAATATAATACATGGCACGCGAAGATAGGAAGTATGGAGACAGTAACAGAGTAGGAAATTTAATGGCATTGCTAAAGAGAATAAAGATCTACGAGACAGTAGTAGTACCTACAATGTTTGTAAAATATTGAGATATGGGGTGTAATAAAAGAAAAAGGAATGAAAGAGCTAGAGAGTATACAGTACAAAATCATGTAAGGTATTTTTGAACAGGTTGTTACCACACCATACTGGGGGCTAATAGCAGAAATAGGAATATGGCCAGTTAAAAATAGAATAGAATATAAAACGGTGATGCTATTTCATAACATCATAACAGTGGAAGATCTGTTGTTGTGGTGGTATTAAAGCCAACAATTCCTGTTGGCACGGGCCTTTCCCTTGTTCAGCCCGCAGGTGATCTGAAAAAAGAAAAAAACTCAGTAGGTCCAACGTTAAAAATGGAAATTTGAAAGGTTTTTAGTTGCAGAGACAGATATGAACAGAGGATGAATGATGGTGGCAGTGGAAAGGAGCCATCATGTCACGGATACTGGTAGTTTGAAAAATTTTAAGTCCTTTGAAAATGTAGACATATTGCAGGTGGGGTTATCTAACCCTTTACTCACTAGGGTCCTTGCAGAGTATTTTAGTAGTAGAAAAATTTATGGCAGAGTACAGAAGATGATGTGTTGAGGGCCTTACAGTGAGGGGTGAGATGAAGTTAAATGAACTTATAGAGGTTACATTATCTCGGTCGAGGTAGATTTGAAAGCAATTGTCTATGGGTTTCAATATCCTCAAAAATTTCTTTTACCAGTGTGGCTGCGGTTTGCCTGGCGTTTTGTGAGGTAGCGTCTGGTTGTAAGTTAGCCCTTAGATAAGCTGTCTTCCTACATTCTAGCAGGTAGTGCAGAAGGGCCTATTGTGGAATCTTGTCACTGTGTTCACATGGTTTTACACTGTTTTCTACAGTCTCCCATCAAGCTTTGTACCCCAGCCTGAGTCTATGAATGCAAAAAGCTTGTTCTCTTGGTGTGTGCCTGTCAATGGGGGTAGGCACCAGATCTGTGCCCCCACTTGTACCATGTGGCAGAAGGGGAGTTATTTTCTATCCACTTGTGTAGGTCCTTGATCATATTTTTTTGAGCTGTAGCTTTTTTTTTTTTTGCCCTTGATCTGTTGAAGCACAGGTTGTAGGTGCACCTGTACCCTATCTATGTGTCTGTGCTTTTGGCTAGCTCATCTGCTTTCTCATTTCCTGGCATGACTGGGAATCCAGTTGATAGTCACAGGTCTGCCTCTTTAATTGTGCTGATATAGTAGTGACTTGATATCAGCTAGTAGATCCTTTTTTCTTTGTAATTTGTATGTTGCAAGGTTTACATTGAGGATTTGGAGTCTGTGGATGACTACTGGTCTTTGTTCGTTTTCAAACGAATATATCAGTGCTTGCTTTATTGCAACAAGCTCTGTCTGCATTGTGGAGGCATTGTTGAATATTTTCCAGCAAGCCACAAAGTTGTTGGAGTATACTGCAGCTTCTGTTGTATGAATTGCAGGATCCACAGTGCCATCGGTATAATAGGTCTGTGCCCCAGCAATTTCTATGCTTCTGGTTGCCTTCTAGGCTGCTGTTCTTAGTTCCTCCATTGTGCAATCTTCTTATGCTTTTGGAAGTTTTTTTTATATCTGAAAGGTGCAATTACCCTTTTCCATGGTGGGATGGGCTGTGTGCCCTGGGTTGTGTCTGGGCTCAGCTGCAGTATTACTTCAGCTATTCCCAGGCTCTTTAGGTTATCACTGTGGTCCTTGGCATAGGAGCTTTAGGTCTTCTTTTCTATGGAGTCTCTGTCAGAGAGAAACATTTTTGCCTGGTGCGTGAGTTTTTCTGTGTAATCCTGTCTTTTAAGGTTGGCAAGTTGATTTCAAGCCTGATATTACACACCCTTGTCCACATGGGTGCTCATAGCATGAGACTTAGGGCATCATTCTGTATTACCTCTAGAGTAACTCTTTGGGCCTCTCTCAGCTTTATTAGGGTAGGAGCAGTATAGTCCGCAAGTGTCCTGGTACAGGCTAGGTTGTACTTCTTCTGTATACGCTCATTTGCTCCATCCTTTAGAGAAGACATTCATCTCATGGCCGACACCCTCGCATTTGATCTTTCCTTTGGGTACTTGATTCACTCCTTGGAGGTTAGTTGTTTGCCTATGACAACTCCCAGGTACATATAGCTGTCCAAAATAAGAGAACCATACGCGGAATATTTGGGAAAAAGTATCATAGAAATATGCAATTAATATTATATTGAAATTGAAGAAGTAATAAAGTATAAAAAGAAAAAAATTAAAAAATTAAAAGTAAAGTGGCAAATGAAATAAAAAAAATGGAAGAAAAGAAACCAGAGATGACCAAACTGAGGTTTGTGAATAGTAATGGCAGAAGAGATTACATATGAGAACTTAACAGTAATGAGCCAGTAATGGTTATGAAAACAAGGTTAAATATGCTAGAATTAAAGTAAAATTATAGAAACAGGAATGATAAGGATAAACTTTGTTTTTTTGTGTTAGGATACAGAGTATACTGCTAAGCCATCAACGGTTCAGTTTTTTTTTGGTTTTGCTTAATAATCTTAGTTTTAAATTTAGTAACCACATTATGAATGTTCTTCTTAAGTCTTGGAATTTACTAATTGATACTTTGGAAGCTCAAACTTGGATGTTATAATGTTTCATTTTGTAATTATTGTTACCAATTCGTGTTTTGAGCAACGATTCAATTATCTGGAAAATAGGGAGATTGGAAAACTAAAGGATGGAAACAATGGCAGAAGTAAAGATTAAACTGAATCAAAACAGTAACAAAGAATACAGGTAAAATAAAGCAGTAAAAATGTTATTTTTATTAGTAAAATAAATTTTTGAATATACTTACCCGATAATCATGTAGCTGTCAACTCCGTTGCCCGACAGAATTCTATGGAGGGATACGCCAGCTATCACAATACTAGAAGGGGGTGTACTTACCAGCGCCACCTGTGGCCAGGTACTCAAGTACTTCTTGTTGACACCTCCTCAATTATTCCTCGGTCCCACTGGTTCTCTATGGGGAGGAAGGGAGGGTCGATTAAATCATGATTATCGGGTAAGTATATTCAAAAATTTATTTTACTAATAAAAATAACATTTTTCAATATTAAACTTACCCGATAATCATGTAGCTGATTCACACCCAGGGGGGTGGGTGAAAACCAGTGTACAAGATTAAAGGATAGCTAAGTATCCCATATTTCATATAACAGTTAACTCAAATAACAATGAAATAATAAGTACCTGGTAAGGAAGTCGAATTGAACCGTTACTCTGCCTCTTTTTTAAGTTCATCTTCCTTACTGAGCGCAGCGTTCCTCTTGGAGGCTGAATCAACCCAAAGGTGCTAAAGTATATAGGGTTGCAACCCCTACTAAAGGACCTCTACAAAACCTCTAACCCAGGCGCTTCTCAAGAATGAATAGACCACCCGCCAAATCAAAAGGATGCGGAAGGCTTCTTAGCCTACCGTAACAACCATAAAAACAACAATAAAAGCATTCAAGAGAAAGGTTAAAAAAGGTTATGGGATTAAGGGAATGTAGTGGCTGAGCCCTCACCTACTACTGCACTCACTGCTACGAATGGTCCCAGGGTGTAGCAGTTCTCGTAAAGAGACTGGACATCTTTCAGATAAAATGATGCAAACACTGACTTGCTCCTCCAATAGGTTGCATCCATTATGCTCTGCAGAGAACGGTTTTTATTAAAGGCCATCGAAGTAGCTACGGCTCTTACTTCGTGGGTCCTTACCTTCAGCAATGCAAGGTCTTCCTCCTTTAAGTGAGAATGGGCTTCTCTAATCAGAAGCCTTATATAATACGAAACTCCGTTCTTGGACATGGGCCTCGAAGGTTTCTTGATGGCACACCATAAGGCTTCTGACTGTCCTCGAATAGGTTTAGACCTCTTAAGATAATATTTGAGAGCTCTGACAGGGCAAAGAACTCTCTCTAGTTCGTTACCTACCATGTTGGAGAGGCTAGGTATATCAAACGATCTAGGCCAAGGACGTGAAGGAAGTTCGTTCTTTGCTAGGAATCCGAGCTGAAAAGAACATGTTGCAGATTCGGTCGTGAAACCAATGTTCTTGCTGAAGGCATGAACCTCACTGACTCTCTTAGCTGTTGCAAGGCAGACGAGAAAAAGAGTCTTGAGGGTAAGGTCCTTGAAGGAAGCTGACTGGAGAGGTTCGAACCTAGCTGACATAAGGAACCTTAAGACTACGTCTAGGTTCCAGCCTGGAGTGGATAGACGGCGTTCTTTAGACGTTTCAAAAGACTTAAGAATGTCTTGAAGGTCCTTGTTGGAAGAAAGGTCCAAACCTCTGTGGCGGAGAACTGAAGCCAACATACTCCTATACCCTTTAATCGTAGGGGCTGAAAGGGATCTCTCATTCCTAAGATGTAGAAGGAAGTCAGCTATTTGGGTCACAGAGGTATTGGTAGAGGATATTGAATTGGCTCTACACCAGCTTCGGAAGACTTCCCACTTAGACTGGTAGACTCTACGAGTGGAAACCCTTCTTGCTCTGGCAATGGCACTGGCTGCCTCCTTCGAAAAGCCTCTAGCTCTAGCGAAACTTTCGACAGTCTGAAGGCAGTCAGCCGAAGAGCGTGGAGGTTTGGGTGCAACCTGTCTACGTGAGGTTGACGTAGAAGGTCCACTCTTAGAGGTAGAGTCCTGGGAATGTCGACTAGCCATTGAAGTACCTCTGTGAACCATTCTCTTGCAGGCCAAAGGGGAGCAACCAGCGTCAGCCGTGTCCCTTCGTGCGAGATGAATTTCTGCAGAACTTTGTTTATTATCTTGAACGGTGGGAATGCATAAAGGTCGAGATGGGACCAGTTCAGTAGAAAAGCATCCACATGAACTGCTGCAGGGTCTGGAACAGGGGAACAGTACAGCGGAAGTCTCTTGGTTATGGAGGTGGCAAACAGATCTATGGTAGGTTGACCCCACAAGGTCCAAAGTCTGTTGCACACACTCTTGTGGAGGGTCCATTCCGGGGGAATGACCTGATTCCTTCTGCTGAGGCGATCTGCTGAGACGTTCATATTGCCCTGAATGAACCTCGTGACCAGAGTGAGGTTTAGACCTCTTGACCAAATGAGGAGGTCCCTTGCGATCTCGAATAGGCTCCTCGAATGGGTCCCTCCTTGCTTGGAGATGTAAGCCAAGGCTGTGGTGTTGTCTGAGTTCACCTCCACCACTTTGCCTAGCAGGAGGGACTTGAAGTTCAGCAGGGCTAAATGAACTGCTAGCAGCTCCTTGCAATTGATGTGGAGCAATCCTTGTTCCTCGTTCCACGTTCCCGAGCATTCCCGTCCGTTCAAGGTCGCACCCCAGCCCGAGTCCGATGCATCTGAGAAGAGATGAAGATTGGGGGTCTGAACAGCCAACGATAGGCCCTCCCTGAGAAGGAGATTGTTCTTCCACCACAGGAGAGTGGTCTTCATCTCTTGGGTGATTGGGATAGAGACTGCTTCGAGAGTCGAACCCTTGTCCCAATGAGCTGCAAGATGGAATTGAAGAGGGCGGAGGTGGAGTCTCCCTAGCTCGACGAATAGGGCCAGTGATGAAAGGGTCCCTGTGAGACTCATCCACTGTCTCACCGAGCAACTGCTCCTCTTCAGCATGCTTATGATGCACTCTAGGGCTTGGCTTATCCTGGGGGCCGATGGAAAAGCCCGAAAATCCTGACTCCGAATCTCCATTCCCAGGTACACAATGGATTAGGAGGGAATGAGCTAAGACTTCTCTATGTTGACTAACAGACCTAGCTCTCTGATTAAGTCCAAAGTCCAGTTGAGATTCTCCAGACAGCGACGACTCGTGGAGGCTCTCAACAGCCAGTCGTCTAAGTAGAGGGAGGCTCTGATGTCTGATAAGTGTAGGAATTTTGCTATATTCCTCATCAGATGAGTGAACACCATAGGAGCTGTGCTTAGGCCAAAACACAGGGCTTGGAACTGGTAGATAACCTTTCCAAAAACGAATCTCAGGAAAGGTTGGGAGTCTGGATGAATAGGAACGTGAAAGTATGCATCTTTCAAGTCCAACGAGACCATCCAGTCCTCCTGCCTGACCGCTGCTAGGACCGACTTCGTCGTCTCCATCGTGAACGTCTGCTTGGTGACAAACGCGTTGAGTGCGCTGACGTCCAGCACCGGTCTCCAACCTCCTGTCTTCTTGGCCACAAGAAAGAGACGGTTGTAGAAGCCCGGGGATTGATGGTCCCGGACTATAACCACTGCCTTCTTCTGCACAAGTAGCGACACCTTCTGGTGCAATGCTAGCCTCTTGTCCTCTTCTTTGTAGTTGGGAGAGAGGTTGATGGGAGATGTGGTCAGAGGTGGTTTGAGGCAGAATGGAATCCTGTAACCGTCCCTCAGCCAACTGACAGACTGAGCGTCTGCACCTCTCTTCTCCCAGGCTCGCCAGAAGGTCTTGAGTCTGGCTCCTACTGCTGTCTGGAGATGCGGAGAGTCAGTTTTTTCCTTTAGATGTCTTGGAGCCTTTCCTAGACTTGCTCCTGTAAGAGTCTGGACGGGAGCTTCCTCGGCTGGGGGCTGTACCACGAAAGGGCGGTATGAACCTCGTAGCAGGGGTATCAGCCACTGGGGAGCGATAAGTCTTGGGGACTGAGGTAGCAACCTTAGACTTACGAGCCGATGAGGCTACAAGATCGTGTGTGTCTTTTTGTATGAGGGCAGCAGACAAGTCCTTAACCAGCTCTTCAGGGAAGAGGAACTTCGAGAGCGGAGCAAAAAGGAGTTGTGACCTCTGGCAAGGTGTAATGCTGGAGGAAAGGAAGGTACACAGCTGTTCCCTTTTCTTCAAAACCCCTGATACAAACATCGACGCAAGCTCACCAGATCCATCCCTAATGGCCTTATCCATGCAGGACATCAATAGCATGGCAGAATCCTTGTCCGCAGGAGAGGTCTTCTTGCTGAGGGCCCCCAGGCACCAGTCGAGAAAGTTGAACATCTCAAATGCTCTAAATACTCCCTTCAGTAAGTGATCCAGGTCTGAGAAGGTCCAGCAAACCTTAGAGCGCCTCATTGCAGTTCTCCGAGGCGAGTCTACCAGACTTGAGAAGTCAGCCTGGGCAGAGGCAGGTACTCCCAAGCCTGGTGCTTCTCCTGTGGCATACCAAACGCTCGCTTTCGAAGTGAGCTTGGTCGGAGGGAACATGAAAGAGGTTTTGCCAAGGTGTTGCTTAGTCTGCAGCCACTCTCCTAAGATCCTAAGCGCTCTCTTAGAGGACCTTGCTAGGACTAGCTTAGTATAGGTGGACTTAGCTTGCTGAATGCCCAACGAAAACTCAGATGGCGGAGAGCGGGGAATAGCAGAGACAAAGTGGTCTGGGTAAACCTCCCTAAGCAGAGCCAAGACCTTACGAAAGTCAAGAGACTGTGGAGAAAGCTTGGATTCATCCACGTCTGACGAGGGATCCAGGTGTGCTGCCTCATCATCAGACGCCTCATCACCAGAGTGAAGCGAAGAGATCGGACAAGAATGCTGAACAGCAGAGTCAGATCGAGCAGGAACAATATTAGAGGTTTCCTCTTCAAGTAACTGTTGAGGGAGAACCTGAGGCTCAGACTGCAAAGGCTGAATAGAAGACGAAGCAGTAGGAAGGCGCATGGGTGGAGGAAGCTGACTCCTAGCATGAGTGGTTGAACCCAAGGGTTGCGCTTGCTGAGCGGTTGGCGGAAGCGGAGTAGCAAGCTCCTGTTCCTGTGGTGTGAGCGGAGCGCGATGAGGTAGAGGCTGCGCAGAACAAGGTAAATGTCTCGCAAGCTGAGGCTCCTGAGGCGCAAGGCCAAGGTGTAGTGGTGCTTGCCTTGTGGAGGGTTGAGCTTGCTGCAGCGAGAGCTGAGGAGACTGACTCATGGACGGGAGAGGTTGTTGTACCTCAACCGAGAGTTGCACCACTGGTGGAGCAGCAAGTGGAGGCGGAGGAAGAGAAGTATAATCCTCCTGATCCCAAAGAGAAGGTTGCCTTAAAGAAGGCGGAAGCTGAACACCACTGGGAACAGCAAACTCAGAATGTGGCTCAACATCGTACGCCTGGCAGGTGGTACTGCGATCAGGCGGAGCGAGCGCAGGCGGAGCGAGCGCAGGCGGAGCGAGTGCAGGCGGAGGGAGTGTAGGCGGAGGCGGAGGCGCAACACTCTCAGCCCGACACTCACGCATCAAGTCCGAAAGCTGTGCTTGCATGGACTGAAGAAGAGTCCACTTAGGGTCGGTAGAAACCACAGTAGGCTGAGGTAAAGCCTTAACAGTCGAGCTCTGTTGTGGCAGAACCTTACTCCTCTTGGGCGGAGTGCAGTCGACAGATGACTGCGGCGAGTCAGAGCTGAGCCAATGACTGCAACCTGGCTGAGCACTCGCGGACTGGACTCTGCGTTTAAGCGGTCTCGAGACCTGAGACCAACGTTTCTTCCCTGACAGTTGATCAGCGGACGAGCGGAAGACGGGCTCAATCGTCTGCAGGTGGGAGTGACGGTCTTTGGAAGACACGCCCGCAACCACCGAGGATACTTCTGTGCGCCTAACAAGGCCTGCCGAACCCTTATGCCCTTCGACATTGCTTCTCCCCTGGGCTTGGGAAAGAGGTCCCGGACTGGGAGGACGACTGGCTCGCACAGAAGTATCCTCACGCACCACACTGGCACTAACACTAGCACTTGGCACTGCACTTACACTAGCACTCGTCACAGCACTGGTACTAATCCCACCCACTGCACTCTTGACCTTAAGTTCCTTGACTTCGGCCATCAGAGACTTATGATCACTTACCACTGACTCTACTTTATCGCCTAAGGCCTGAATAGCACGCAAAACAACAGACATATCAGGCGGAGGGCAAACAGTAGGTTCGGGGGTAGCCACTACAGGGGTAGGAAAAGGTGGGGGATCATGAGGTGAGGAAAAAATAGAAGAGTGAGAAGAACTCCTCGTAACTCTACCTCTCTCTAACTTAGTTGAATATTTCAAAAGACGGACAAATTCCAATTCCGAAAGTCCGGCGCATTCCTCACATCGATTTTCTAACTGACAGGGCCTGTCCCTACAGTCAGAACAAGCGGTGTGAGGATCTACCGAGGCCTTCGGAATACGCCTATTGCAAGACCTACATCGTCTATGGGAGGGGGCTTGCGAAAGGTCAGACATCTTGAATTCAAAGAGTTAGCCAAAGGGGGTTCCAAAAATCAAGCAAAAGATCGTTAACCGTTATTCAGGACTATATAAAAGCTATCTAGCTAATATAAGAAGGTTTCCAGTAAAGCGACAGCCGAAATCTGAGAGAATACTTCACCAATTAGCGTGAAAAAAACTCGAAGATCATAAGCGTATCCCAGAACGTCTAGCCGGAAGCACGACAGAGGAATAATTGAGGAGGTGTCAACAAGAAGTACTTGAGTACCTGGCCAGAGGTGGCGCTGGTAAGTACACCCCCTTCTAGTATTGTGATAGCTGGCGTATCCCTCCATAGAATTCTGTCGGGCAACGGAGTTGACAGCTACATGATTATCGGGTAAGTTTAATATTGAAAACTTTAATTTTATCATCTATTATACTTAGCTGTGTACTCTATGAATTTCCAACTAATCTATTTTGGGTCTTGGCTAATGATAAAGGTATTATTAATAAAAGCAACAAGAAAACTTTTTTCCCTCGTCTCTAGGGAGAATCGAACACTGGTCTTTCCATATATGTCAGAATGAGGATGCCAGTATACCATAAGACACCCTCTTGAATAAGCAAATGTCAGGGGAACTATACGTTCAGGAGAGTTGTGCCTGATCAGTAGGTGACTCACAGTCCGATATGGGACTTTCTGGGCTAACGTCAGTCAAGTTAACTTCTTTGTTTCCTTTCTATTGTTTTTTTGCCTTAATTTGTTTGCTTCCAAATGCAGCTATTTGATAGTAAAATCTCTCTCTCTCTCTCTCTCTCTCTCTCTCTCTCTCTCTCTCTCTCTCTCTCTCTCTCTCTCTCTCTCTCTCTCTCTCTCTCTCTCTCTCTCTCTCAATCTAACTAAATTGCCAGTGTGAATAAGGAAGAAAATAATCTATAATTACTATAGTTTTCCACAACTCGCTATCTTTTCTCTCTTACAACAGAAGAGCAGATCTTCCTGTTTCCCCTCAAACCTAATTAAAAAAGAGACCATTGGTCAATATAGAATAAGAAGGATTAAAAATGCAACATTTATAGAATTAGATTTCATTTAGTCCCCCTCGAAAGTTAAGACAGAAAACGAAAGAAAAATGTTTTGCGAGTTCTATTTTCTGCAAAATCTATGGAAAATTTGCTTTAATTAATCTTCATTATAGTCAATGGGAATAAAGTTTTCACATCTGTATTTTATCATTCCGTTTCTTTTCTTATTGATTACTGATGGAGCAGGAAAGGCTTCCTCCAATCTCAGTGAATGTTTACTCACTATGAATTCCTAACGAGTTTGGATCAGATGGAAACATCATAATGATTTATTTTAAAAGTTTGGGCTTTTTGACCATTTAAAAATTTGTTTCTGTTTTATTAATTATTTTTGATATCTTTGAATTGAATTTTTTTTATATCATATAGGAAGAATTAGTGATAATTTACATAAATAGTGGTAGATAAAGAAATCAAATTTTTGGAAAGAGCCTGATGAAGTTTATGTGCCGGTAAGATGAGCACTAAGAAATGCAAGCATAGTTGCAAAGATGTTCCTGTCAGACAGAGACTCAATCACCAAAAGACGAGTAAGAGAGGAACTATCCAAACATCCTGAAGTACAAACCCCAGATTCTTATGGCAAGGACCATAGCGATAACATCAAAAGACTTGGCCTTACAGAAACAATCCTACAATTAAAACCTGACACAGCACAAAGTACTATACACATTCCACCATGGAAAAAACAAGTTGTTAAATTCAACTACACCAAACTCCCAAGGGCAAAAGAAAACTGCACAATAGAAGAACTCAGAAACGCAGCAGAAGCAGCTATAACATCAGTAGAAACAACAGGGGCACAGATCTACTATACTGATGGTACAGTAGATCCTGGAACCCAAACAGCAGGAGCGGCAGTTCACTCCTGCAAGTTCACAGCTTGCTGGAGAACATCCAACAATGTCTCCACCCTGCAGACAGAGCTTGTCGCAATACAGCAAGCATTAAAATACTCTATTGAAAATGAGGAAGGACCAGTAGTCATCCATACTGACTCACGATCCTCAGTGCAGGTCCTACAGCAGGACAAAAACAAAGAAAACAAATCCCTGATAGCGGACATTAAAATCCTCTTACATCAACATAATGAAAGAAACAGACTAGTAACTATAAACTGGATCCCCAGTCACATCGGGATACCAGGGAATGAAAATGCTGATGAGCTAGCTAAAAGCACCAAACACATTCACAATGTACAGGTGCACATACAGCCTGCACTGCAACAAATCAAAAGCAAAATAAAGACACAGCTCAAGAACAACCTAATCAAGGAACTACATATGAGGATAGAGAATGGCTCTCCCTCTGCAACATGGTACAAATGGGCATCGGAACTAGAACCCCCTCCCATAGACAGATACACCCCAAGAAAACTGGCAGTATGCATACACAGACTCCGGCTGGGTTACAAAGCAAACTGGGAACTCCTAGATGACATCCAGACAAGGTGTGAACACTGTGATGTCATACCACAACAACCTCTCCTGCACTACCTACTAGAATGCAGAGAAACAGCACAGCTACGAGGTGATCTACTTGTAGACATCAATACACCACATGCCATGAAAGAGGCAGCCACACTGGCAAAAGCAATTGTCGAAAGCATAGACACACATGCACAGTTGCTTTCAACACTACCTCCACCAAGGTAAGACCTCCTCATTCCATGCACCATCTCATCCCCTCATTGTAAGGCTCTATTCGCATCACCCCCTTTCACTTCTCAACTAATCTACCACTTAAAAATCTCTCTGCAGGGACCCTAGGGAGTAAAGGGTTGGACAACCCCACCTGCACAATTTTTCTCTAATCTTCAAAAGCCTTACACCCCCACTTTTCAAACTACCACTATCCGAGAAATGATGGCCCTCTACCACTACCACCATCATCCTTACCCTATCCACATCTTTCTCTACTACTAAAAACCTTTCAAATTTCCATTAATGCGATAGATGTCAGGATGCCAGAAAACTTTCAATCAATCAATCAATCCATTAATGCGACTACCTTATAAATTTTTACAGATCACCTACGGGACAACCAAGGGAAAGGCCCGTGCCAACAACAAGTGTTGGCTTTAATACCCCAACAACAACAACGGTAAGATGAATCTCTTATGGTCTTATCATTACTAACTATAATTGGAAACCCTTAAGAAGTAAGGGTTTAACTTGTCTATTGAATTCCAAGACGAAATTTTTCCCTGTGACGAAACTGGTCGCTGGTTCAGACTGTATATTTACCTATATCTTCATCTTGCCATCTCCTACATCCATGTAACCCTACTACTCTTATTCTGATATAACACTACTCCTGACCTTAGGGTAAAAGAATATTTTTGTATAATATTTGTTGCATTCGTCAGTCGTCACACTTAACCATGTCAATCATGAGCCACTTGTATTGAAATCCAAAGGGGATGGATCTTTACATGGCATCATTATTGATATTTTAAGTAATGGATCGCAGAGAGTTGTTGTTGATGGGCACCATGGTGAGTAGAGGAATGTGGTATTTAGAGTTCCTAAGGGCAGTGTTCTTGGCTCATTATTTTTCAACATGACATGTAGTTTAGCCTTGAAAACAAGCTTTTTATATATGCAGATGATGCTACTCTCTTTGCATCAATTCCATATCCTGGATGTAGATCTGGAGTTTCTAAATCGCTTAATAGAGATCTAGCTAGAATTAGTGCATGGTGCAAGTTACGGGGTATGAAGTTGAATCCTACCAAAACTCAAAGTATGATTGTATGTAGGTCAAGGACAGTGGCTCCTTAACATCCGCATCTCGGCATTGATAATGTTTCTGGAACTCTGTATAACTAAAGATTTTAGGTGTGATTCTCGATGGTTAATTTTCTTTTGAGAAACACGGTACGTTAGTGTTTTCTTCAATAGGCCCCCCTCAAAAAAAAAAAAAAAAAAAATTGGCTTATTAGGAAGTCTTAATATTTTCGGTTATCAATTTGCTCTGGAGTGTTTTAATTCTTTCATTCTACCTGGTTTTAAATATTGTTCTCCTGTCTCATCTTCAGCTGCTGATTCTCATCCTAAGATGTTGGACAGGAACTCAAGGTCTATCAAATTTCTTATTTCTGATCTAGATATTAATCTCTAGCGCCTTCATTCGATTAGTTCATTATGCATGTTGCATGATATTTTTCTATAATTCTGACCATCCATTTCATTCAGATCTTTCTGGACAGTTCCATCCTGTTCGTAATACTAGGCCTGAGGTTCAACACTACATAGTATTCTAGAAGTTTTAATTCAGCTGTGACTAAGTTGTGTAATGATCTTCCTAATCGGGTAGTTGAATCAGTAGAACTTCAAGGGTTTCTCACTTGTAGCAAATGTTTTTATGTTGAACAGGCTGACATAAGTCTTTTTATAATTTATGAAGGAAATATCTATTTTGATGATGTTACAGCTTTTAAAATATTTTATTTTGATTGTTCCTTATTTCTCATATTATTTATTTATTTCCTTATTTCCTTTTCTCTCTGGGCTATTTATCCCTGTTGGAGCCCTTGGTCTTATAGCATCTCGCTTTTCCAACTAGGGTTGTAGCGAAGCAAGTAATAATAATAATAATAATAATAATAATAATAATAATAATAATAATGATAATAATAATAATAATAATAATAAATGTAGTAGTTTTATCGAATTAGTGATGACGTCAAAATTTTTTTCGTAATCCATTATAATTGGGACCTTAGGAGAGAGAATCTGAACGATACCTCATTATCCTAAGCAAGTCATTTTAAGACCTTAAACACAGCTGGTGGCCTGAATGGGTCGTTAACACAATAATTGTGGTCACGAATAACTTTGCCAATGAATCGTGAGAGAGTCAACTGAGTAAAATGAATAATAAAGGATATATAGGACAGATTCTTCTATTTTGAAGATTTGGGGTTTTGGTGGCCTATCAAAAATGTCCATGTCCATGTTGGACTGAGGTTCGAGACCCGCTTAAGCTCAATAATTTCTTGTAGTTAGACACCTCGTTATCTTGTGAGATAAGGATGGGGTCGGTTTAAGGGGAGCCTATAGGTTAGGTCTATCTGTTGAGGAATCAGCGGCCATTATCTGGCACCCTCTGGTCCTAGCTTGATGGGGAGGGGTCTATGGCCTAGACCATATGTCTCTAGTGCATTGTCCTACTAGAGCATGATCAGTATCTCTTGCCTCTGCCATTCACGAGCGACATTTAAACCTTTAAAGGTTATCAGACTAACCGTTTGATTAACGGAGAAAAATCTCTCGTCTTCGATGTAGATTTGAAAAAAAATCCTTAAAGAGTTTTCACGAGGTTTAGAAGACAATATTTATTCCATGAATCATAATAAAGGTTTAGGATATGGGTTATTATGATGATATGGGTATTCGTAGAAGAGAGAGAGAGAGAGAGAGAGAGAGAGAGAGAGAGAGAGAGAGAGAGAGAGAGAGAGAGAGAGAGAGAGAGAGAGAGAGAGAGAATTCAATTGAAATTTTGTATTTTATTAAGTATCACAGTGCCATCTGGGCCCTCACTATTACCAATGAAAATTTTGATGAGGAAAATGTCAAACTCAATGCAAAAGTAGGCAATCTTAAAGAGAGTTAGTAAGGCTCTCGTAGTCAGCCACTGAGTACAAAAGTCATTATTGACCTTATAACCAGAACTGGATTTCATAGGTTTCCAGAATTCCCAATAACCTGGAAACTTCTTTATGCCGGCAACAAAGCTGAAGAATTATCGCCCTTTTACTTCCAGACATTTTGGAATATTTTCCTTTGTTGTCTCCTCATAAACATTGGAAGGATCCAGAGTCTTCAGAACTTTAGCAATAGATGCAGATTTCCTTCCAAGAAGGACCGGTGTCCTTTAGACATTTATTTGATTTCATAGTTATATTTCATGGATCAATGTTGATATTATTCAATAGTTGATAACATAAAAAGATTGAATTAACTATTCGTATTCTATGTATCGGGATGTCTATAGACACAAGTACATAGTGTAGAAGGTGTGAGAGTAAACACAAGTCCAATCTTCCCAAGTATGTTTGTGTTAATGAAAGTGCTCGACAATTCGGGGTTTAGATGTAGTGTTTTTGTTTACAAAAAGCAAGTTTATGGTTCAACTACTAAATTACTGTATGTTATCATGCATTTATGTCCTTTTTTATTAGTGGACACAGCCCTGTCCTCCTTGAGCATTAGATAACAGGGATTGTGGCACATCGATAGCTACTGCCTGGACTCTCTTGCCCTTAATAGGGAAGTGCAAGTATGTATGTTCGATCTCTGACATTTTACAACATTTTTTGCTCATGAGAGGTCTTGAAAATGACATTAATGATTTAATAGAAGGCATGTTTGATTATCATATTTATTTCTAGTTTATTTGCAACTATATATTGTACCTACAAACACATCCGCCCTCATGCACATAGGCTACACACAACACTAACTTATAGATAGCAAGATTTTCGACAAATCATAGAAAAGTCAGAGAAACTAAATACCTCCCATTTCTGTGCCTCTATCAAATCACAACATTGTGCTGCAAAAGAGACTCACTGGAACACAAGGGACCAAAACATAGGGAGAAAAACTTATCTCAGTTGGTGGAGTATTTCATATTCATCTGGGACAACTTCATAGAAATTATTCCTAAACTTGAGTAGACAAAACTTCCACAAACTGCTACAGTCTTCAAGGACTCGGGGATGAGAGTCAAAGATGTCAGCCAACACAAATGGATTGTGGGTTGAAGAAAGAGAGAAAAAGTGAAGGAGAGTTATAATCTGCCTACTACCGACATAGTTTGAAAGATTTAATGCAAAATGCAAAAGACGAAACTGGCAAGAGAAGTTGACGCTATGAAGGACTTTGAAAAGTCTCCAAGGGACAGAACATTTTGTTTGTGGATGTCCAATGAATTATTTTCATCATTATTACTAACTAAGCTACAACCTTAGTTGGAAAAGTAGGATGCTATAAGTTCAAGGGCCCAAGCAAGAAAAAATAGCTTAGTGGGAATGGGAAATATAGAAATAGATAAATTATATAAGAAGTAATGAATATTGATTATAAAATATATTACGACCGGTAACTATTTTAAAATAGATAAGAAACTATAGACCTTTGTATAACCCAAGAGAAGAGAGAGAGAGAGAGAGAGAGAAGAGAGAGAGAGAGAGAGAGAGAGAGAGAGAGAGAGAGAGAGAGAGAGAGAGAGAGAGAGAGAGAGAGAGAGCTGTATACAATTGTAGAACCCAAATGAATTAATGTTGATAAAAGGAGAGGATCATCTGTATAATATTCGTGTACAGTCAGTTAGTCCAATCCTTTTCGTCCAAAGTCTTTTTGTCGAATCCTTTTCGTCCAACGTATTTTTGTCCAATGATTTTTTTTTGTCCAAAGTCTTTTTGTCCAATGATTTTTTGGTCTAACGTCTTTTTGTCCAATGATTTTTTGGTCCAACGTCTTTTTGTCCTATGATTTTTTTCTGCGTGATTTTGACCAATTTTGTCTGGACGAAAAGTTAGATTTTATGTTGAATTTTTATAGCAGTTACATAATAATATAAAGGTATATACTGTATACTGCATATATTAGATTATGTATGTCCGAGTATATTTTCAAGTAGAAATTTTCCCTGCGTTTTTATACAATAAATAAAAATACGACAGAAAAAGTAAAATATGTAAGAAAAAAATTATATAATTGTAGACGTTTTATTAATTATAGATACAACTAGAAAAAGAAAAACATGGAGGACAAAAATTCATTTATATATGAAAATGCAAAACAAAATTAATATTTATTGCAGACATTGATATGGAAGAATAAAATGTATATATTGAAGGTACTAATAAAAATTTAAAGAAATAATCTTTCATCAATAATATGATTAGAAAGAGTTTAGGTTGTTTGCAACAGCCTTTAAAAAATCAATTTTTTCATAAAAATCATAATATGCAACCAAAGAAAGTATACGCTGATTAATTTGCCTATATTTTTTTTTTGTTTATGTACTGTATCCCCTCGATGAATGTGATCTATCTTGGTTTGAATCAAGCTAGTTTCATTCTCCAAAGTTTTTATCAGCCTCCAAATATTAGGATGGGTAACGCCTAAAAAAATCTTCAGTGACGAATGGTATCCTTCCAAAGCGTTATTTGTTCTTGGCAAGTTATTGACAACTCTGCTGTTGACATTTCATAATGCCATTGGGAATAAAAAAGGCTATGTTCTTCTTCTACCATGACCTCTCACTACTCCCATATAGTTGACATCAAAGTAACTAATAAATTCTCCAGGAATTTCATCATCATCTGTTAGCTCTTCATATGCTTCCTTAACATCAGCTACTGGAATAAAGGCCAATACCGAAAAGCACCTTATATGGGCAAGAAACAAGTTTACTAAATCTTCCAAACAAAACATCACTTCTATTTTGGGAAATTTCTCCTAGCAACAACCTAACTACAGAAAAATCACTTCTGTTCTGGGAAATTTCTCCTAGCAACAACCTAACTACAGAAAAATCACTTCTGTTCTGGGAAATGGCTCTTAAGAGCAATCAAACTACTGAAGATTCATTGGATTACCTAAAGACAAAACTACTGAGTTTTACGTTCATATATTGAGTAAATGGATTAACGAAAAAATCATGGATATTGGACTAAAAGACAATGGACCAAAAAACACATGGACGAAAAGACGTTGAACTAAAAAATCGTCGAACAAAGAGACGTTGGACCAAAGGAGGAGGACAAAAAGACTCTGGACGAAGTGACATCGGACGAAAAGGCATATAACCATAATATTAATAATAAAAGTAAATTAATCGGAGTTGGAAAGAAAAACTGATATAATTCTTAGAAAATCGATAATCTTTTGAAACTTACCATTGATGTTGTGATTTTCACCAGTTACTTAAATCTGCCCGATGTACTGGGTGGATCGCAAGGCCTTGAAGAGGCAAGATTCCCAAAACCCTCCAGGAGTTAACTAAAATACGGCGATAAAATTTACAATTTTATTACAAAAATAAACTCTGATAAAGACAAACAACATTCTTAAGCATTCACAAAACTCACTGAAAAACAAGACTGACCCTAGGTAATGTAGCATGTGCTCTTCAAGCACAAAGTCCACACCGGACTCATTAACAAACTGAAAATAGTGCCAATTCGAATTCAATACACAACGAATCACACACCAAATATCCCTATTCTTATTTAACTCAGGATTCAGATCCCCAATCACAAGGATCTCTACACTAAACTGCGATATAAAAACTAAACGTCTTGCACTCAAACTTCTACTACAACCAACCTGGTAGACAAGGTAGAGAGGAGAGATAACAATTAGAGGGGACTTACTTTGGTCGGGGACGTTGGATCAAAGAGGACGAGCTATCCTTGCAACCTCCGACGTCAGCTTTTTGGCGCAATTTGTCCTGAACCTAAATTTCTAGATTGGATTTTTTTATCATGTTACAATAGAATGACTTTATTTTTCCTAATCTTAAATTACCAGCAATTTATTTCAGCGCCTTCCTACCAGGTGGTTTCCTTTTTTGGCTCTAAACGTTCACGTCTGGAACTACATTCATTCGCCCGCGAGTTTCTCCTCTCCCTCCAATTTGACGTAGTCGTAAGTGAAGTCAAATGGCGGGAATTTCGATTGATCGGGTCGAAATTCCCGACATCCTCCACGCCCCAAAATAAGGAGCGATGAAACGTCGGTCAATTGGATGGAGCTAGACTCGGGGTGAGGGGAGTGGCTTACTCCGACTCTGTTAGGCTCGCTGCGTAGCGCTCCGCAACGACTCTAACAGAGTACGCACAATTTACAACAGCAATGTTACCCCGGGGTAATAAACACAATCAATAATATACAGTCATATAACAGATCAAAATAGGCAATGGGCCTAGCAATTCTAAAGCACTCGTGTAATACACATAAGGAACAGCAGAAATAAGTGATAATGTACACATTTTACAGAATTCAATTGGCAAGCAATTAGGCAATGGGCCTAAGACAATTCAAGAAATGGCAGAAATGCAATCATGTCAATTGGCAAGCAATTAGGCAATGGGCCTAAGACAATTCAAGAAATGGCAGAAATGCAATCATGACAATTCAAATTCAGTCTGTCTCAACTCACAATAATCGAGACTTCTATAGCGCTGCTACATGCAGGCTGTTACTTAATGGAGTACAAGAGGGAGGGGTTGGTTCTGTGCAACGCTCGGTCTGTACGCACGAGAGACCATCCCGTCCCCGTTCTCCACCCCTAAGCACTTCCAACCTCCGCAGATTCACGCACACCTCACAAACTCCACCCTCCCTACCTTCCAGATAGAACACGCCCCCTTTTCACTTACAGTTTAGAGCTACTTTTTATATATCGTCACTTTTCAGCAGACAGTCCATTAGTTCTCGCTGTTTCGCGGCAGCCCTTCTCAATGGGCGTGCAGAACGTCCTTGTGCGTTCGTCTGCTCTGTTTCATTTTCACTCCTTTCACTAACTGCATAGTTCTCACCTTTCTCGTCGTTGTCGTCCGTTCCTGTGGCTGGTTGTTGAGTTGTCGTAGCTGTTGCCATATCCTGGTCGTTCCCAGACGTCTCCGCTATCCCTGGCATTCCGGCTGTCGAACTGTACGCACCCTCTTCTCCGTCATCGCCGTCGTCTCCTTCATGGTCATCCTCAGAGGGGGCTATTTCTAGGGGAACCAGGTGGCTGACAGCTCGCAGCGATTCGACACCCTCAAACAACACTTTCGCCGAGCGTACGACTCCGTTGTCGTCAGGATACGTCTCCACGACACGTCCCAGTGGCCAAGTCGCTCTCTTCTTATTGTCCTGCTTCACTAGCACGATGTCTCCGGGGTGCAGCTTGGAGGGTTCCCCGGGCCGACTGTCGTGCCGGGCCCTCAAGGCACTCAAGTATTCCTTTCTCCAGCGTTCCCTAAAGGCTTTGAGCGAATCTGTCAATCTTACGTAACGATCACGTAGCTTCCGAGAGGTGAAGGTTGCGTTGAGATGGTCGTCCGGTAAGATCGGGGCCATGAGGTGGACTTGGTGTCCTCTTATCAAATGGGAGGGGGTGAGGACTTCATCCTCGCGCTCGTCACCGCTGTACATGAGCGGTCGATTATTCACCACTGCTTCTGCTTCTTTCACGAGGGTTAGCACGTGGGCGTCCGGCAGGTACTTCTTTCCGAGGGCTATCTGGAGGGTCCGTTTCGTTACTCCTATCAAACGCTCGAAGAACCCACCCTTCCAAGGTGCACGGGGCGTCTGAAACCGCCACTTTATGCCAGTTTTCCTCAGGAACTGCTGGACTTCATCCTCTTCATAAAGTCCCTGTAGGAGGTGGCTGGCAGCCTTGAAGGTTTGATGGTTATCGGACATGATGAGCTTTGGGGCACCGTGGGTGGCGCTAAACCGTCTAAGTGCCAACACGAATTCTTCTGCTTCCAAAGAGGGACAGAAGTCAAGGTACACGGCTCTGCTGGCCATGCAAGTTACGATAAGTATATACCCTGGCCGTGTTTCCGTGTGTATTGCTGCTGTGTGGTCCACTCCGACCGCCGTGAACGGTTTTGTGAGGGTGATCCTTTCCTTTGGCAGGGGGGGTGGTGGTGGCTGTCTCGTTAAAGGCTGGAAGGCCAGCTTGCATTCAGGGCATTGCCGCACGGTTCGCTTCGCAATGGAACGTAGACCCGCCACCCAACATTTCTGTCGAAAGATACCTATTAGAGTATTCACCCCACAATGCAAATGTAACTGATGTAAATAATTTAGATACATCCTAACCAAATGCCCTTTGGCTGGCAAGAGAATTAAATGATCAGTTTCTCCTACATGGGACACTCGTCCCCTGGTGCAGATGAGATTATCTACCAAAACTAAATTCAATTGTCTAGCAAAATTAGCAACTTCACGAGGGGGTCTGACTCCGCCCTCTAAGTAGGCATAAACAGTAGGCAAATAATGTTTTTGCTCTAATTTTACAACAATACTGAACGGATGCCGTTCTATCTTAGCAAACTTTAAAACTAGTCTGGCTACTCGTAACAAGAATTGGAACCCTACTTCCCTCTTCAGGACGTCCCAAATCTCGCCTGGGGGGGTAGGACACATCTCCTCCCTCAACTCCTGCACCGCCGCTACTACGTGAGTTTGATGTAGTAAATCTTCCTCCTCGCAAGGAACCGGCCTTCCCGTGGTCCTGAGAAATTCTGGACCGTTCCTCCACAGGGGGTTAGCTTGCAATTGTTGAGCCGTTGCGCCTCGGGATAGGATATCGGCAGGGTTCTGCTGACTAGGGACATGGTTCAGACTGAAACTACAAACCTGCTGAATAAAATTAATTTCCGCCACTCTGTTAGAAACAAACACATTTTTATTAGACCTAGCATCGGGCGATGCTACCCATGCCAACGTTACCTTACTGTCAGTCCACATTACTATTTCCCGTGGCTCGATCAGATCCTTGAGCGTTCTTGCTAGTCTGCTGCCTAACAACAAGGCCAGCAACTCTAGCTTAGGGATCGTCAGCTTGCTCATCCCTTTCGGAGTGATCCGGGTTTTACTCGTTACCAGACTTACCCGATTGCATTCGTCCCTAGTATATGCTACTGCTCCATATGCCTTACTGCTGGCATCAGTGAACACATGAAGTTGTAAGCCTCTTTTTCCTATTGATCTTTGAAAGGTGATGTCGCTCACCGTTTTCAAATCATTCAACAATTCACTTGCCTCTTTAGCCCTCTCTTTTCCTAAAACATCATCCCAACCTACATTATCCTCCCATAGTTGTTGAAGGAAAAGCTTTCCCCTTACAAATAATGGGCTTATCAAACCTATCGGATCATATATGGAGACTAATAGGGAAAGTACCCTACGCTTCGTGGGCACCCATCCCTCCCCCAACTCACAGATCCTTTTGCTTTCTTTCACACACAATCTGTCCACGTCCCGGGCCCATCGCAGCCCGAGCACGTTCACACTCACAGGCTCATTCCACTGTCTCTCGCTATCGAAGGCCAAGTGATTGCTGGCCCACCCTTCTAAGGGCATACCCGCCCTTTTTAAGATGTTATGAACAGACTCATGCTCTTGCCTCATATGTTCTATATCTTCAAATGTGGCCAGATAATTATCAACATAAAAAGATTTTACTAAATCTGGGCGCCCTTCCTCTTTAAAATGACAATTTAATATTTGCTGTAGCAAAAATGGACTAGCTGTGATGCCGAACACCACGACTCTAAAGGCGAAGGTAAGCGCTCGACCAGCTGCCTTGCGCCACAGAAATCGTGTGTATTTGGCATCACGAGGATCTAACAAAACACGATGGAATGCTTTACTTATGTCGGCTAACATGGCATATCGATTCAACCTAAACCTTATAATTAAACTATATGCTACTTCTACCAAATTGGGCCCAGGTAAAAGACATTCATTCAAGGACTTGCAACCTTGTGACTTGGCAGAGGCATTGAACACGATTCTAAGGGGGGTGGTACGGCTGTCTTTCTTAACACCAAAGTGTGGCATGTAATAACCTTCCACTACGGGATTTTTCACTTCTGATATAAAACCTGCTTCGAGATACTTATCTATCACTCCCTGATATTGTTCAAGATCCAATCTAGAAATTTAGGTTCAGGACAAATTGCGCCAAAAAGCTGACGTCGGAGGTTGCAAGGATAGCTCGTCCTCTTTGATCCAACGTCCCCGACCAAAGTAAGTCCCCTCTAATTGTTATCTCTCCTCTCTACCTTGTCTACCAGGTTGGTTGTAGTAGAAGTTTGAGTGCAAGACGTTTAGTTTTTATATCGCAGTTTAGTGTAGAGATCCTTGTGATTGGGGATCTGAATCCTGAGTTAAATAAGAATAGGGATATTTGGTGTGTGATTCGTTGTGTATTGAATTCGAATTGGCACTATTTTCAGTTTGTTAATGAGTCCGGTGTGGACTTTGTGCTTGAAGAGCACATGCTACATTACCTAGGGTCAGTCTTGTTTTTCAGTGAGTTTTGTGAATGCTTAAGAATGTTGTTTGTCTTTATCAGAGTTTATTTTTGTAATAAAATTTTAAATTTTATCGCCGTATTTTAGTTAACTCCTGGAGGGTTTTGGGAATCTTGCCTCTTCAAGGCCTTGCGATCCGCCCAGTACATCGGGCAGATTTAAGTAACTGGTGAAAATCACAACATTTGGTCCTTCGAACCGGATACGAACCAGTGACCTATGGATCTACAGTCCATAGGTCACTGGTTCGTATCCGGTTCGAAGGACCAAATGTTGTGATTTTCACCAGTTACTTAAATCTGCCCGATGTACTGGGCGGATCGCAAGGCCTTGAAGAGGCAAGATTCCCAAAACCCTCCAGGAGTTAACTAAAATACGGCGATAAAATTTACAATTTTATTACAAAAATAAACTCTGATAAAGACAAACAACATTCTTAAGCATTCACAAAACTCACTGAAAAACAAGACTGACCCTAGGTAATGTAGCATGTGCTCTTCAAGCACAAAGTCCACACCGGACTCATTAACAAACTGAAAATAGTGCCAATTCGAATTCAATACACAACGAATCACACACCTAATATCCCTATTCTTATTTAACTCAGGATTCAGATCCCCAATCACAAGGATCTCTACACTAAACTGCGATATAAAAACTAAACGTCTTGCACTCAAACTTCTACTACAACCAACCTGGTAGACAAGGTAGAGAGGAGAGATAACAATTAGAGGGTACTTACTTTGGTCGGGGACGTTGGATCAAAGAGGACGAGCTATTCTTGCAACCTCCGACGTCAGCTTTTTGGCGCAATTTGTCCTGAACCTAAATTTCTAGATTGGATTTTTTTATCATGTTACAATAGAATGACTTTATTTTTCCTAATCTTAAATTACCAGCAATTTATTTTATTAGTCTCAGCGCCTTCCTACCAGGTGGTTTCCTTTTTTGGCTCTAAACGTTCACGTCTGGAACTACATTCATTCGCCTGCGAGTTTCTCCTCTCCCTCCAATTTGACGTAGTCGTAAGTGAAGTCAAATGGCGGGAATTTCGATTGATCGGGTCGAAATTCCCGACAATTGATATAAATGCGGATTCAAATTTTACGACAAAAAAAAAAAAAAAAAAAAAAAAAAAAAAAAAAAAAAAAAAAAAAAAAAAAAGAAGAAGATAAATCAGTTTTATGTGGCAATTCTTAAAGACGAAATCTCCAATATCAAGTGATGAGCGTTTGTCCAAAACTACGGACTTCCATTTTGACTCGTTTCTGTGGAGACCAAATGCTCCATTTATCTCTCTCTCTCTCTCTCTCTCTCTCTCTCTCTCTCTCTCTCTCTCTCTCTCTCTCTCTCTCTCTCTCTCTCATCTATTTAGTAGTTAGGCAATAAAAGAGTAAATGTCTTTTTTGAAAGCAGCCATAGCTCTTTTTCATTAGTGTAAGTAAGATTGTGTGAAAACATTTTCAAACAATATACTGATATTCTTCTCAATATCAACTTTATGTATAAGTATTAGAATGTCTTAAAAGCTCAACTTTGTTCTTCTTCATAGATAATGTAAAGAGCAGTCTCTGTTTATAGTTCAGTTTAATTAAACGTTTCATTTGATAACAGGTTTCGTCTGGCCTTAATCTGCTCTTGTGATTGAGCAGTTCTTTCCCTTTGGGAATCTGAGCAGTTTTGTCTTAGAAGACATTTATCGATGACTCGGGTGTCTTGCAAAAGATAGTTACCCCCAGTAAGGGAATAAACTCTATAAACTCTACAATGTTTCTACTTTTGGCGACAACACTGTGATAATAAGTTGTTATATAATCTTTAGGTATTAGTATAACTAATGTTATTTATGCATTTTATATCATCTTTTCTTAGAGGAGTGTTCCAATAGGATCATCTGAGAGGGGAAAGACATAAACAGAGGTGTCTATCTATCTCATGAATATATAATGAAGGATCAAGAAACTATCTAAATAGATTCACGAGTCAACTTCTTCCTTTACTTTCTAATGCTATAATTTTACAGACATTTGTTAAAAAAAAATACTATAAAATTCTTAATAACGTATTAAGTCTTTTCCATACATACGTGAACTCACATGAGTACTAACATATACACAAACACTCTCAAGTACATAATGAGCCATTCATGTTCAGTGGGAATTGTGCGTTTGTGTGTAAAACTATAAAACTACATGTCTGATTGTTTATATAGAAACACAAAAAAATCACGTCCATTTCCAATCAGCATCGCAAGTGACACGTAATACCAATGATTTATGAGCACATTGAACAGAAATGCCAACATAGCTTTAAGCTGTGTTCTATCTTATTCTCTTCCTTTTTTTTATTATTTTGTAGTTTACATATGGAAGGTTTATTCTATTGTTGTTACTATTATTAAAATATTTTATTTATTATAGTTAACTATTTCTCTTGCAGTTTATCTATTTCCTTATATCCTTATTTTACTGAGCTATTTTCCCCATTGGGGCCATTAGGCTTATAGCATCTTGCTTTTCCAACTAGGGTTATAGCTTAGCAAGAAATAATAATGATAATAATAATAATAATAATAATAATAATAATAATAATAATAATAATACTAATAATAATAATTTACCTTAAGATAAAAAAATCATTCTAATTTAGATTTGATCCGTGAGAGGAAATCTTCACATCGAAAGTAGTGTTTTTCAACAGTGAATAAATTTGTGAATGAATTATCTTAAAATAAACTTAGCTTTTGTTACAATTCTATCTCTAAATTACTCTATCAAAGACAAAGTTTAGGTTAAGAACAGAAGATTAGTAACAAATATTTACAAGATTTAAATAGAATTTTCTTTTTCTGGACAATTCTTTGATAGATTCCCATTTGAAAAAGTCTTTGTATTCCAGAAGGAATGTGATCCAATTATCATTCCCTGAGACGGGAATGTGGAGAATCCAAAAGGGAATTCCTCATTGATTCCCTGGAATTGATTTCATTAAAAAAATTCTTAATAAGGAAATAGAGCAGAGTACTAAGTGTGCCAATCTAGTTCTTGCCATTCTCTCTCTCTCTCTCTCTCTCTCTCTCTCTCTCTCTCTCTCAAGGAAAATTGAGTATAGTTCCACAGACGAACTATTCTAATAAAAAGAAGTTGAAGGTGGATAATTTGTGCTGTAAAATCAATATGTGAAATATCGAATATTAAATTCCAGTTGGACAATTTTCAAAGTAAAACTAAATACTAATAATAAACTAAACTCTATTTGCATTTACAATCAACCTAGCGTAGAAATAGAATGTCCATAATCATGTTGGGAATTGAAAAATAATTTTTTTAATTCGAGTCCTTTCCTCAAACGTTCACTGAATCAGCAGCATTGTTATTCCCAGTGACACTTGGAACATGAAAGGAGAAAGCTTGATTCATTCATTGTAAGCAGTAATTATCTCATGTCATTCTCTATCGCCTTCATCTCAAATTCTCTCATCGTTAATGACGTGTGAGGGAGTTGATGTAGAGGAAGTACATACAGCACACACGAACACACACACATACACACACACAGAATGACAAATAAAATTTCCCTTAAATAGTTGAAATTTAGTAATATAGAACTGAAAATGAAATACAGAAGGACTGACAAAGAATTCATTATGGCAAGACCTTTTTCCCTTAACTTTGAAATGTTATTGAAGGAGATGACATTGATCTGGGGATGAAGTTTTTTCCCCTACTGAGGATAACAATTGGCTTTGGTGCTTTTGAAAGGAAGATGCAAGTACTCTCTCTCTCTCTCTCTCTCTCTCTCTCTCTCTCTCTCTCTCTCTCTCTCTCTCTCTCTCTCTCTCTCTCTCTCTCTCTCAAATACCACTTATAATCATATCTTAGAATGCTTAAGAGCTGCTTGTTTACAGAAAAAGCCCATATATGTAGTGGGTGACCTAAATGATGTCTTGTTGATTAGCACAGCGAAAATAAACAACATTGTGAAAGTAACAATGCTTAGGCAGCTAATAGAAAAACATACACGGATTACTCCTGCCTCATCGACTTAATTAGATGTTCTAATTACGAATAAGCATGACAGTGTCTATAAAATTGAAGTTAATCCCAGTCTAGTTGCAGACCATAAACACATTTCCTTTGTAATTGATATTGAGAAACCAAAATGCAAACCAATAATCATAACCTCCAGAAGTTTGAGAAATTATTCCCCGGAATGGTTGAGCAATATGTTATTAGAACAAAACTCCTATCTTAAATCAAATTCTTAGTATGGAAGACGTAAATATACAGATTAGAATTTTTAATAATACATTCAATTATCGTTTAGATATATGTGCCCCTGTTACCACTAAAGAAATAAAGCGACCAATCACTCCTTGGATTAAAGATGAGTTAAAATTAAAAATAGTTGAGAGGGATGCAGCTCAGAAGAGACTAAAAGAAGATAGGCAAAATGAAAATCTAAACATTGAATATAAAGAAAAGAAGAAAGAAGTAAGCGCCAATGTACGGGTGGCTAGAGCTTTGCACTTTAAAGATGAAGTCAGGAAAAGTAAACGCATGAAAGACACTTGGAGAATAAGAAATACTATGGTATCTAATAGAAGACATGTTTAAGTCGAATTTGACAATCTAGAAACTAAAGCAGACCAGTTTAATCATATTTTTGCCATGTAGGAAAGAATACATACAAGAGAACACGAGAAATTATCTGTAAATATAACATACTAGACCTGCAAACTACCCACATAGAGGTTGACAATACTATTTGCTTATTTAGACCACAGCCTTTGACTGTGGAAAAAGTAATATTAACGATTAAAGATTTCAGCAACAATAATGCGTTTGGAGTAGATGGCAATTCCCATTCGTTTTCTTAAAGGAGTCCCTTTTAATTATTGCTTTTTATATTACGATCATTATCAATACGTCCATAGTAACTATACTCTATTTTTTATAGCGGTGCATATTTGCACTTGACTCACAGGGGTGCCCTTTTAGCTCGGAAAGGTTCCTGATACCTGATTGGTCGGAAGTATTTTTGTCCGAACACCTTCATTGTTCTCGAATGATTACCAAGTAATGTGAATCGAAACTTATTTATTAACCTATATTTCTCCATCATATATATGTTTTGTCAATAAACAATGTGGAAGAATAAATATATTATAAAGAATCGTCTTGGTAAGTCTAAATTTAATAACACAATCCGCCGAAGTCAACGACAGCAGCTTGTTTTCGGATGCACGCTTTTGTAATTTTGTAATTTTTCACATATTTTTAACACAAATTGGGGTAGATTACACTCAGCATAAGTTAAACATGTTATTATAAACTTTCTTTGAATACCAGAACTTACCAAAAACATGGAATTAATAAAACCCGATATTTGTGAAAACTTATGGGGAGGTGAAAGAACAGCCTGTAGCGGCCTGGCGGGAAAACAATCCCTTCTGGCTCGTAGACGCAGTTTGTTTTTTTCTTTCGTAATATAGTTCGGCCTATTCCTTTCAGTTTAAATAGTCTTACATTGTTTCTCTTCGTATTATTTTGCTTAGTATTTTCCCACATTCCTGTTCCTCACCGAATATCTATATATTTTCCCCGATATCCCTTCTTTCATATAGGCCTATGTGATATCCGCACTACGATTCCTTATGTTTTGCACCTTACGTACGTAAGTATGTAAATAATAATAACAACATAAATTTTATGCTGTGTAGCAAGTATAACCTATTCTGTAAACCTGATATTAAGCATAGTATTATTTTATTCCCGCCTCTACACTATTTAAATGAGACTAGCACGCGCTTCCCTTCAAGCCATCACTTTCGACAGAGGATAAGAAATAAGGAATCGTAGTGCAGATATCCCATATATCCAAGAAGGGATATCGGGGGAAAATAGATAGATATTAGGTGAGGAACAGGAATGTGGGAAAATACCAAGCAAAATAATACGAAGAGAAACAATGTAAGACTATTTAAACTGAAAGGAATAGGCCGAACTATATTACGAAAGAAAAAAACAAACTGCGTCTACGAGCCAGAAGGGATTGTTTTCCCGCCAGGCCGCTACAGGCTGTTCTTTCACCTCCCCATAAGTTTTCACAAATATCGGGTTTTATTAATTCCATGTTTTTGGTAAGTTCTGGTATTCAAAGAAAGTTTATAATAACATGTTTAACTTATGCTGAGTGTAATCTATCCCAATTTGTGTTAAAATATGTGAAAAATTACAAAATTACAAAGCGTGCATCCGAAAAGTAGCTGCTGTCGTTGACTTCGGCGGATTGTGTTATTAAATTTAGACTTACCAAGACGATTCTTTATAATATATTTATTCTTCCACATTGTTTATTGACAAAACATATATATGATGGAGAAATATAGGTTAATAAATAAGTTTCGATTCACATTACTTGGTAATCATTCGAGAACAATGAAGGTGTTCGGACAAAAATACTTCCGACCAATCAGGTATCAGGAACCTTTCCAAGCTAAAAGGGCACCCCTGTGAGTCAAGTGCAAATATGCACCGCTATAAAAAAATAGACTATAGTGCGTACCCATCTGTTTGGAAACATCCTTTAGTGAACCCCTTTCATAAACACAGAGATAAAGACGCCCCAGGGCAATTTTAGACCGGTTTCTATCTTACCAGTCCTGTCTAAAGTTATAGAAAAAATCATAGCTGAACACCTTATGGAACATCTTGAGGAAAACAAACTGTTATCTAATACACAGCATGGTTTTCGTAGAGGCTTATCTACAGAGACTGCGCTCTTGTAGTTGACAGATGAAATATATAAGAATATTGACAATAAGAATATTTCCCTATTAATTTTATGTGATCTTTCAAAAGCTTGTGATTGCGTGAACCATACAGAGTTTTTGAAAGCATGCAAAGAACACCATATTGATACTTTTTGGTTGGGTGATTATTTGCAAGATCGTTCTCAAGCTGTTAGACTAGGCGATGTCAAATCGAGGTTAGAGAAAGTAGGAGTCTCTCTCTCTCTCTCTCTCTCTCTCTCTCTCTCTCTCTCTCTCTCTCTCTCCTTTGAACCCAACTGCAATCAGAAGCAAAATACAGAAATGAAAAACCGCAAAGCTCCCTTCGTTTGGCTAGAATTGGATGAAACCTGAAATTTAACTTAGCTAATCTAAATGTTGACGATAAGCAGTCGAAGATCTTTCTTCAGGATAAAATGTCAGATCTTGATCTTTAATTTGTAGAGGAGTCTCTCTTAGGGAAATCTGATTGTCCCTACGGGTATACCCCCCCCCCCCCCCCGAGAATTCTCCTGATTTCAAAGTAAATGAGGAGATCCTTTTAAAGTACGTGGTTATCTTTATGGGATTATTTGTTATGTCTTTTCTAACTACATAAAGAAAGTGCGTTATATATCTCATGGACAATCTGATGCACTTAAGGTAAGGGTGGCGTCAGACAAACACAGACGTAAGTCACTGGATAAATTTCGTCTTCCTCTTTCATTCACATCTTCAGATTGATTTCTCTTCTGGATGTTCGTCCGGCCCAGTAGAGAGAGAGAGAGAGAGAGAGAGAGAGAGAGAGAGAGAGAGAGAGATTTCAACATAACTTTGAAATTATTTATTGAGATCAACTTTTGTGAAAATAGCATGATAAATCGAAGGGTCCAAAATAGTTTATAACTTGGAGATGTCACTGACTGATGTCTTCTTTTGATGGGAGGGAACATCTCAGTGACATCTGACGTCAAAATTTGATTGACATCAATGGATATTAAGGGATGCAATAAACATGCAATGGGAAGCAATAAGGAAATTCATGGAGAAAGTTTATGTTTATTCTGGCAATCCTCTTCATGTAGCAATTGGAGGTTTCAAAAAGTATTCCATTTGATTGATTTATCCATTCTATTTACACAAAGAGTGAGGCTGCACGCTTAGCACCAACACATCTGCAATGTCCTCCTTCCCTCTATCTCTGAAGAAATATCTTCTGAGGTTATTTTCATTCACCAACTTCAATAATAAGTTTCTCTTTGATAGTTTAAATGGAACTTGTATTTGATATAACTGTTCTTTTTTTCCTCCTCTTCACGCTCATAAGTAGAAAGGCGCTTTGCTTCATTTACGAAATGATTAATAAAAAAATTATTTTTCCAATACCAATAAATAAATTTTTTTAAATCAATCATGTAGCATCACATAAGTAAAACTCTCTCTCTCTCTCTCTCTCTCTCTCTCTCTCTCTCTCTCTGCAATTGCTATGTAATTTTTTCCCAATCGTTCCTTTTTTTTCGCAAACATCTACAGAAGTTAAATTTCTTTTGAATGAGACGACTCAGCTTTTGAACGTAGTACTGTGAATGAACAAGGAAAAACGACAGTGGAGATCCTGTAGACTGTAGAGAGTGGGGTTCCCCTGCTGTATGGGACCGTAAAAGCAGCCATCAAAGTAAAGGATCAACTTAATTCAAGTGACTAAATTATTTCCCTGATTAGAATAGTATTTGTG
>NC_090749.1:4663726-4666226 GCF_036898095.1 Palaemon carinicauda
AAGGAGATAACTTACAATTGACAAATAAAGCAAAATGTGTTTTCGAGTTTATGGTTAATAAATCGAGAAATGATTACAGTAAAAAAAACGAAAAGACAAAACTAAGCTTAACCCTGGATAGGTACGGTGGGTCGTTTGCGACCCCGAGCGTCAAAAAAAAACAGGTTTTTCTCACGTGACTCACCCCCGTGACTGAATTTGTGGGTGATCGACCTGCAGGAGGTGTCTCCCCTACACGCTCTAGTAGTGTCCAGATGTGCATTGCTGTAGCTGTACTCCTTCCCCGATTTCTGAGACGCGTCGGGGTCGTTCGCGTCCGAGTTTACCCTTCTAGGGTAGTTTGCATAATTATCAAAGTTATTACGTATTATGAAATTGTCGTAGAATGGTGCAACTTGTATAGGTTATCAGTTGTGGAAAGTCTTGGTGGATTGTTTGGCTACCATGTGCATGTTTTTTTTTTTAGTTAAAATGTCGTTCATCACCACGAGGACCATTTTACCGCTAGTGCCCCTTTTTCATTTTTTTTCATTTTTTTGCCAAGTCATTTTTCCGTAAGATATTGCCAAATAGTGTCGTAAAACTTTTGCTTGTTTAGTGTTGGAAAGTGTGTCTAGATGATCTGGCTACCCATGCATGACTTTGTTTTTGTCAGATACGACGTAGTTATTGGTATATTGGGTATTTAACTGCGGTTACCAATTTCTGTTTTTTTTCAATATTTGTAAAAATTACTACGTAGTAAGGAATTGCCGTATATTATTCATTTTTTTTTCATGTTTATGTGTTAGAAAGTGTGCCTTGATGGTTGGGCTAACACGTGCATGTATTTTTTTTTATCTGAGATGTCGTATATTAGAATGTCGGGCATTTTACCGCGAGTGTCCCTTTTTCATTTTTTTTCATTTTTTTGCCAAGTCATTTTTCCGTAAGATATTGCGAAATAGTGTCGTAAAACTTTTGCTTTTTTAGTGTTGGAAAGTGTGTCTAGATGATCTGGCTACCCATGCGTGATTTTGTTTTTGTCAGATACGACGTAGTTATTGGTATATTGGGTATTTAACTGCGGTTGCCAATTTCTGTTTTTTTTCAATATTTGTAAAAATTTACTACGTAGTAAGGAATTGCCGTATATTATTGATTTTTTTTTCATGTTTATGTGTTAGAAAGTGTGCTTTGATGGTTGTGCTAACACGTGCATGTCTTTTTTTTTATCTGAGATGCCGTATATTAGAATGTTGGATATTTTTCCGCGAGTGCCCCTTATTATTTGTTTTGCATTTTTTTGCTTAGTCATGTTACCGTAAGGAATTGGCAAGTAGTGTCGCAAAACTTATATTTTTATAGTGTTGGAAAGTGTTTCTAGATGATCTGGCTACCCATGCCTATTTTTTTTTTAGCCAGATATGGCGTATATATAAGTATGTGTTCGATTTTCCTGTGATTGCCATTTTTTCGTTTTTTCCCATTTCTTTCAAAATTACTACGTACTAAGGAACTATCACAGAGTAATATTTCATTTATATGTTTATTTGTCGGAAAATATGCCTTGATGGTTTGCCTAGCACGTGGCTGTAATTTTTTTTTTCTGAAATGCCGTATATTAGAATGGCCATTTTTCCACGAGTGCCCCTTTTTATTTGTTTTGCATTTTTTTTGCTTAGTCATGTTACCGTAAGGAATTGGCAAGTAGTGTCGCAAAACTTATAATTTTATAGTGTTGGAAAGTGTTTCTAGATGATCTGGCTACCCATGCCTATCTTCTTTTTTTAGCCAGATATGGCGTATATATAGGTATGTGTTCGATTTTCCTGTGATTGCCATTTTTTCGTTTTTTCCCATTTCTTTCAAAATTACTATGTACTAAGGAACTATCACAGAGTAATTATTCATTTAGATATTTATTTGTCGGAAAATGTGCCTTGATGGTTTGCCTAGCACGTGGCTGAATTTTTTTTTTCTGAAATGCCGTATATTAGAATGTTAGCCATTTTTCCTCGAGTGCCCCTTATTATTTGTTTTGCATTTTTTTGCTTAGTCATGTTACCGTAAGGAATTGGCAAGTAGTGTCGCAAAACTTATATTTTTATAGTGTTGGAAAGTGTTTCTAGATGATCTGGCTACCCATGCCTATCTTTTTTTTAGCCAGATATGGCGTATATATAGGTATGTGTTCGATTTTCCGGTGATTGCCATTTTTTCGTTTTTTCCCATTTCTTTCAAAATTACTACGTACTAAGGAACTATCACAGAGTAATGATTCCTCTAGATGTTTATTTGTCGGAAAATTTTGTTTACTTTTTTTTTGATTGAATATCATCAAATTTTTTTAGCTAAAATATTGTTTTACATTTTTTTTTTCGATTTTATTTCCCTTCAAAAAATTTTTTTTGGGTTAGAATTTTAATTTTATAGTCGTCAAATAATCGACAATTATCCAGCAACCCACCATACAATTTTTATGCATATCCAATAATAATTAGATTAGTAAATAACACCT
>NC_090749.1:4671226-4711226 GCF_036898095.1 Palaemon carinicauda
ATATCATCCCTTTATCTCAGTTTATATGTTAATAAATGTTGCACATTTAATCCTTCTTATTCTATAATGACCTTTGATCTATTTCTAATTATGTTTTAGGGGAAACAGGAAGATCTACTCTTCTATTCTGTTGTAAGATTCCATAAAAACAGATATAGTTACGAAAACTGTCTCTCAAATTTTTGATATCAGATTTAGAGGGAGAGAGAAAAGATAGCAAATTGTGGAAAACTATAGTAATTATAGATTATTTTCTTCATCATTCACATTGGCCATTCAGTTAGATTGAGAGAGAGAGAGAGAGAGAGAGAGAGAGAGAGAGAGAGAGAGAGAGAGAGAGAGAGAGAGAGAGAGAGGAAAATTATGGACAGCAATTGGTTCTGTTTGCTATTTTGTTTTTTCCGTAGGTTCTGAATGATGCTTGTATAAGTACCAACATTATTCTTGCAGCTCCAGGTAAAACCGATTCCAAAGAAAATCTTATTGTCTGGCATGAAAAATTAAATACATACAAAAGAATTAGGTGGCATTCATTGCTTGTCAAAGTCAACAATTCTAGGTAATCACACCTGTAAATAGGTACAGAAATGTTAGTAATTGCAAGCTAAGATTAATGAGGTACGTAAATTAATGAGTTATTTAAACACGAATCAGTCAGTTTAAACATTCAATGCTGCATTACTGTTTGGAACAGAAAGCAACACAGTGACTCCTTTTATTAATCATTGGTATTTTGCATAGCTAGAACGCACATACCAGAGCTCAGGAACACCTTCAGGGTAGAACTTTCTGGCTAAAAATGCTTGGTTATAGATTTGCCTTTGTTCGTTAAAAGATACCAAAAATATTACGCCCAAATACACCTCAAATTAGGGACTTAATCATTCTGCAAAATGGTCAGTGTGCGAGTTTTATGGACGACATGACCAAATGCTCAGTAGTAACCTCTGCCTACCTATACAAAACACAAAGGGTATCCTTATCATTCTTGTTTCCATAATTTTCATTCAATTCTCGCAATTTAACCTTGTTTTCATAAATATTATTAAGCATTAGTGTCAAGTTCACCTATGCAATCTCTTCGGCCATTACTATTCACAAACCTCAGTTTGGTCATCTCTGCTTTTCTTGCTCCTATTTTTCTTTCAATTTCATTTGCCCCGTTACTTCTTGTTTCTTTTTAAATTTCTTGTTTTTTATACTTTCTTACTTCTTCAATTTTAATATAATATTCATTGCATATTTCTTTAATAACTTTTCTCCAACAATCCCCATATGGTTCTCTTATTTGATCTTCCACTACTTTCTTAAGTAGCCATTTGTCATCTGATGTTATGAAATAACATCAAATTTTTCATACTGTATTATATTTCCAATTGGCCGTATTCCTATTTCTGCTATTAGCCCTCAGTATGGTGTAGTAGAAACCTGTTTAAACATTCCTTTCATAATTTTGTACTGTTTACTCGCTAGTTCTTTCATTTCTTTTTCTTTTTCTACACCCCATGTCTAAATATTTGCAAACATTGTAGGTACTGTCATGAATTTTCTTCGACTTATTGTAATTAATGATTCTAGGCCCAATGGAATGGGCCGATGACAAGACCTTGAAGAGGTTTGCTTTCCAAAACTATTCAGGATTCAATGAAATATGATCACAATTTTCAAATTTATTACAAAAATAACCATTTGATAGAGAAATAACACTTTAAGCTAATTGAAAAATAGAACTGTCACCCTTAGGGGGTTTGCAACATGTGCTCATGAAACACAGAGTCCACGTTGTACTAAAAAAGACTAAATTTTCACAATTACAACAATTATTCCTTGGTAAATCACCTACCAAGGTTCACAAGCGTATTCTGATGCATAAAACCAATCCCCAGTCCCAGGGATGACAATTTTACAGATCGATATAAAGTTACATATAAAACTCATAAAGATACCGACCTGGTATCACAGTAGCAAGGAGCTGGAGACAGATAGACTTAACAATAATAAAACTTACTGGGTTGGGGTCTAGGCAGGAATGAACGAGCGTCATACTGTACAGCTCCGAGGAAAACTACGATATCCCGCGCTAACTTAAGTGTCCTTGGGAGATGAGAGGGAACTCTTACGTTATTTATTCAATAAGGGGTTTGATAAAGCTTCTTTACTGACCACAAGACGGAGAAACTATCAAAGTCTTACTTCGGCTGAAGGCCATAATTTGCCATAATACAACAAACTAGAGAGTCCTTGGCTCTAAACATATACATCGATATTTTTATCGTGGTGAAACAGTATGATATCATTTTTTTAATTCGAAAATAGTAAATACTTTGTCTCTCTGACACCCACTCCTTCCCCACCAGGTGGTTGAATTTTACGCCACAATACCGTCACGTATTGGACAAGAATCATTCGCAGCAACGCCCGCGAGATCTCCCAATCTTACCCCAATTTAACGCAACGGTCATAGAGTTAAATGGCAGGGATTTCGAATGATCAGTTCATAACCCCCGAAAGGTACTACTACTGTCTCATAGATCTTTATTCTCACTAACAATGCCAAATCTCCTACTCTGTTACTGTCTCCATACTCCCTAACTTCCTGTACCATGTAGCCTATTCTATTACTGCTTCCCTTTTGCTTATGATGAGACTTTAGTTTCCTTTATCCTAGTGCCATTCTCCTGATTATTTAAATTCCTTAACTGTTTCTATCCTTTGGAGTTTCTTAAAACCTCGTCCTTTTAGTTCCATGGTTGCTTTGTTGCCAGTGGAAATTAGGGGAAACAAAAATCCATGAAAGGACTCATTCATATCTTATACATGAAAAACAATACATCTCTCTGAAGTGCAAAGAATGTACAGATATAATTGTTTACGTTTGGTGGTATATAACTGTTTAAGCTTAATTCTAAAAGCTTTTTGTTTTCTTATAGAGAGGAAGAATGAGTCGGCAAACTGAAGAGAAATGAGTTGAGAGAAAACTTGATCAGGATGGATGGATGTGATGGCCATTGCAAGGTGCTTCATCAGGATGATGTTGTCAACACATTTTATATTGTCTGGTCTTTGAGAAATGATAACATGTGAAGCAGATGTCTGCATTAACATTAACAATGCCATGCTGTTATAAAACCCAAGAGACGATATACCATATCCCATATGTCGTTAAAGTTTCCTTAACAACCAAGTAACAAAACAGATTGGGGCTAACCAACCTCATGGTTTATTGCCCCATAAAGGTGCCGAAATCCCATTTTATGAGGAATTTTACATTGACATTTATCTTTCACTACCGTAGATAAACAAAAGACGTCTGCTTTCATTGTAGATATTTTTATCACATAAACTTTCCCCAACCCACAATGAAAATAAACTCCTAATCACAACCCCAAACTAAAGCCCTGCTTATGTCTGTATGTCGTTATACTATCATTTTTTAAACTTTTAAACATATGGGAAAGAATAAAGTGAGGATTTTATGCAAAATCTGCTATGGGTAATCATTCATAGTTTTGTATAAATCCATTGAATAATAAAATTCAATCTACAGCAAATAAACTAAGATAAAAATAAAGACCCTGGAAAAAATATTAAGAAGATTCCAATAACAGAGGGTAGCTGGCAGATCTCGTCTAAGGAGAGTAAGAACTGAAAGTTACGCTTCTCATAGTTTGGGGTGCTTATACATGAGAGAGAGAGAGAGAGAGAGAGAGAGAGAGAGAGAGAGAGAGAGAGAGAGAGAGAGAGAGCGAGAGAGAGAGAGAGCATGAAACTGCCCTATGTATCCATTTACTCGTTAAGACGAATAATAAATTCAACTTTTGTTTTTATGGTTGAATCCCAATAAGAGTCTCAATGAATACACATCTTCCTCTTATCTCGAGAACCTTGACAAGATCAGGGTTACCACACCGCATGCGCATGAATATAGGTATATGGCGTTTGTCTTCAGATTTTAAAGCACCAGAAAGAAAAGAGTCACATCTTAGTTTTGCTTGCATGAAGAAAATGACCGAGTGTCAGTTGTTTCACTTCCTAAGTCTCTCGGTGGCAAACAACATTTAAGAGCAGGTCTTGTGGCACCATTAGGTTTGTAGTTTTACAAGTCAACTATCTGAAATACACTAACTCAGAGTTCTTTTAAGAATACAACCTAAATAGTTTAAAGAGTGAATAATGAGCAGACTTAAGGGGTGACAGTTATGAAAAACAGATTTTGACACAGGAAAAAATCTACTTTTTGTGTGAGATAGCCATGTCATCCTGATGGAAGTTCCTCATTGGTAGCTTCTACTTAGGATATTACTGCGAGTGATATACCAGAGAAAGTTTACCTTAGAGGTATCAATGTGAGACATCGCATCCATTCCTTTCGCTTCTGGATCTAAGTCTGGTGCTACATACCGAGGAAGCTTCTCGTTAAAGCTCGTTGCAATGAGATTGATTTGCAGTTCTGGCACTTGCTCTAGAATAAAACAGAATAATTTTGTGTCCAGAGACCATTCTGTTTCCTGAGGCTTGGATCTCGACAGGACGTCCACCGTCACATTGCAAACCCCTTTGTTGTGAACTGATGAAAGATGAAATTTCCTCCTTTGCGCTAAAGAGAGAATGGCTAGGATTACATGGCTGATCTGAGGAGATCTGGAGCCCTGTCAGTTGACACAGTGTACTATTGTATTGTAGTCAATGACCAATTTGATGTGTGATTTCATCTTTGGGCATAGTCTCTTCAGAGTCGCAAACAATGCCAGAGCTTCCAAAACATTGATGTGAAACTTCTGAAATGAAATCAAACATTGACACTGCAATTTCTCGGAAGACGAATGTCCCCACAAAAAATCATTGTTCCGAGGCGTCCATGTGAATAGTCACAGAAGGAGGAGGGTACTGTAGAAAGATGTAGTTTGATACCCTCTTGGCAGTGGACCACGGCTTGAGCTGCTTCCGCAGTAAGACTGAAGTTTTATGGCGAAGATCTCTCTGAAGATTGGATGCCTTTCTTCTTCAGACTCTGTTGGCATCTTTGAGTCTTGCTTTCAGGGTTGGGTCTGTCACAGTAGCGAACTGTAACGACCCTAAGACCCTTTCCTGTTGCCGTCTGGTGAGTACTTCTGAACAAAGTAGTCACCTGACGTAGTTTCCGATTTCCTTTCTCTTGCCTTGTCGTAGAGAGAGCGGATGTGACTGTAAATTCCAGGGAATTCCTAGCCACTGGAATTTCCAAGCTAAAGATAACCTGGACTTCTTGAGGTTGATTCGGAAGACCAGAGTTTGTAGGAAGTTCATGGCCTTTTGGGCTGTTCGAAGACATTCTGACTTCGTTGTAGCCGAGACTAACCAGTCATCGAGGTACAAAATCAAATGAAGGCCTCTGTTCTGAAGTTATTGGACAACAGCCTCGACTAGCTTCGTGAAAATCCTTAGTTATACTGAGCCCGAATGGCATAGCATTCAATGCGTAGGCCTATCTTGCCAGTTTGAAACCAAGAAACGGGGAGAAGCTCTGACCTATCGGAAGAGGCCAGTAGGCGTCTGTGAGTTCTATGGAGGTGGCTTAGTGGGGTCCATGTTCACGAGATAATCAGCATCTGAAACTTGTTTTTCAGAATGAATTTGTTTAGTGGCGACAAGTCCAGAATAGTTTAAAGAGTATTAGAATCTTTCTTGGGCACGCAGAATGGCCATCCTTGAAAGTTTATGGATTTTGTGCAACGTATGACTCTCTTCTGGAGGTCCTGAACATAATACTCTAAAAAGGGGGTTGTGAGTTGAAAGAACCTCTTGAAGCCTAGCCCTTTTGAGACTGCTGTGAGCACAGGGATCAAACTCCCTGAACAGGTGAAGTCGTCCCCCTACCAGAAGCTCCTCATTGTTGTTGTGAAGAAAGCGCATCTTTATTCGTCTTTCCTCTACTTCCTCGGCCTCTAGTTTGACTGTCTCTCCTAGACCTTTCCCTGTTACCAGAGCCCTTCTTATGAGCTTTCGCAGGGTAGAATGTTGTGGTAGCTCTCTCATACACCCGGTTGAGGGGTGGAGACTGGAACTTACTGCTGGGGAACCATGTACACAGTCTGAGGGATGGCGGCAACTGAGGCTGTTGTGACGGGAAAGGATTTCCTCCCCTTAAAGGGACTTCTGAGCTTCTTGGCCTTGGGTTGAGGTTCTTTATTGGGGATAAATTTTGGTTTAGAGGCCATAACCCACTTGTCTATAAGGCTCTTATTCTTCTGAGCTGCTTAGTCCATGACTTCTTTAACTAGTTTTTTTCAGGGAAGAGATCCTTCCCCCAGATATTAGAGTCGATCAGTTTTCTAGGTTCATGTCTGATCGTAGCATTGGCTAGGATGTGTACCTACATGCTCTCCTGGATAGGAAGAAAGCATGGAGATCCCTATCAAACATGATTATTTGAGTCTTCACCAAAACTGGTAAGAGATCAGATATGAAATAGTTTCCAATAAGCATCTCTAGATAAGATTGGAAGACTAAAGAGCCAGAAAGTCTCTCTTTACCTTCTGACTCTCCATTTAATAGAGATTTGGGAATCCTAGGCAGTTTCTCGTTAAACTGTTTGCCTTCCGGTGTTTTTATCTAGTTTTCCAACAGTAAAGTTATTTTTGACGTCCTTCTAATTGTTCGAATCATAAGTACTGGAATTCCCTGCTCTCCACTATTGCTTTCATCATGGCCTCTAAGCTTTAGAGTCAAAGGGGAGACAATATCCTTGGGTGCCACAAAGGTGGCCAGTTTCCTGCCAAAGGCAGGAAGTTTGGTATTGCTAAATTCAGCAATCTTCAAATCCCTAACCAGTAGGGATGGAGCCTTGCTATGGTCCAGAAGAATTGGTTCCTTAGGGATCGTATAATTACTAATGGACGCTTCCGATTGATAGAAAGAATTCCAAGTCCGAAACTGGCTAGGAAGCCTTAGAAAAAGGTGCCTTTTTTAAAGCTACTATCCTCGCTGTTAGGTACGCTTAACAGCGTTCATATTTGGCGGTTAGGTTCTCCATAAAAGTTTTCATGAATGCCATTAGTTCCAAGTTACTATGAAATGAAAGTTTGTCTAAAGTCTGAACTGGCGTGGAGGTGGAAGCTGGGGCTTGAGCAGCAGTGATGGGGGAAAGTAAAGAGGCACTGGGAGCTGTACTCACATGATGTACATCCAACGAATCTTCTGAGGCTTCCGTGGCCAGCAGGATCCTCTCATTCTCTGTTGACACTCAAGAAGTAGTCGACATGTTATCAGTGTCCAGACTTATAACTTGCAGAGCATCTCGAACTTCCTTATAAGCATGATCTGCGGATACTGTTGGGAGTTGAACGGTTGGTAACTGATACCAAACACAGAGGTGACCTCACCCTTTGTAAAGAGAAGTTCCTTCAGTTCCAGAGAAGGAAGATAAGACTCATCTTGTTGAGAGCTCTTCTAGAAGCCTCTTACCCAGTGTCGGAGCATCTTCCGACCTTGATCTCGAACGTCCAAGGAGACATCAGTGTCATAGAAGCCGGTGTGAAGGAGATCCGTGCAAATCTCGCATTTCGTAAGTTCACAGATTGCAACAGATCCCTTGGAAAAACCCCTTGGAAACACGACAATCAGCATGTTTCCGTTATGAGAGTTGATCCTCTCAATTATTATAGTATTCAACTTTTATTACAAAGGTTTGTGAAAAAAAGGGGGGTGGTGGATGTGGAAAAACTAGATAGCAATTGTATGAGGAGAGAGAGAGAGAGAGAGAGAGAGAGAGAGAGAGAGAGAGAGTTCTTCTTCTGCCAAAAGACATTTCAACTTTGTAACTACTTCCATAACACCAGAATTCTTGTTGTCATTAATGTGAATTACTTTGAGCCTTTTATTGTGAAACTTAATTTACGAGACTCGTGGTAATTTCCTGTTCAGTGGACGTTGTTATGGTTTATGAAATATTTTGGATGGAAGGATGCAAGTTGCATGGATCAGACTGGTGCCTTCAAAAATCTTTGATTTTGATTCTTGCTGACTAATTGTTTCTTGATGATCGAGAGAAACAAGGAAGGAAGGAAGGAAGCAAACAAGCAAACGAGCAAGTAAGAAAGGAAAGAAGGAAGCAAGGAAGCAAGCAAGCAAGCAAGCAAGAGAGGAAGGAAGCAAAGAAGCAAGGAAAGAAGGAAGCAAGCAAGCAAGCAAGCAAGCAAGAGAGCAAGGAAGCGAGGGAGGAAGGAAGGAAGGGGAGAATATTCTGGGATATAATCAGCTGTTTTATGATTGACACTCAGAATATTAAATAGAAATAAATAATCTTTGATTTTGAAGTAGATTCACATTTTTCCTTCAAGTTAAAATAACAAAGACAAAGATTATTTTTTAGGAGTTCTTCAAACTTATGTTACATCCCATCAAACTTTTCTTTTTTTATATTCCTTATGTTAAGGTTTGTTTGGTCCTTGTCTCTTTGGAATCTAGAATAAAAGAAAATCGATTTACCCCTTTGTAAACATATATTTAACCAAATTTAAGCAGAAGGGGATTTTCCCATTGTAACTGCAGTGTTTTCTAAGGAGTGGTGCATTCGCTGACCACCTAAACAAAACTCAGGTTCCATCATTGAAAATTTCCTTCTTACAGTTTTATGAAGGTTATTCCTGAGGTGACACTGTAGCTCTCTCAATTAATATAGATTCTGTTCTTCAATTTTCTCTTGCCCATCAGTTTCCTGTTTTATATCAGATACAGAATATACAACAACACTTGAGCCTTTCTTTGTCAGCTCTTTTACAGATAAGGAGGTGAATTTTCAGCAAATGTTATGCTCTCCCCAACTCCCTTCGCCTCCATTTAACACATCTATTCTTTTCCGTACATTTAGAACAAAAACCGTTTTTCATCAAAAGAGCAAATCTTCAGCTTCCGTGTTGTCCTTTTTAAACCTTCTTGTGAAAACCGATAAAATCCTATGATCATATACTGTAAATCTAAAAAAAATGGACACTTGATTGAGTAGCTCATAAATTTCCCCAATGTGACGACGGACGTTTAGAAGATAAAGTTAAATCAGTCATAATTTTATGGTGAAGAAGACTTGGAGCTAAGAAGCATAGAGAAAACCTGAATCTAGAATAGGTTATGTGTCAGCATATTCGATTATGCCTCCTTAGTTAGCCCTATTAACATAATTTGTCTCTTTTCAATTAGACACTTTCCCTTCAAGCCTTCTTTTATTGATAGACGTTTAAATTCCATTGATAGTGTCTTTTTATAGTATACTGTTCTTCGGCCCGTCCGCACCTTGAGTATGTTGTTCAGGCTTAGTCATCATGCAAGAAAAAAAAATGGTAAACCTGAAAAAGTCCAAAGTAGAATAAGTAAACTTGTACCTGAATCAACTTATTTCCCTTATGAGACGAGATACAGAAAACGAGGAATTACATCACTCCAGCAACAAAGACTGAGGGGACCTGATCGAAGTATGTAAGATCCTTTTAGTGGATTTGAGAATGTAATTATGATTGATTATTTTGAATTCAATACTAATAACACACTAACGAACACCTACAAACTAAAAAGAGGACATATTAGAACTGTTATATGAGCAAATGCCTTTAGTATTCAGGTTGTAAATCCTTGAAATGACCTTCCCAATAATGGCATTAGTGTTCTTTTAATAACTGCCTTCTGGAGTAAATTACAGTAGAGTCCCACTGGAATACGTGAAAATAGGCTAATCACAACTAGTGGTAAAATGTTGTGATGGTATGATTGAGGAAAGATTTAGAATTTTTAATATTTTTTGTGTATAGTGTCTAACTGATTACACCCACAAATCTGAAGCCTCAAACTACCACACTCAGAAATATAAGTTGAGGTGTGTGGAAGATCTGTGAATAATGTGTGGGAAACGTATTCCAGGAAAACATCCCAACAGCAGGTTACAAAGAGTCAAATATCTGCCCAGGGGGATATGAGCTCAACTACTAGGCACACCATCAGAGAATATGGGTGTTGCAGTTCGTAAACCTTGACACTAATGTCCTATCCAGAGGGTTACTTCTACAGGAACACTTTGAATATCTACTTTGGATTTGTCAGTACTAAAAAGCCACCTCACACTCAGGCGCTATTCTGTCTTTGTCCTAGAAACCCACGAGAGATGCTGGACAGGCAATTAATCTAGTGACAATATCGCTAAAAGCGGAAAAGAAGCAGTAGTATGAAAATTAACTTATTTACTCTAAATTATGCTTCTGATTTTATTTCAGAATGAGGATCTTCACCTTCGAAACCTTTAAGGAAGGGAGCCCTTTAACTCACTCTCTTCAATAATAGGCCACATCTGGAATAATCAACAACTTCAAACCCGCTCTAAAGGAACTATCCCAATTTATCAACAATTTCAATTGGATTTCTTTGTAATTCTTATAAAGCAATGAATGAAAGGAATAAAAGTACATGGGGGATTTCATATTCGCATTTTTCTTGTATTTTTAACTTAGTGATTTCTCTTGTGACTTTATATTCATCACAATTATGCTTTAGGTGTTTTAGTAAGATATGCGAACTCATTTGAGCGCAGAAAGAGAGGAGTTTCTTATAAGGGTAGGCCCTTAAATGGCTTTTCCCTTTGCCTTAATACCATAATTGGTTTCAATTTATGACAATGGTAGATGGATAGGTAGATATTTTATTGACCACAACATATACAGCTCCTATTTACAATAATTATTTACTTCTGGTCCAAATAAATGCAAAATACTACACTTGGCATTACAATACATTATATACACAAAGGTAAGAATAAAAAAATTTTAACGTATACAAAACATTATTTTGTACCAGTAATAAAACAAACTCTAGTAGTTATCAAAAAAACAAACAAAATTGACAACCAAATTTGGCATTTATATACAAAATCATACTCCAAAAAGCTGTTTTTACCTTAAATCAGACACATTTACAAATATTCATAAATACTCGTAGAAGATTAAGCTAATAATCTTACATTGCTCTGCCAGGGTTCGCTGATCTCAAAATATATCCCTCATGTTAGAAAAATTATGAGTATCTCTGATATTTTGTGTCCTTGAGCATATTTGTGTTACATGTACGTCTGTCTGAATGGCTCCACAGGTACACAGTCGCTCCTCGAAAGACAGACGACCTCTCCCCCTCCTACCCACACCTACGAACTTCCAACGCCAGCGAGTGAGATGCAATCCTGAACCTAGTAAAAGATACTCTATCTAACTCAGAAACATTATGCCTAACAGAATAGATGTAATGAACTAAGAGATCTGGATTGACTTCTCTGTATGTTACTTTTCTTGAGGAGTCAGAATTAATGATATTACGCCTGAGTGTCTCCATTATAATTTCTACATCATCTCTACTATCATTAATCAGTCCTTCTATGTAAGTCTTGGTGTTATACCTGGCTCCCAATACGGTCTTAATTGAAAATATCAAAGGGTCATTCTCCATTGAAGTCCTCTCTCTCCACATCTTACCAAAAAACTTTCTCTGTTTGCTACAAACAAGATCCTGCAATGGCGGATACCCTGATTCAATATAACTTAATTCATTACATGTTGTCTTTTCTAATGCCAATCAATAGCTTTAATCCCCAGTTATATAGCTTACGTACCGGCTTCAAGTCTACATTCAACCATGACTCACATCCATACAGGATAGCTGACATCAAAGCTGCATCAAAAAATCTTTTTTTAACAATAAAAGGGATATCATTATTTTTATTAAAAAACGAAACAAATTTATTGATATGTGGCATCCTAGATCGAGCATGGGCCGCGACATAGGAAGACACAGAGCCATCTGCAGTAAAAACTGATCCCAAATATACATATTGTGAGCAGAATTCTACTGTAAGGCCATTGATCTCAATTGGGCTATTGTATTGTGCTTTTCCACTAATAACAAAAAACTTAGTTTTCCCTGCATTAATTTTCATCCCATAAGTATGACAATATTACTTCAATAATGTTACTTTATGGATGATAGCTTCTCTGGTAGTTGCAAGGAGAACCGTATCATCCATTAACACAAGTAAATGGAGCCATGATGAAAAACCATCAGGATTGCAATTACTCTTGATAAGTTTAATGAGATCATTAATGTACAAAATGAAAAGAAGGCACGATGTAGAGCTTACCTGACGAACTCCCATAGAAGTAGTTATAATTGCAGTACCAATTACGCTGTTTGTTACTCTATCAGTAGCTATCAAGGCTGCCAGCATAACAGCTCCACAACCTAAGCGTTCTAAAACCTTAAATAACATTCTTCTAGGTACTAGATCATAAGCCTGCTTAAAATCAACAAAGAGGACAAAGAGTTTATTATTTTTCTTCCTAGCCATGTCCATCAGCAATCGCAAATCTACAATATGTTCCATGTAACCCCTTCCCCTCTGTGCCCCAGCCTGTTCCCTGTAAGGCTTAAACCATGTTTCAAGTCGTGAACAAAGAATCATATCGTAAAACTTTGCTAAACAGTTAATAACTGTGATGCCTCTATAATTCTCGGGTTCCTGTCTGTTGCCTTTCTTAACCCTGGATAGGTACGGTCCTCGGACACCCCTTTAAGGGTATACTCGGACGCGAACGACCCCGACGCCAAAAAAAATTCTTGAAAAATCAGTTTTTGCAGTAACCTCCTTTTTTCTTTTGCCAAAAAAAACTTCAATGAATGCTTAAAACAACTGTATAGATAAATACTACTCATCTGCAGAAAAACTATTTATTATAAATATTTTAAAAAATTATCCCTGGATAGGTACGGTGGGTCGTTTGCGACCCCGAGCGTAAAAAAAAAACAGGTTTTTCTCACGTGACTCACCCCCGTGACTGAATTTGTGGGTGATCGACCTGCAGGAGGTGTCTCCCCTACACGCTCTAGTAGTGTCCAGATGTGCATTGCTGTAGCTGTACTCCTTCCCCGATTTCTGAGACGCGTCGGGGTCGTTCGCGTCCGAGTTTACCCTTCTAGGGTAGTTTGCATAATTATCAAAGTTATTACGTATTATGAAATTGTCGTAGAATGGTGCAACTTGTATAGGTTATCAGTGGTGGAAAGTCTTGGTGGATTGTTTGGCTACCATGTGCATGTTTTTTTTTTTAGTTAAAATGTCGTTCATCACCACGAGGACCATTTTACCGCGAGTGCCCCTTTTTCATTTTTTTTCATTTTTTTGCCAAGTCATTTTTCCGTAAGATATTGCCAAATAGTGTCGTAAAACTTTTGCTTGTTTAGTGTTGGAAAGTGTGTCTAGATGATCTGGCTACCCATGCATGACTTTGTTTTTGTCAGATACGACGTAGTTATTGGTATATTGGGTATTTAACTGCGGTTACCAATTTCTGTTTTTTTTTCAATATTTGTAAAAATTACTACGTAGTAAGGAATTGCCGTATATTATTCATTTTTTTTTTCATGTTTATGTGTTAGAAAGTGTGCCTTGATGGTTGGGCTAACACGTGCATGTCTTTTTTTTTATCTGAGATGTCGTATATTAGAATGTCGGGCATTTTACCGCGAGTGTCCCTTTTTCATTTTTTTTCATTTTTTTGCCAAGTCATTTTTCCGTAAGATATTGCGAAATAGTGTCGTAAAACTTTTGCTTTTTTAGTGTTGGAAAGTGTGTCTAGATGATCTGGCTACCCATGCGTGATTTTGTTTTTGTCAGATACGACGTAGTTATTGGTATATTGGGTATTTAACTGCGGTTGCCAATTTCTGTTTTTTTTCAATATTTGTAAAAATTTACTACGTAGTAAGGAATTGCCGTATATTATTGATTTTTTTTTCATGTTTGTGTTAGAAAGTGTGCCTTGATGGTTGGGCTAACACGTGCATGTCTTTTTTTTTATCTGAGATGCCGTATATTAGAATGTTGGGCATTTTTCCGCGAGTGCCCCTTATTATTTGTTTTGCATTTTTTTGCTTAGTCATGTTACCGTAAGGAATTGGCAAGTAGTGTCGCAAAACTTATATTTTTATAGTGTTGGAAAGTGTTTTTAGATGATCTGGCTACCCATGCCTATTTTTTTTTTAGCCAGATATGGCGTATATATAAGTATGTGTTCGATTTTCCTGTGATTGCCATTTTTTCGTTTTTTCCCATTTCTTTCAAAATTACTACGTACTAAGGAACTATCACAGAGTAATATTTCATTTATATGTTTATTTGTCGGAAAATATGCCTTGATGGTTTGCCTAGCACGTGGCTGAAATTTTTTTTTTCTGAAATGCCGTATATTAGAATGGCCATTTTTCCACGAGTGCCCCTTTTTATTTGTTTTGCATTTTTTTGCTTAGTCATGTTACCGTAAGGAATTGGCAAGTAGTGTCGCAAAACTTATAATTTTATAGTGTTGGAAAGTGTTTCTAGATGATCTGGCTACCCATGCCTATTTTTTTTTTTTAGCCAGATATGGCGTATATATAGGTATGTGTTCGATTTTCCTGTGATTGCCATTTTTTCGTTTTTTCCCATTTCTTTCAAAATTACTACGTACTAAGGAACTATCACAGAGTAATTATTCATTTAGATGTTTATTTGTCGGAAAATGTGCCTTGATGGTTTGACTAGCACGTGGCTGAATTTTTTTTTTCTGAAATGCCGTATATTAGAATGTTAGCCATTTTTCCTCGAGTGCCCCTTTTTATTTGTTTTGCATTTTTTTGCTTAGTCATGTTACCGTAAGGAATTGGCAAGTAGTGTCGCAAAACTTATATTTTTATAGTGTTGGAAAGTGTTTCTAGATGATCTGGCTACCCATGCCTATCTTTTTTTTAGCCAGATATGGCGTATATATAGGTATGTGTTCGATTTTCCGGTGATTGCCATTTTTTCGTTTTTTCCCAATTCTTTCAAAATTACTACGTACTAAGGAACTATCACAGAGTAATGATTCCTCTAGATGTTTATTTGTCGGAAAATTTTGTTTACTTTTTTTTTGATTGAATATCATCAAATTTTTTTAGCTAAAATATTGTTTTACATTTTTTTTTTCGATTTTATTTCCCTTCAAAAAAATTTTTTTGGGTCAGAATTTTAATTTTATATTCGTAAAATAATCGACAATTATCCAGCAACCCACCATACAATTTTTATGCATATCCAATAATAATTAGATTAGTAAATAACACCTTGAAATTGACATACCCTTCCTACATTTCAAGTGGCAGATTAGGGAGTCTGAGTCAGTGTGGTTGGCGGCCATTTTGTGGACATATCCGAAGCGTAAGCTGCCCTATCTATATATATTCTTGTTCCCTATAGAATTTGTGATATTTTGGTATATTTTTACCTGCATAAATATCATATTATATATTAAATATATGTATTTTTTTACGGAATTTCTAAGTACTCAAAAAATTACCTTTAGATATGGCCCCTGATATAAATGTAATTTACAAAATAATGAAGATTTTTTTACATATTTCTATTTTAGGATAACATATGTTTATTCCCTAAAAAAATTAGCCACTTCCTATTTCATTTGGGTACCCAAAAAAATTCATGAAATTTGGACAAATTTTTTTGGCCAAAAAAAGTTACCCTTTTTTTCTCATTTCAGATCTTCACCTCCATGGGTCTGACTTCATCCAAAATACATCAAGATGTGTCCTAAACATTCAAGAATCAATTCCTAAAAGGATTTGTGTATATATGTATAAACTTTTTTTTTATGAATTTTTATGTCAAGTCTTTTTTTTTTCTACTTAATTTTTTAAAATATTTATAATAAATAGTTTTTCTGCAGATGAGTAGTATTTATCTATACAGTTGTTTTAAGCATTCATTGAAGTTTTTTTTGGCAAAAGAAAAAAGGAGGTTACTGCAAAAACTGATTTTTCAAGAATTTTTTTTGGCGTCGGGGTCGTTCGCGTCCGAGTATACCCTTAAAGGGGTGTCCGAGGACCGTACCTATCCAGGGTTAAGTAGAAAAAAAAAGACCTGACATAAAAATTCATAAAAAAAAAGTTTATACATATATACACAAATCCTTTTAGGAATTGATTCTTGAATGTTTAGGACACATCTTGATGTATTTTGGATGAAGTCAGACCCATGGAGGTGAAGATCTGAAATGAGAAAAAAAGGGTAACTTTTTTTGGCCAAAAAAATTTGTCCAAATTTCATGAATTTTTTTGGGTACCCAAATGAAATAGGAAGTGGCTAATTTTTTTAGGGAATAAACATATGTTATCCTAAAATAGAAATATGTAAAAAAATCTTCATTATTTTGTAAATTACATTTATATCAGGGGCCATATCTAAAGGTAATTTTTTGAGTACTTAGAAATTCCGTAAAAAAATACATATATTTAATATATAATATGATATTTATGCAGGTAAAAATATACCAAAATATCACAAATTCTATAGGGAACAAGAATATATATAGATAGGGCAGCTTACGCTTCGGATATGTCCACAAAATGGCCGCCAACCACACTGACTCAGACTCCCTAATCTGCCACTTGAAATGTAGGAAGGGTATGTCAATTTCAAGGTGTTATTTACTAATCTAATTATTATTGGATATGCATAAAAATTGTATGGTGGGTTGCTGGATAATTGTCGATTATTTTACGCCTATAAAATTAAAATTCTGACCCAAAAAAATTTTTTTGAAGGGAAATAAAATCGAAAAAAAAAATGTAAAACAATATTTTAGCTAAAAAAATTTGATGATATTCAATCAAAAAAAAAGTAAACAAAATTTTCCGACAAATAAACATCTAGAGGAATCATTACTCTGTGATAGTTCCTTAGTACGTAGTAATTTTGAAAGAATTGGGAAAAAACGAAAAAATGGCAATCACCGGAAAATCGAACACATACCTATATATACGCCATATCTGGCTAAAAAAAAGATAGGCATGGGTAGCCAGATCATCTAGAAACACTTTCCAACACTATAAAAATATAAGTTTTGCGACACTACTTGCCAATTCCTTACGGTAACATGACTAAGCAAAAAAATGCAAAACAAATAAAAAGGGGCACTCGCGGAAAAATGGCTAACATTCTAATATACGGCATTTCAGAAAAAAAAAATTCAGCCACGTGCTAGGCAAACCATCAAGGCACATTTTCCGACAAATAAACATCTAAATGAATAATTACTCTGTGATAGTTCCTTAGTACGTAGTAATTTTGAAAGAAATGGGAAAAAACGAAAAAATGGCAATCACAGGAAAATCGAACACATACCTATATATACGCCATATCTGGCTATAAAAAGAAGATAGGCATGGGTAGCCAGATCATCTAGAAACACTTTCCAACACTATAAAATTATAAGTTTTGCGACACTACTTGTCAATTCCTTACGGTAACATGACTAAGCAAAAAAATGCAAAACAAATAAAAAGGGGCACTCGTGGAAAAATGGCCATTCTAATATACGGCATTTCAGAAAAAAAAAATTTCAGCCACGTGCTAGGCAAACCATCAAGGCATATTTTCCGACAAATAAACATATAAATGAAATATTACTCTGTGATAGTTCCTTAGTACGTAGTAATTTTGAAAGAAATGGGAAAAAACGAAAAAATGGCAATCACAGGAAAATCGAACACATACTTATATATACGCCATATCTGGCTAAAAAAAAAATAGGCATGGGTAGCCAGATCATCTAGAAACACTTTCCAACACTATAAAAATATAAGTTTTGCGACACTACTTGCCAATTCCTTACGGTAACATGACTAAGCAAAAAAATGCAAAACAAATAATAAGGGGCACTCGCGGAAAAATGCCCAACATTCTAATATACGGCATCTCAGATAAAAAAAAAAGACATGCACGTGTTAGCCCAACCATCAAGGCACACTTTCTAACACATAAACATGAAAAAAAAATCAATAATATACGGCAATTCCTTACTACGTAGTAAATTTTTACAAATATTGAAAAAAACAGAAATTGGCAACCGCAGTTAAATACCCAATATACCAATAACTACGTCGTATCTGACAAAAACAAAATCACGCATGGGTAGCCAGATCATCTAGACACACTTTCCAACACTAAAAAAGCAAAAGTTTTACGACACTATTTCGCAATATCTTACGGAAAAATGACTTGGCAAAAAAATGAAAAAAAATGAAAAAGGGACACTCGCGGTAAAATGCCCGACATTCTAATATACGACATCTCAGATAAAAAAAAAGACATGCACGTGTTAGCCCAACCATCAAGGCACACTTTCTAACACATAAACATGAAAAAAAAAATGAATAATATACGGCAATTCCTTACTACGTAGTAATTTTTACAAATATTGAAAAAAAAACAGAAATTGGTAACCGCAGTTAAATACCCAATATACCAATAACTACGTCGTATCTGACAAAAACAAAGTCATGCATGGGTAGCCAGATCATCTAGACACACTTTCCAACACTAAACAAGCAAAAGTTTTACGACACTATTTGGCAATATCTTACGGAAAAATGACTTGGCAAAAAAATGAAAAAAAATGAAAAAGGGGCACTTGCGGTAAAATGGTCCTCGTGGTGATGAACGACATTTTAACTAAAAAAAAAAACATGCACATGGTAGCCAAACAATCCACCAAGACTTTCCACAACTGATAACCTATACAAGTTGCACCATTCTACGACAATTTCATAATACGTAATAACTTTGATAATTATGCAAACTACCCTAGAAGGGTAAACTCGGACGCGAACGACCCCGACGCGTCTCAGAAATCGGGGAAGGAGTACAGCTACAGCAATGCACATCTGGACACTACTAGAGCGTGTAGGGGAGACACCTCCTGCAGGTCGATCACCCACATATTCAGTCACGGGGGTGAGTCACGTGAGAAAAACCTGTTTTTTTTTGACGCTCGGGGTCGCAAACGACCCACCGTACCTATCCAGGGTTAAAAATCGTTAAGAGATTGGCCAAAGACCACAAACTAGGATAAGATGCAGGCAGGAAAAGGACGTTAAACCAAGTAGCGAGTGTCAACAACCATTCCATTGGAAGCAACTTAAGAACACCAGGGGAGACTCCATCTGGACCACATGCCTTATCAGGTCTAATTCTATTAATCTGGGATTGGACTTCTCTGACTGTTATTTGATCATCCAAGATAGGGACATTTACAAATAAAAGTAAATTTTCATCAACTAGACTGTTTTCTTCAGTATTTAATACATTTTCGAAATACTCTTTGAATTCCTTATCTGGGGGACCCCATCAGTTTTATTCTCTACCTGAAATTTCCCCTTCCAGTCTACACCCTGCCAGACTCTCGAGTCATCCCGGTCCCAAAGGAGACATTCCCGCCCTACTCTGACACATTTCAGAACACTGGTATAATACATTCGATACACTAGAAGCAAAATCATATACATTATTGATAAAATTATCAGTATCTATGTTCATACCTGAAATTCGGTAATTAAACATGTTTGGGTCAATCCTCTTATACTTAATTGGTTTCTTTACCAAACCGCTACACTTATATCCAATTAGTGATGCATGACCACCTAAGAAAGATGCTCGTCTTAACACAAAATCAAGATCGATCCTACCTTTAGACATTTTAATGGATATTGGCACATGATCGGAAGGTAGATTCTCGGTAGGGTGTACACGAAATGATTCAATACAATTAATCAATTTTATTGACCCTACACATACATCTACTTCGGATACCCATCTAGTTCCTTGCTTATAAGTCTTGTTGCTAACAAAGTGTTTGTCATAAGTTTTCAGATTATTAACTACCAACAGGTTATGATCCTTACAAATTGTTGTTAGAACATAGTCATTATCATTAGGAACATTCACGTCAACAGCGATAACTGGATAAGAAAATTCTTCAGTATTGCTTATTTTCCTCACACCTTTACCGAACCGCGTATTTAAATCCCCTATTATTATAAACTTGTTATCGTCACCACCATCTATTAACTTTTCTTTTATTGATGCAAATTCCCTGAGAGAAAAATAAGGAGAATCACTCAACGGGATATAACAAGCTCCAAATACTACTTTTGGCATTACTCGAAACTGAAACCATATCTGGTCAGGTATGCTTGTGTCCACACTTACAACCTCTTGTGACAGCGCATTTTTCACTAATACAGCTGTTCCACCGCGGTGTGAATGGTCCCTATCATAGCTCATGTAAGAAACATATCCAGGCAAACAGACAGGCAAAGACGTCTTTATCTCATTCAAAGCTACAATATCATATTGTAATAAGAATTTCTCAAATTTTTTTTCTAATTGGGTTTTACAACCACCTATATTCCAAGATATAACATTTAAAGGTTGAGTAACATGTTGTGGTCGATTAAAAAACCCAGCAATCCCCATTTATCAATGACAACCCCATCTTTATACAACTTGTGTTCCCTAATATTAAATACAATAGTACATCCAACGTTTTCTGGACGTTCCCGTTCTCTCTTTTCTGCTTCATGTAACCTCTTCTATTCCACTCTCAGACTTGGGTGCTCATCTTTTTTGATGAATTTTTTCTTGCAAATTTCATCATGCTGCAGCAGTTCCTTTGCTTTCTCCAGTTTCCCATCACGGATTACTCTTGATTCCAAAGTAACTAGGATTGGGCGACGCCTTCGGGATCCTTCGGCTACGTTCCTTCGACCAAGCCGTCGAACGGATGAAATGGTGCCAGTTGCAACTATGACTTCAAAAGCCTTCTTCACTTTAGCATCGTCTTCATTCAAACCATCCAAGGCTTCATCATCGTTGGGAACACCCGGCAAAACCAAATTACATTCTCGTTCCTCCTTATCTAATACTTCCAGAAAACGCTGTTGCTTAGCTATTATGTCAGACTGCTTATTCACCTGGTCTCATAGTTCAGCTATCTTCTTGTTGAAAGCGCTCTCAGGGGATGTTATTGCACTTTTCAGCTGAGCAATCTCCCGCACTACGTCATCCAATTTTTCCGTTACATAACGCAATGCGACGTCATCAGGGTTTTGCTCTGCTGTAATGCTGTCGATTAGCTCTTCCTTATTTTTATTTTTAATCTGACTTCTTGAAAGTTTTTTAAGCTCACTTAATGACTTGGGCATTGTAAATAACGTACATCAACAAACCCACTTATCAATTTGTTAAAAAATCTTGTATTAATATAAAAAGGGTGAAAAAAATAGTTACATTCTCTTCCTTCTTGCTTAGTTATTCCTCCAAAACATTCATAGAAAATGGATAAACAATTTCCATTGCCATGGCAACCAGAAAAAAAAAATTGTTGGAGGACGATCAGGCAATGATAGTATATTGCTAATAAAATAACAAAGCTGTATCAATTGTGCTGACGTACACTGCCACTATATGCACTGACCACTCATGCACTATGTCACAAACGGAAGATTAGTTATTAATGATAAAACCGTCCAAAATGTTGAATTATTAGGAGCTGCTTTGTTTACGTTTCCGACATTATTCTTCTTCCACTATACAAGTGGACCCCAGGCTAAGGTCTATGGTTGCACCTCTATGTTCCACTAGACTTATATCGGAGGGCTCTTTTCAAAATGGCCACAGTTCCCTTGATGGCAGCAATCTGCACCTCATTTATGCTTGGAAACTTGCTATAGCCTGAATGTATTGTCTCAGGACTTTCTTCATTAGTCCTGTTGCCACACAACCGAAGGTATTATTCCTATTTCTTTCAGTTCCTATGTACTTTTCAGGTCGTTCTTTAGTTCTTGATATTTTGTTATTTTTTTGCCTCTCAGCTCTATTGAAGCCAAAATCACTGGGTAATGTCACATCTATAATCTTTGCAGTTTTTTTCTTCTTTATTCCAGATCACAATATCAGGTCTTATAGCACCGCCTCCTATATATCTTCCTGTCGGGATTATCTTATCATAAAAGATGGTAATGCATCTACTGGAGGTAACTGGATCTGGTTCATGCTCCCATACCTTATCTTTTACTTCAATTTTGTATTCTTTACATATTTTTCAATGTACAGTATATATTTACAGATCTTATTGTGGCGAGCTGTGTAGTGACCATTTGCAAGTGGGGTCTGGCAGGCTGAAACCAGATGATCAACACTCTCAACTGCTGCATGACAAAATCTACACTGATCGTTTCCTGATATGTCCACCATTTTCTTTAAGCAGTTTGTTAGGACCCCTTGGTCTTGTGCTCCTATTATCATCCTTTCTCCATCAAAACCTAAATTTCCATTACTTATCTGAGTGACTGTTCTTTGTCCATGTAATCTTTTTCAAGTTCTTCATGGAATATTTCTGCTCTTCCATGGTGTTTCCACCTTTCCATTCCAAGTTTTTCCTCTCTAGAACTGACTTTCTGCCTGGTCTTCCTGGCTATCATTGTTGCTGGAGTCTGTTCAGTTACCTTTGTTTCTTATAGCAATTCTCTTGCGAAGTTCTTAGCCTGCTTTGTTATTGATGTTAGTTGGGTCAGGGTTCATTATGATGTTGGGCAACCTTTTTGATGTATTCATTCTCAGGGCATTTTAAGTATTGCCCTATACTTACTATTGCTGCTCTGTAGGCTTCATTGGTTTCAGTTATGCCTAGTCCACCTTCTCTGCGTGGGAGGTATATTCTGTCCATGCACTGGTTTCTATATGTGACTTTATGCAAGGTGAGAATCTGCCTAGTCTTATCATCTATCCTATCTATCTCACCTTGTGGCCAGTCTGCAATACCAAAACCATAGGTCACCTTTGGCATCGCTAGCTGATTTATGGCAGTGATCTTATTTTTGGTGATAATTCTGACTTACAGATCTTTTTAGGCGGCTGAGGTATTCTTTCTTTATCTTTTCTCTCATTTTCTTGTGTTTTATACAACTATTTTTTTCTATTCCCAAGTACCTATATGCAGAATCCTCTGACATATCTACAAACATACCTTCTTCTACTCCTATTCCTTCTGATGTTACTTTCTTTCCTTTCTTGATGGAAATCTCAGCACATTTATCTAATCCAAAGTCCATGCAGATGTCACTTGAAAATCTGTGGACTGTCCTAATTAGTTCTTCCAATTTTTCCCCCGTGTCTGCATATAGTTTGAGGTCATCCATGAAGAGCAGGTGGTTCACTATTTTATTGTCTTTTCTACTTCTGCTTCTGCTTAGGTCTTAGCGGTGTTAAGGTCATACAAGATTTTACTAAGCCGGTCTATAGCCAAGCAGAAGAGAAGTGATGAGAGGCAGCTACCCTGGAATATTCCTCTTTGTTTTTTTATGTCCGGAATTACTATCTGGCCCTCAATGTGTTAAAGATAGATGATGGTCTTCCACTTAACCATCTGAGCTGACAGGAATGATCTTATTTTCTCATTGATGTTATATAATTCCAGACATTCAAGTATCTCGGAGTGTGGCACACTGTCAAATGCCTACTTATTGTCTGTCCAAGCCATACTAAGGTTCATTTGCCTTTTCTAATAGTCGTCTGGTATTGTTTTGTTAATTAGCAACTGATATTTGGTTCTAAGTTTGTTTCATGTACATCCCTCTTGTTCTTTTTCCATATATTTGCCTTGATCTAAGTGTTCATAGATATCATCTGCTATGATTCCTGTGAGGTATTTGTAGGTTGCTGGTAGACAGCAGATGGGCCTATACTTGTTGGAAAGATTGGTCTCCCAGCTCATAGGGAGGAGAGTGGTGTTTCCCATTGTGAGCCACTCTGGTGATTCTTCTTCTCCTAGCATCATTCTTGAAAAGACTTTTTTTTAGTGTTGGTGTAGCACTGTAATCTTTTTTAGCCAGAAATTTGGAATCTTCTCTACTCCTGGAGTTTAAAATTACTACCATATATTTTTTTTAGTTTTCTTGCTAACTTTTCTGTGGTGAACCTTATTGGAGGCATTTGTTGTTTCAGGCTGTTCTTTTGCCTAATGGTGTCAATTCCCTGAATTCTCTTGGTGTTGTGTCGCGTCTTCAAACAATGGCTTCCAAAACCTCTCCAGATCTTCCATGCTCGGTGGTGTTCGTACCTCGACTGTTTCTTTTACCATATTTCTATATACAACCTTTGGATTTTCACCAACCTACCTGTTTATCTGTTTTGCTTTTCTCTTATGTTCTTTGTTTCTTATTTGTGCAGCTAGGGCCCTTACTTTGGCTTAGTGTTCTGCTAGTTTTTTCTCGTTTGCTTATCATCTGTTCCATAGTTTTTCTTTATTTTTCTTATTTTCTTAAGCAGATTTTCAGTGTGATTTTGGCCTTTCATATACGTGGGCATTTGCCAGATCTCTGTCCTTAACTGGTTTATTTTATCATGTTGTTTCTTTTTCATGTTGGCTCTACATTTCTTTTCTTTGGCTGGGTTCCTCTCATCTCTTTATAATCTGGTATGGTCTTACTTTGTATGTACCAAGCTGCACCATAATTGATATGATTGATTTCTGTCAGACTTAATCCTGCCGGGACCATTCTAGCAAGACCTGTGTTGACTTTATTCACCGAAGCTTTAAGTTCTTCATTTTCTTTAAGTTTAATCAGCTTGGATCGATCTTCCAGTGATATTGCTTTGGTTTCTTCAATTCTATTGGCCAGTGTGAATTCTATGATATGTTGTGAGATCATTACACTGAAAAAATGCTTTGTCACAGTCATTGCACTTGAATTGCTTCTCCCCAGTATGAATTCTACGATGTTTTGATAGTTCACCTTTACAAAAATCCCTTTGCCACATTCACTGCACTTGAATGACCTCCTCCTAGTGTAATTTTTATAATGGGCTTCAAGATGTACTTGTTTAGAAAAACGTTTTGCTACATTTTCTGCATATAAACTGGCCTCCAGTGTCAATTAGCATGTGAATGTTGGTGTTAAGTATTTCACTAAATTATTTCCCCTCAGTCTCTCTAATATCAACGTTAGTGTTGGTTTTGGGATCATTTTCCTGACATAGATAGGTGTCACAGTCACTGTTTTCAATCTTCTCTTTTATTTGATTTACCTCTTTACCGACTTCCCCTTTGCCACATTCCTCTTTCAAACCTACATTTAAATAAGTCTTTACAGTTTTATCCTCCTTGTTGTCTTCCTTTCTGCAACCTTGTAGATCATCCTCACTCAATGTTACATCATAGTCGTAACAATATTTCACGTCAATGTCACTTGACTCAAATAACTCTGGCTTTGCTTTGAATTCTGGCTCTGCTTTGAATTCCATGTCTGGATCCATGAAAAGAGAGCCATCATTAAAGAGCTCAGCACTGTAAAAAAAAACTTAATAATTATTTTCCAGCTTCAATGCAGAGAGTAAAGACAAATCATCAATTTCACTTTTCACTTAAAATTCTGAGGAATCAGATTTCCTCAACCTTTCCTTATTACAAAATGACATCCTCTTCAATACTATCTTCAAAAGCCAACAAAGAGAAAGTTAATGCTGAACTGTTTATTCTGACATACCATATATTGCATCAAAGTCTTCCAGCATAAACCTTTATCCCAGTACAGTTTCTCTTGCAGATAGTTCCTGTAGTTTACACAATCTTGCCACAAGAGTTGGATGATTATTTCCTTTGGGATAAAAAGTCTGAGATATTAGAGAACAACTAGAATTGGAAAAGGGAAAGGTGAATACGTTGAAGTTTTCTAAAATAAAAGGGCAACTTTCTAAACTATAATTATCCTAAATGTACAAAACAGGTTCTTTATTCTATTCTCTTCTTCATTTATTCTTGTTATACATTTGAGCATCTAAAAATCCCCTTTCACCCCTTTACATATTTCGTAATGCAAAGCAACTTCTGTGAGACCATCAGTTACATTGGGTATACAGTACAAAGTTATTCACTTCAAAACCCAATTCCCCAAACAAACAGATCAAATATCTTAGTATTGTTATCATTTTTTTCTAGCAATATAAACTAAGTCCTTCATAAAAATATTATTACTTCAGCAGAGCTAAGTCATTTAATTAGCAGTATGACTTTAGTGTAAGCTGGAATGGCCAATGAAAAAGATAAAGTTTCTCATTACTCAGCTTATTGCCAAGCATATCAGCCGAAAGAATCACCCTTTCCTTTGGACAGTGAGTGACAGAGCTGTCCTCTTATGTATACTTATACCAAAGAATGTATATTTAAGGGTAGCTCACCAATCAGGCTCCTGGTTTGTACCAGAAAGCATTTCTATCATAGTTAAATTGTATCCCTTTTCCATATAAAGCATTAAGTCTCTGAGTAAAAGCTCTTAACTTATAGTTATTCCACATCAAACCTGATCTGTTACCCTTCCAAACATGATAGGCTTCCTACTTCTCATAATAAGCATGTCTATAATCATCATTAAACGAGGGTTTAACTTTCACTTGTAACTTTAGCACATAAGAGGGAATACGCTTATTAATCATGCTGACCAGATTCTCATTCAAAAGAACAACAAGCTCAGCACTTTTGTACAACTGTGATTAATTTAAATTCAAAAGATCACTCAAATGCCATTCCAGTCTGCTTGAGATTTTATATAAACCTTACATAAGTATGACACATCGGGGATAGGCTTCCCAGTCTGGACTAGTAATGAAATTAAGGTAGATCAGATGTCCCAACTGGTGAACAAACCTCACTTGTTAAAATGTCAGGGGAATCAGTGTATATTAGCTCAAAAGCAGTTATCACACCAGTGAGTAGCTTCACTTATGGTTTGCTCACTGTCTGTTTTAAAAGCAAAGTCCTTAGCTCTTTAGCCATGGTAATCAGTAGGAGAAACACAATTAAACACTCCCTATAGTGAGCACTAAAACTACAAACAAAAACAAAAGAGATCTTTCCATCATTTTGTTGTATCTTAGCCATAATGTTAAAAAGGCAATCGAAGGTAAAATCATTATGACTGGATTCTAATAGATCGAACACAAATAGAAGTTGTTATCCCTGGCACAAACTTTAAATACCTAAATCTCATGACACCCATATTTATAACAGGACTTATGAGAAGCAGGGTACTCAGTCCTAACATACACCGCTATTTCCCTTTCCCTAGGGATGACACCCTGTTTCAAAATTATTAGTTTATTAGAACCTGTAATTAGGAGTACAGATGAGAGCCTTATTTCAGTTATCAAAATTTCTAAACATGAAGTTATATCATACTGTCTGGAGGCAACCTCTATATGCTGAATTTTGGCATGCAGTCCAAGAATATTACAATACAGTAAACAACATTGGCGAAACCCAAGACCAATACGGTCCCGGGTTTTGCTCAATATCTTCAGACAGGATAAGAATTAAAAGCAATAAAGATTCATCATACTAAATACAGTTTAACAATAATAATATCAACAAAATGTGCATATATATATATATATATATATATATATATATATATATATATATATATATATATATATATATATATATATATATATATATATATATATATATATATATATATACAAAGTGACTAACACAATACATAGACTAAAAGTAAAATTTCGGATAAAATTAGTCAAAAGGGCAGTGACGACACACCATGAAAGGCTAAGTAGCCTACCCTCCATGATATGCACCTCAATTGAAGGGAGGACAGTATGGATGGTTTTGAAAATGAATACTTGTAAGGAAGATGAAGAAACACATAAGGAAATCCAAACCTCTTGATAAACCACTAGGCATCCATGACCCATCTATCATACTTGCCCAACACACCATTTCAAAAGCTAAGAGGAAGAGAAAAGGTAAAATAGTGTGACCGAGTGTACCCTAAAGCAGGAGAACTCTAACCCAAGATCACAGTAGAAAGGTTATGGCACTATCTAAGACTAGAGAACATTCGTTTGATTTTGGAGTGTCCTTCTACTAGAAGAGCTGTTTACCATAGCTAAAGAGTCTCTTCTAACCTAACCAAGGCATTAGTTAACAGCGTGAGTAAAGAAGAATTGCTCATTTATCTCAGTGTTGCCAGGTGTATGATAAATTAGGAGAATGTGTAAAGAACAGGCCAAAATATTTCGAGTATGTGTAGGCAAAGGAAAAAGTGATCCATAACCAGAAAGAGGGATCCAGTGTAATAACTTTCTAATGGTAGTAACACATAGTACCACTAAGAGTGGGGCAACAGATCTCTTAATCTTTAAAGCTAACATCCACCACCATTCTTGCTTGGTTAGTGGCTACCTTAACAGACGTCACTGGGGAAACTGAGACAAAGTTAGATTCAAAGGGGAGTACCAGGAGAGATATAGCCTTAGCTACCAGCTCCCTTAAAAAGACCATGGAAGGGCTACCTGAAAGACTGAAGGAAGACCAAGCCTTCCTTACATCAAACTCATCAATCTGCACAGTTACAACATAAGTCTCCAGCCTCCAAAGGGGAGTGATAAATGCTAGTGGTTCCTCACGCATCAGTGATCTGAAAACTCGGCCGATGTACATCTGAGTTCTCCTGATACCTGTAACATACTCCCTGAGGATCAATCCTCAGGTGCATGAAATTGTGGAATCGAATTTTTTTGGTTAAAAAGAACGTTGTAAGATTCCTCCTTTTCTGTTGCAATGATACAGTGCATGATACAGTGAAGAAATATTCTGCCAAAGCATTACTAACCTCCGTTGCTCCAGTCACATATTGACCTTTTACCTTCAACGCGGATGGTGGGTTGGAGGTAAATTTTTCTACTATCTTTTTTACTTTCCCCCATACAGATGAAGGTGGTGTTCTACTATTGACAGAGGAAACCAATGATATCTAAGACTGGCACCTAGGTTCTTTCTTTACAAAGATTTTTGTTTCTCCCTGCCCGCAAAAAAAAAAAAAAAAAAACGAAACCGCGAAGCGAGAAACCGCAATTAACGAGGTCTGACTGTATTACTTTTGAGAGGGGTACCACTTTCACCTCTCAATTGTGAACATCATTAGCGAATCTCCTGAGTATCATACTACATCTGACAACGGCCTATAACCCAGCAGCCAATAGAAGGGTTGGAAATTTTTATTGCACTCTCAAAGCAGCTTTGATGTCCTTCTGCAAAGACTTCAAATGGTTTGATCACCTTCCCTTTGTCCCCCTGGCATGAAGAACCACTCCTGGGGACTCTCTGGATGTCTTGGCAGCTGTAATGGTGTGAAGGAACCCGTTTGTCATCCCTTCTGAATTTTTTCCATCTGCAATATCCTCTGATATTCACCAGCACCTACATCATGTTGTGGGAAAATTTACTCCCTCTCACCATACTTACAAGTACTCAGCAAAGCAACACTTACCCAGAGATTTACACACCACAACACACGTTGTCTTGTGCACCGATGTAAGCAAACCACCATTGACGTGCCCTTTCCAGGTCCTATTTCCTCATGATCCGTTGCACTCCCAAGGCTTTCTTAATTAGGATTCGTGGTAAAGAAGACAGGGTATCTTGAATATCTAAAACCTGCATATCTCCTGCAAGATGACCCACCTACAGTTTGCCTCTCTAGATCCATGTGCCCTATTTCACATGCATGTCTTTTTTTAGGAGGGGAGCCGTATACCATACGTGTTACATACACGCTCATACAAAATAATGATATTGCTTTTTTTATCTATTGCTCTCTTCCACACTGATGATAGATAAAACATGGTTCACATTGTTTGAGTTTTTTTACATTGTTGCCCTGAACTGTTTGTATAAAGGCTCGTTATCTTGTTGAATAAAGGTCATTTGCATTCACCTCACCTTTGCGTTAGTACTTATCAGATACCTCCCACACTTCTTACACAAATGGAAACGTTCCCAAGTTTTTTGTTTGATCGTTATCAGATGAGTAGCAGAAAATATTAATGCATGAACACAAGCTTGTACAAAGCCTCTGGAATAAAGTATTTCAAGAAACTAAATGTAAGGGAAAAAATCCAAAGGCATTTAGGATGAATCTGCTGCTATGCATAATGCTAGGCAACAGCTTTACCAATGTACTAGAACGGTCTGTTTTTATTTACTCTTGGAAGATTAGTGTTTCACACAAGGAAGTCAGAATTCTTGCCTTTTATTAGGATAGAGTTGATCGTGCATTTACAAAAGAGATAAATTACATATCTAAATCAATTAGTATTTCTTCAAACAACTGACTTTTGAATCTCCAAGTCAAGTCGTCCAATTTGGAACCTTTACAAGATAACCTGTGATTATTGCAATCTTACAAGAGAGAAAAAATTAGCAGAAAAATGTCAAATCCTCCAAAAGCTTTGTCTACTGCCTTGTGACAGAGATTCGGGCTATCAAAGGAAATTGTTTCCATAAACACTTTCTTAAAATGTGAATGCTGGATAGCATACAATTGCCTATCGCAGGAACACAGGTTTCTTGTTAAGAAAACATCCTTAAATTCTAAGCCTCAAGTGATGTCCTTGTACAAGCGATATAACCACTTATTCTAGATTCCCAATTGCTTTATGCACATTAGAGGCCTAGTCAGACAGTTAGTGGCTCAAGGAGCTTACTGTGTTATCTAGTCTCGCCATGAGCCTGATTTGAGCTGTAATCCTGAGTTGTGTTGTGAGACTTGATTGCATGCGGATAAGAGATTCTTTGTTTTAAGCCAAACTCTCCGGTAAGAGGATATATTTGCACCTTTGGCGCTGCAATGCAAGATCACTGTGAGGCAGAGTCGAGAGGCGCTGAAAGAATGTTTGTTCCAAGAAATAATCTCACAAAGGTTTTCTCCTTTAATGTCAATATCCAGGCTATCTGTGAGCCCGAATCTGGTCACGACCCCAAATCACAGGCTAGCCAGGTCTTCAGGTGTAGAGAGAAAGCTTTTTTCAAACAAACCTCTCAGGTGGGAAGGCTAGCTTTCACTCTTGTTGCCAAGATATAGACTTCCTAAGAGCTTGAATTGCATCACGAGCCAGACTCACGAGGGGAAGAGAAATCTCTTGCTTCAAGCAAACTCTCAGGTGAACGAAAAACATTCATCTTTGGCACCACGACCCAGGTTTGCTAGAAATTGCTTACATTAAACGAAACTCTCAGGTGAAAGGCTAGCTTTCACCTTTTGGCGCCGTCAGTCACTGCGACAGCTGTCAGAATCTCATAAGAGTTTCAAAGAGCTAGGACACTCTGCGTAGGAATGTGAGAATACTTCTGAGCTGCCTGGATAGATAAACTACCAGGGTAGAAAATCAGGTCACCACAGCAAATGCATCTGCAAAAACCTTGAAGGGTCGACAAGCTCAAAGGAAAAAAAAAGGCAGGCATATCTCTCAAGTGAAAGGCTAGCTCCCATTTGAATACACAGAGGGCACTAATAGTTACATTCTAGAGAAATTTGAGGTTTAATTGCTGACCAAGTCGTGTGATCAGCTGCAAAGCTACAGCTTCTAATAAGCATGACTGGAACGTTAAATCAGCAGGACTCGCTAGACTGCTTGTTGCTCATGTGTGTCCATCAACAGATTGACATACACAGATGTCACAATATCCGAACAATATCCTTTCTAGAGGTTCTCTGATATTAAAACTTCAAAAGAAGTCTAACTTTAAGGTAGTAAAGATGTTTATCTTTAATCAACCAAAAGAGTAAAGTAGTCATGATATAATCAAAATACAACTCTAGGACAACACTTCCGAGACACTAACTCATCAACCGAGAATTTAACAAAAAGTAAGTTTCATTGCATAGATAGTTAGGAATGTGGTCAGAGACATCTGTCTTTGACCATAGCTGATATCAAAGGGAAGAAGGGGAAGGTGCTTCTCCCAGCTACAACTGATTAAAACCGGTCGGTTGTTTACACCTTGTTAAAAGTTTTATAACAGTATGCCAGCTGGCACTGATTTCTCCTTCTATTGTAAAAAAACATGGGGTATGTATAGTGTGTAGGAATAATTATCAATCTTCATGAGTAAAGCTCTTATTTACAATTCAGTGGTATTTTAGTAAAATACTTGTTTGCCGAATGGTTCACTCTAGTACCCTAATAAGTGTAGGGCATTGCATGAACCTGAAACAAAACAACATGGTTATGAGATGATTGATGGGAGATGAGAAAAAAAATTTAATTGCAATTTACTGTACAACAAAATGGTAAAATCCAAAAATAAAAAATTATAATTTAAATACTTGACCACGAATACTATAACGAATAGAGAAACTCTCTCACTCTGGGAACAGGAAAGGCCTCAAATTCTTCAGAGTGGTAATGATGTGAATTTTTGCCGTGTTCCTCAGCATACTCACAAGCACTGGCTCATGTGTGTTCACCTGTGAAAGCAAAATAAACAAGCATTCTCGCTCATCATCTTATAAACAATGTGGTACAAAACCAAGGAACCTTATTCTTCAAAGGCAAAGACTTCTTGTTCTAATGATCCTCATTCTCTTTCTCTTACTCCTAAGTGGAAATATTGCCAATCAGACTGTTCTTCTCCTGTGAGTGACACCCCAAGAGACACTTCCCCACGAAGGAGCAAGCCTGACCAAAACCCTTCATCTACTGGAGATCGAGATTCCAGTACAGCCACATCGTCTGTATCCTCCGAACGCTGAAAGTCTAAGCTGAAGTCTAGTGCTAAGGCATGCCCTTTAATACCAGCTTTCTCTAGTTCCTGAGATTTGTCTCAAGGATGAGATTAGTCAATTTCAGAAGACACCTCAAGGCATGGGGATTATGCTTCCAGGTAAGATCCTCCCTCAGGTAGGCAGGAAGAAAAGACATGAGACATTTAGGATGAACTCTCAACGCCCCACGAAACGAGGTCTTCCTCGAGATTCGATTTGCATTACAAGAGACAGAATTTTATTGGTTAATCACCTTTGTTAATTAGGAATATAGGAGAAATTATATTAATTTCAGCTCGCATGGACCCTCCCTTTTTTAAATCATAAATTTGTTATTTTTCTGAATGAATATTCTTATGTTTAAGTAGTCGAAGAATAATATTTGTTCCACATTATTAATAGTTACCATTAGATCATATTCATTCGTTTTTTTTTAAACAGGGTTTTCTTAGTACTTTGCAGGATGTTAACTGAACTTTTGAATTGGTGTGGGTTATCAAAAAAGTTTAAACTCTTTTTCTAATACCCAGTTTTTGACAGCGAGGTTAACCCAATTGTACCTTGCGTTGCTTCTCATCCATCAGGAACATTCGGGAGTGTTGGTCCCTCGTATATAAAGGACAGGTGACGAGCGAGAAAAGCAGACGAGACTTAGTTACACCACCAGTGTTTGGAGACCTTTTCCAGCTACACCCTGTGTGACTCTGAATGTTGGTGACTACGCACAATGATAAAATATCTTGAAGAAGATAAAGAAGTTCAAAAGTTCATCTGTTTCAACGTCAGAAGCTATGTTCCCACATTTCAACCTTTTGTATCTTAAACTAAGCAACGGCGTCTGTCCCTCGCTGCATAGAAGTTTGGAAAGTTAACTCAAGACCTTCTTCGTAAGAGTTTTGTATGTTATTAATTGGTTTTTGGTGTGCTGTGAGTATTCGGTGGATCTTGAGCATCGTCTGCACCCAAGACAAACAGAATGGGATCTGTCACCTGCTCTGATTTGAAGGTGCTGCACGAGGGCCCTTTGATACCAGGACAAACCGCATCATAATAAGTCCTACAAAACCAATTAGACTTAAAAAGAAAAAGAAATAAAGAGAGTTTATTGCCAGGCTTAGTAAGGGTAAATGGAAGAGAGAGCACGTGTGCCTTCTACCGAGAAAAGATCAAAAGTGGATGTACAGTCTAGCTAAGTGTATGAGTGGGGTGGTTGGTCTATTCACTGCTACCCATCGTTAACTAGCAGCAGGTTGTTTACCTCATGTAAAAAATCTATAGCTCCTTTTCCAACAAGCCGGAGCAATTTATCCATAGTGAAGAGCGAATGGTGTGTATTTGTGTAGGAACAAATGAACAATTCTAATTGATAGTTGTAGGTAACATAAAAACTGTGACATAGACTAATAACACTGCACAACCAATTGTAATATACCTCAGACATGACAGCAAGACCAAATGCACAAAATACAGTAAAAAAGAAAAAAAAGGAAAATTTAAAACAACCAGATAAGGGAGTCTAGTACAGTTGCACTCTGCAACGGTCAAAGTCTAAATGAAGGTTGAACTATTTGCCAGGTAGGTGAAGCATCCCCGCTACCTGACGGCCAGATTCTTCGCCAACATTATGCTCCTACTGAAGGGTGATGCCATGAATTTCATTTAGGAACAAAGCCAAATTTGAGAGACAGTAAGAGTGTGTGTGCATACTGCTTGCGCATAAATTCAAAAGTGGCAGTCTTAATGACTGGCAGGTGACCGGGTCTTATACGCCACATGCCTGTAGTTATACTATAACTACTTTGTTAAATTCTTTATATCCATTCAAGCTTCACTGAAGTCATACTCCATTAAAAAGACAATGGTTTTTACCTAATATACAGAGTCCTTACTTATGGAGGACTGAAGGGGATCTAGTCATTTCATAATCATGCCTTTTCATAAAAGAGAATTTTGTCATATCATAACCACTTTTTTGGTCGTTTCAAAATCTACAAAGATATGTGACTTTTTTGATTGGTTTGTTGTATTGTTCTTTGTTGTTGGTGGTAATGTCAGTAGTAGTGAGGTGAACTGCATTGTTGTTAAAAAATAACTTATTGGCTAGATCTGATTGGTCACGAAATTAACAAACATATACGGTTATGATATGGTGAGGTTACAATAAGATATTTCATAACAAATATCTTGACAACATTAACTTACAGAACCCGACTATTGTCAATATTAAGGACTTTAAATAGCTAATTATTAAAAAGTTTGTGTTTGCAAGTCATAACAAACAACAGAGCAAGTTATTATCAATACAGGGCCAAATAATAGTACAGTAACTAGGGACCTTGAAAAGCAATTATCACCATTCAAATAGCAATACTTTTTTTAAGATTTTACTATGGATAAGGTATGATAATAAACATTGGTTACCATAGAAACTATCGTGGTACGGCTTATTTGGACCGTGGCTGATTCGGACCAGGCTGATTCAGATCTTCTTTGGCTCTTTCGGACCTGTATTAAAGCTGATTCGGATCTTCATGGTTGGTTCATTCGGACCTTATATAAGCACCTGTTACTGAACGTACATTTAATGTAAAATTAAAGCAAAAGTTATCAGTGTTAAGAAACTTTGGCCTCCGTGGATGAGGAAAAATAACCCAACACAACCCAAAATAACTCATGCTTTACTCCTTCATTAATACAACTATGTTCCCCAGTGAGAAGACTTTGGATGTCAAACTTTCTTTCATTGCATTAAACAGATGGGTAGCAGAGTCATCCTGAGGTTCACCTAAATCCACAAATTAGTTTTCTAGCTTGCATTTATAAAAATTTTATACCAATATACATAGTTGTTTTGTAGCAATACGATCTGATGTTTCATCTATTATCAGGGAAAAGAGCCTCTTTCTCAATATTCCAAACAATTCTCTCCCATTTTTTTTCTCAAATACTTGTCTAATTATGTTACAAAACATAATAAACAGAGAAGCCAGACTGATGAAAGGTGGCCCACTCCTAGAAATGATCATACCTATCCAAATTGATTTACAATGGCTGCGTATCACAGTCAGAATTGAGTTTAAAATATGTAAAATATTATCAATCAAGTTATCAGAACCGGACGTCATAAGTATCTAAGAGAATCGCTACATATTGTGTAGCCAACAAATTGTGTTGAAACGAAACTAGTTACAGATTGTTTCAAATTATTGGAACACAGATATGTGTCTGCTTTAGGCTCTAGAGCATTTAAATGTGCACCCCTGAGACTATACAATAAGCGCCCACTACACACCTGAAAGACTGAAGATATTATTAAGGCTTTCTAGAGGAAACTAAGACTTTCTTGTTTTCTAAGTACTTCAATAGTGTGGATTTGACAATAAACAAGCAATATGTGGTGTGAAATGCTGAATGCCTTGGAATGCACATGGTAAAATGAGTGTGAAGGTCCTAAAGTAGGGTTCCCCTGCTGTATGGGACCAGCCCTTAAATTAAGTATAATGCGTAATCCTTTGTTTTTGTTAATCATTAAGATTTTGTTAATTACCCAACATGAGGAAATAAACTTAATGTGTATCCCTATTGAACGGAGTATAATTTGGCATGATTACCATAAAATTACCCTAATAATGGCATCACCCCAAACTCCACGCTAAAGAGATCCCAATTACCTTAGTTAAGGGTAATAATTCCTAAAGTGGAAGCCTTGGATTTATAAGCCTCTTTATGTCAAACGTAACTTTGTGTTTGTGTTTGAATCATTCAGAACAGCCTAGCAAATGGTCCGAATGAGCCTTACTAATTATCCGAATCAGCCTAAATACATGGTCTGAATCAGCCAAGAGTAAGGTCCGAATCTGATCCGAATCAGCCACGGTCCGAATAGGCTACGGTCCAAATCAGCCAGCATTTGAAACAATCATTAGCTTGAGTAGACCTTATTCCTACAATCCCAGTTTTAATCACAAAAACTAAACGTAACTGTTGTGATAAAAATCATGGATGTTAGTGTTATGTGAAACCAAATTGTATGGCCCAAACAGCAGGCCATCTTATGTGATCTATGTGAAAGATGGACTCACAAGACATGTCGCACAGTTGAGTGGCTTTCTCATTTTAGTGTTGTTATTTTTTTTAAATATACTCACTCTGTAGACACTATATTAAGGTCTTATTTCTACCTGTATGTATGTATGTATGTATGTATTTATATATGTAATAAAGATGTGATAAAATACGATTGCGATGTTTTCTCTTCTCGAGTAAACCATAAGTACATTTAGTTTTGAACAATTTTAGAAATGGAAAAGTAATGAAAACAATTAAAAAATAAGTGATATAGTTGGTATAAATATACATATACTAAAATAATTACTTAAATTCGAATATTCTTATAAGTGATATAAACCCTATGTATGTTACACAATTCCATTATTGATAACCGCGGGCCATCCGGGTAACTGAGCAGTCACGTGACTTCCCGCACGTGGCGCAGTGAAAACAAACCACACTTTAACGTGGTGCAGCATGAACGGTCGTCTGTTAAAGCTAAATTATTCGCCATTATGCCTTCATCATGTGTTATTTTCAACTGCAAGAATCACAATATGATGCAAGGAAAGATGTTGCATTTTTACAAGTTCCCCAGTCGTAGCAGAAGCCCGGATAGGAGGGATAAGTGGCTTGCAGCATGCCAGCAAATGAATCCAAATGGACACAAATGGTCCCCACTAAAGAGTCGGGTTATTTGTAGTGAACACTTTATCTCAGGTATTTATGAAATTTAACATATCTTAATATAATTTAACATTCTGGTGGTTGGTGTTCCGACAGTATGTCTATTGGTGTTCATTATGAATTTATATTAAATTGCCAAAATACAGGTAAACCCAACATGACTGAGAAAGAACACCCAGACTACATTCCATGCATACTGCCTTTCAAGAAAGACAGCTATGCCAATTTGCCAGACGACAACTTGAGAGATATGAGCGAAATGACAAGAGAAGACGATTTGTTTATGAGGCCAGCAGTAATACACCTCACACTTGTGTGCTGTAAACAGTTCAAAATAATTATTGTTTATCATCATTTTTAACTTGCAAGTGTCGCTAGAAGTTAGAACAGTTGTATTTTATATTTTACTACTCACCTGAAGCATTTAACTTTATATTGTAACGTGTTTTAGCAGCTCCATCCAAAGAATTAACGTAATCGTAAGCCATTGCTCTGGTTTTTTTTCACTTCGCTTGATTCCCGCGCTAGCGGTTACGTCATCGATGACGTCAGCCCGCGGTTATGAATACAGAGGAAATATTTGCATCTAGGTGATAAAACAGAAATATACTTTGATGAACATTTACATATACGAATTGAGTATTTCAATGCAGTTTACAAACAAAGAATAATAGAACCAAATGAAAAAAAAAATCACTTATCTGTATAGATTAAGAAACAAACAAAAACACAGTTAAGAAATGACCAAATTCTCAGATACGAAATGACTACAGACGAACTCATCCGCTAGTTCTGATCGGTTACGAAATGACCATACATATACGGTTATGATATGGCAAAGTTACAAAACTACAGTAATCCACAGAAGCCCAAACCTTAATTAACCTAAACCAGTATACCTTCTTCTTAATTAGCAAACATCATAGTAATTTTAAGCTGCAATTATCATAGTAACTTTGAGCAGTGAATTGGTAAATATATACCAACCTACCTAAGCATGCAATTACTTTTTAGATAAACCATATTTGCTGCAGAAGTTTTTGCAGGTGAGAAATTAAGTTCATTCTGCCCTCACAACTGCTGTAAACATTTACTGGTTAATGCTTCAAATCATCAAAATTTAGCGTTGTCATTATAACTCGCCATTCAAATTAAGGATGTTACTAAACAGATTAAAGCAAGATGCACCCAAATCTAAATTCCTATTGAAACATCTATATATTTTGATGGAATCTAGAAGGTTTGAAGATTGGCAGACACGGGCTAGCATAGGTGCTAATTTGTTCTATTAAAGAAATATTTGTTAACACAAGATAGCCCAACCTCAGCAAGATGTACCAGCATCAGCATGTCATTAAATAATACAATCAGACATTGGGTATATATGTGTATGTATATGGTTTTAACCCTCGTTAATAGTACTGTTTAAGAATCTTAATTTAAGCAACCTTGTACTTACCAATCGACTGGCATCCATGCAACTTTTCCCAGAAATGCTTTATTCTGTATAGAAAAATCCTTTAGTTAATATTCACCAAATAATGGAACCTACAAAGTTAATATTGGTAGTAGTTTTGCCAGGGCACTAGCCATCCATCGAGATACTACTGCTAGAGAGTTATGGGGTGCCTTTGACTGGCCAGACAGTACTTCTCTCTTGTTACGGCTCCTTTTCCGTTTGCCTACACATACACTAAATAGTCTGGCCTATTTATTACAGATACTCCTCTGTCCTCATACAACTGAAAACACTAAGATTACCAAACAATTCTTCTTCACCCAAGGGGTTAACTGCTGCACTGTAATTGTTCAGTGGCTACTTTCCTCTTGCTAAGAGTAGAAGGGACTCGGTAGAGTTTTACTGTATTACAGATTCCGATTTTGAACAGAAAATATATTTTTTTCTGTAGTAAATAACGTGATTTGACCGAATTTGACCTTCATTTCAACTGCAAACAAACAAAACAACTAACTTTAAGTAGCAAAACTGGTTGCTGTTATTACGGATGAAATGAAGGTGAAAACCGGTTAAATCACGTTATTTTCTACAGGAAGACATATATTTTCTGTTAAGATGTTTGAATATAATGTCTACTGTTATGTATATTGTGTTAAAATGTTTAAATATAATCACTTGTTTAATTTCCGTGTCACTTCACTCACGTATGTACTGCGAACGATAACAATAGCATCGTTACCAATGATACACAGCGTTACCAACGTTACGATGTCAAATGCTACGGTAATATTGCCATAGGTATTTTAAAGATTTTTTCCATATACCTTTTTACACAATATATAAAAAGGTACAAAAGGGTACAAAACCTAACAAACCCACCTAACCTAACCTAATCTAGAAGTTCCCAGGGCACAAACCTCACGTATGTACTCCGAACGATAACATTAGCATCGTTACCAATGATACACAGTGTTACCAACATTACGGTGGCATTGCTAACGTTAGCAATGCCACGGTAATATTATCATGTGTATTTAAAAGAGTTTTTCCATATACAGCTTACATAAAAAGGTATAAAAAGGGTATGGAACCTAACAAACCCACCTAACCTAACCTAGAAGTTCTCAATATAATGCCTTTTGTTGAATGACTTAACTTTATGACCCGGACGACGAATCTTGCGGCACCCTTATACGCAGTAACAGTATAACACTGTCGTTTCTTTTTGGTTTTAGATATCTTGGTTTGGGTATTAAAGTAATATATGTGAATGTCTCTCCTGTAAAATAGGAAGGAACGGCACTTGGAGCA
>NC_090749.1:4713726-4726226 GCF_036898095.1 Palaemon carinicauda
AGCTGATGTCTAGCTCTCGCTTTCAAGAATATGAGCATACGAATACAATAACCAAGCATTGTTTATACCATTTTTTAACTTATTCAAACCATATATACAGTTAATATTACATAAGCACCAATGTCTTATAACCTATCATATTTATTGTTTAGTACATTTAAAACCATCATATTCTCTCTCTCTCTCTCTCTCTCTCTCTCTCTCTCTCTCTCTCTCTCTCTCTCTCTCTCTCTCTCTCTCTCTCTCTCTCTAACAAATGAAATCTTTGGTGTTTTACAAAGTTCAGTTTTATTAAAAATCAAGCATGATTCAATTTTCCTTACTTCTCCAATCTCGCACCATCTTTATCATATCGAATGGTCTAGCGGTAACCTAATTGTTCGAGGACTTTAAAAACCGGCTTAGGACTTTCTTCTTCTTTTATCTTTTTCCAAATGGTTCCATAATTGAGGTGGGTACAAGTTGACCTATAACTGCAGCTAAGAAAAGTATTTTTGATATGGAAAGGACAATTATCTTTCGTAACAGTTCAGAATTATCGTAAATTACCATACTGTTAATAGCGGCTCTTTGCTATTGTTGATTAAATGCATGAAAAAAAGTTTTCCCGCCTTGCTACGAATTTAGGAATTTATATGGATACGGCAAGTAAGATATTTGTAATAACATAAAGTTTACTAAATGCTTTTAATATCAATAGTTAGCACTTTAATCATGTGTGTTTAATACGTTCGTTTGTTTATTATGATCGAAGATGAAGCGTACAGTAAACAAATGGAAGGTTCCTGTTTCACGTTTTTTCATTCATTTCAAAGTTCTAAAAAAGATTAAGTAGAACAACATTGGTAATAACAAAATCATCATATAAAACTAACCAATACAAAGATGTGTAAATACGTTCGTTTCTTCGTTATGATCAGAGATAAACGTAAACAAAACAATGGTCGTCATTTTTCATTGTGCATTTTGGCGTGTTTAAGAAACTCGTGATATAAAATCTCCTTTATTTTGATAATTTAGGATTTTCAATGATACAACAAAAGCTACTCTATACAGTGATGGTTTTGCTATTCACCAGTTGTGTTATACAATAGATATAACAAACATCAAAATTTGTCTGTATTTTGGGTCGTGTTATAACGAGAAATATACGGTGTTTACACACATCCTGGTTGTAACTTTAACCTTTTTTCAAGTCATTAGAACTTTAAGGTAAATTAAATGTTTAATTTATTTACCAGAACAATTTGATATTATAAAATGATACAGTATAATACATACAAAGTATTGGAAATGGGTGGTAAACACGTTTAAATAGGCAAGTTGCTGGTTGCCATGGCCCAAATGTAATCATTTCTGTTAGTGGTGTGTTTCGAAATATGCGATTTTCCATTTATACGAGGTCATTGATCGACCAAATTCTAGCATAATTCAGGACCCTACTGTATATATATATATATATATATATATATATATATATATATATATATATATATATATATATATATATATATATATATATATATAAACGGATTTTGAGCGAAGCGAAAAATCTATTTTTGGGTGAGATAGCCATGACGTCCTGATGGAAGGTTCCTTCGGTAGCTTCCTTGGGTATATTTAACTACAAGGATATTCCCAGAGAATTAAACCACAGGTTATCACAGAATTCTAACTTCTGGTGCGAGTATCCTAAAGGTTTCCCTTTAAGACATCGTATATCAACAGGGGACGCATGTATTAACACGCCACATAGCTATCTGCACCCCATATAGAGTTAACACTTCGATATGGAAAGGTGGAGAATAACTGGGGAGCCGTTCCACAGTTACACTTGTCCGTGGCTACTTTTGGTACTCGAAACGTAAACAAACGGGCGCCATTGCTAAATGACGTCACGTCCGTCCTCATCCTGATGCCAGCTCCTTGCTAATCTCCATGATACAGCAGGACAGGGTGGGGCCTGAAAGGCTGGACTAGAATAGAAGGGGGGGTACATCAGGACGTCATGGCTATCTCACCCAAAAATAGATTTTTCGCTTCGCTCAAAATCCGTTTTTTGGGCTCAAGCCATGACGTCCTGATGGAAGAGTACCAGAGAATCAATGTATCGTGGAAAATTTCCCCTTATTAGAGTAAGTGCCAAGGGCTCCGAATAGAGGTATGTAATGTGACCTCGGTAGAGGTTCCGTGGGGATCCAGCTTCCTGCCCCCCTGGCAGAGAAGTCCCAACGGGTTATACCAAAATTCAAAGTGGTCATCGAAGGGCTACTCACCCTGCGGAGAGTTCGTGAAGGACTCGGAGACAAGACAGAATGGTCAATATTCGTGTAGGAATATTTTCAAGAGTAGACGAGTGATAGTTAATCACTATATTCCATGGGTTAGAGAACAATCTGGTCTCGAAGGTATGACGAAGGTAAGTATTCAAGTAGGAATATTACACAGCATGGGTGAGTATATAATACAGACAATTTATATTATTCTTCTCATTTCAAAGGAAAGGGGTAAATGAAACTATGACAATCATGTATTTCATAGTGGTAATAGGAGTGAAGAGAGACGCACAAGTAATAAAATAGACATTTTATTTCATAAATTGCAGGTTATAGTAATAATAAATGCAATAAAGGATGTAAAGTTAATTTACGATAATAAAAAATGTACATAGAAATTAGAAGACTTCAATCTTGAATCTGAAAGAAATTTCAAATTTAGAAAACACAAGTTCCAGAGGAACGTCAGTCTATATCAAAGAAAAAAAAACACATCATGCCCTAGGGCATGTGGCACTCATGTGAAGTCTATGACATTTCACCTTGGTAAGATCAGTCTATTAGAAACACTAAGTGTCCATGAAATCACTATGTATCGCACGAGGGTCAACACAGGCACCCGTAGAGTTAAAGTCCCAAGTAACTCGCTGTTCTATGCAGAGTTAAACGGCAGGTTTCATAACACTACCTGCGGCTACCACGAAATGTTTGACTTCATGCACTTGCTTCGTGTAGTGCTTGAAGAAAACGCATGAAGATTTCCATCCTGTGAAGCTCTTGAGGCTTTCAAAATCAATACTCTAGAAGAAATTCAGAGAAGACGCGACTTTTCTAGGATCGTGACCTGCGGGTGTACTGTCAGGATCCGCTCTGCGAATGAAGTAGGTGATTTTCGCTCTTAGTTGTTTCAGTGATAGATCGCTACCCGATGTTTCTCCTTTGAAGAGTTGACCTCCACCAAAGTCTGAAGTTCTTCGAAGATAGACCTTGAGACTCTCTACTGGACATAGAGAGACATCTTCCTTCAGGGAGCAGATTCTCCAGGGGCCCCATCTCTTGGTGGGTAATTCGTTTTTTGCGAGAAACGTCGGATCAGGGAAGAGGGTAAGTTCTCCTGTATCTGCGAACAGGATATGACCCTCGTCTCTTGATAATGCCACTATTTCGCTGACTCGGGCTCCCGAGGCGAGAGCAAAAAGGAAGATAACTTTCTGAGTCAGGTCCTTGAGAGGGCACGAATCGTTGTCCAAGTTAGAGGCAAAATGGAGCCCCTTGTCCAGGGACCGGGAGATAGGTTTTGGTGGAGGTGCTGGGCGTAGTCTAGCGCATGCCTTTGGTAGTTTATTGAAGATATCGCTGGACAGATCAATCTGGAAGGCGTACAATAGTGGTCTAGTCAAAGCCGATTTGCAGGTAGAAATCGTGTTGGCTGCTAAGCCTTGTCCATGAAGGTGAATGAAGAAGGACATGCAAAAATCAATGGTGATTTCCGTAGGATTTTTTGCTTTGATGAACGAGACCCACTTTCTCTAGGATGATTCGTATTGCCGTCGTGTGGATTCGGTCTTGTATTCCTCGAGGAAGTCTAGACTTTTCTTCGAGATCCCAAACCTTTTCTTTGCGGCTAGGGAGACAAAATCATGATATGAAGGTCCCTGACTTTCAGTGATGAAGCGAAGACAGTCGACTTCTGTATTTATTGAGAGAGAACTGGGCCCGGGAGGGGAATCAGCGTGGGCTGCAGCTCTAGGATCATGGGGTACCAATTGCTCCGGGGCCACTTGGGAGCCACTAGGGCCGCTGTCCCTTTGAAGGTCCTCAGTTTGGAGAGGACTTTCAGCAGAAGGTTGGGGGGAGGGAACAGGTATATCCTGGACCATCTGTTCCAATCCAGTGATATGGCGTCCACTGCTTCTGCTTTGGGGTCCTCGTACGGGGCCACATAACGAGGAAGTTGATTGTTGTCGCTCGTTGCGAAGATATCGATCTGAAGTTCCGGGACTTGGCGAGAGATGAAGGAGAATGATCTTGCGTCTAGAGACCATTCCGACTCTATTGGGTTTGTCCGTGATAGAGCGTCCACCGTCACATTGCGGAATCCTTGTAAGTGAACTGCAGACAGGTGCCATTTCTTCTTTTCTGCCAGACGGAAGATTGGAAGAAGTACCTGATTTATCTGGGGCGGTCTCGAGCCCTGACGATTGAGACATCTGACTACCACCGAGTTGTCCAGAGTCAGACGGATGTGGATTGAGGGAGGCGGAGAGAGTTTCTTCAGGGAGAGAAGGACCGCCATGGCATCCAAGTTGTTGATGTGAAACGTCTTGAATAGGGGAGACCATGTTCCTTGAACCTGTCGTTGGTGGGAATGACCTCCCCAACCCTCCAGCGAAGCGTCCGTGTGGATGTTGAGCGATGGACGTGGGTGTTGAAGAGGAATGGACCTTTTCAGGGCCTTTGCTTCCGACCACGGCTTTAAGAGTAACCGAAGTCTGTTTGGGAGCTGTCTCTTGAGGTCTCTTCGAGCGATGGATGCAGAACGTCTCCAGACTCCCGCGGCATCCTTTAGCTGTGCGCGAAGCACTGGGTTTGTCACAGAGGCGAACTGTAGAGAGCCTAGAACTTATTCCTGCTGTCGTCTTGAGATCTGTTTGGATTTCAGCAGTTTTTTGACAGACCCTGCTATTTCCTTCCTCTTCTTCTGTGAGATGGAAAGGCGGTGTGACTGAAGATCCCAATGGATTCCCAACCATTGGAACTTCTGAGCTGGAGAGAGGCGAGATTTCTCGGTGTTTATCTTGAATCCCAGGTGTTCTAGGAACTGGTTGACTTTGTTGCAGGATCGTACACAAATTTCGGGCGATGTCGCCCAGACCAGCCAGTCGTCTAGGTAAGCCATCACTTGGACGCCGCGAAGGCGGAGCTGTTGAACGATGGCGTCTGCCAGCTTGGGGAAGATCCGTGGGGCCACGTTGAGCCCTAAGGGCATGGCCCTGAAGGCGTAACTTTTCCTTTGGAGTCGAAATCCTAGGTAGGAGGAAGCGTGATGGTTCATTTGAACGTGCCAGTAGGCATCTGCCAGGTCGATAGAGACCGTGTAGGACCCTTGAGGCCGGAGGGTCCTTATTTGTTGAAGAGTCAGCATCTTGAACTTGTTGTTCACAATGAACTTGTTGAGGGGGGATAAGTCTAGAATGACTCTGAGTTTGTCGGATTCCTTCTTGGGGACGCAAAATAGTCTCCCTTGGAACCTGGTTGACTTTACCCTTCTTATCACCTTCTTGTTCAAGAGTTCTAGGAAGTACTCTTCCAGGAGGGGGGTTGACTGTTAGAAGAATTGCTGGAAGGCTGGGGGTTGTTGTGTCCAGCTCCAGCCTAGTCCCTTCTTGACAATGCTGTGTGCCCAGGGATCGAAGGTTCAACAATCCTGGAATTGGCGGAGTCATCCTCCCACCGGAAGCACTTCATTGCTTCTGGCTTCCCGAGGGTTTGCTACTTTGTCCGCTGGCTCCCCTTCCTCCTCTGCCTCTGGAGGGGCGGCGAGACGCATCTCTGCCTGAACCTCTGTTTGAGCCTCTACCTTTGGGACGAAAGGTAGTGGTTTGCTGCTCAAATGCAGGGGTGAAGACTGGTGACTGCGAGACCATCGGTTGGGTGACCAGCTGAAAGGTCTATTGTGGCTGAGCTGCCACTTGGGGAGTAGCGGAACCCGGAAACTGCCGTCTCTGTTGACGTTGCTGGGGTTTGGGCTTCTGAGGTTTCCTCTTAGGTTGAGGGCCATCGTCCTGAGAGGATTTCCTTTTCTTCGACATGCCCCACTTATGGAGAAGGTTCCTGTTCTCCGTGGCGGCTTTGTCAGCGATCTCTTTCACTAAGGATGATGGAAAGAGGTATTTACCCCAGATATTGGAGGAAATCAGCCTCCGGGGTTCGTGTTTCACTGTAGCGTTCGTGAACACGAATTCACGACAGGCTCTGCAAGCCCTAGTGAAGCTGTACAGGTCCTTCATGACAGTCGCCAAATGCGTTTTGGCTAGGACCATGTAGAAGTCCAGAATCCTAGTGTCTCCGGCCATGACTTCAAGCTGTACCTGGAGGGACATTGATGCGGCAAGCCTCTCCTTCGTATCTAGTTCCCTACGAAGGAGGTGATCGTTGAGTTTCGGGAGGTCCTCATTAAACTGGCGACCGGCAACGTCAGGCTCTAACTTCCCCACTGTGAATGTTGACTGGACGTCTTTCCAGTGTCTATCATCAGGGGGAGTAGTCAGGGAGAAGGGCCTGCACTCCTCCAGTACAGGGCAAGGTTTCCCTTCTTCCACTGCTTTCAATACCGCAGTGAAGGCCTTTTCAATAAAGAGGAAGGTCGAATTGTTTGGTGCGACAAAGGTTGGGTGCTTTTTGCTAAGCCCCGGCATCTTGGAATTGGTGAAGCCCCTACTCTTCATCGTGTTGGCTAGCATAGCCTGGGCCTTCGAGAGATCAAACACAATTACCTCCTTCGGTTCGGTCTCTTCTTTAGAGGTGGGTTTGGACCTGAGCCGGACGTAACAGTCCGGATAAGCCAGCAGGGTGTAAGGTGTATTGTTTGAGAATAGGAACGGGAAAGGAAGTAGATAGACACATACTTGTGAATCCCGCCCAGTCGGTTACCGTAACCTTATCATTAGGCAATTTCATTTGTGACCGAGGGACACAAAACGGAAATCAACGTGGATCACCGTGGTGGGTAGAAGCTAAGTTTCTAGCAGAGATTGCCTGCGAGGTGTATCAGGGACTAAGACCACTCAGTTCCTTGGGGTAAAAGGGTAATAGGAGACCCCGTATAGATCTAGGTTCCGGCAACCGGCCGTGCTAAGACACACAGAGTATGCTGGAAAATTGTAATGTGCAAGAAGACAGCCCAGCCACTAATTAGGATGGTAAGACCATACCTATATATAGAAGTGGCTAAGCCATCTGGCTGCAGTGTAGGACTGTCGGCTTGTTGTCGACAGGTAAGAGAAGGGGTGCAGGTCCCTTGGCGCCTCCGGAGGGCGCCGGCAGGCCGACGGCAAGCCGGAGGCCGCTCCAGCAGGGTGTAAGGCATCAAAACAGATACATTGAGTATCTAAGCATAATACCAACTTGGCGACCGCCGACACAGCGGCGGAACGCCGGCGGGAGGCGACGGCTGCGGCAGCCGAAGGCTGACGGCTACGTGATCAGTTCATAAGATAATTAAGTATATGGTAGTATACCCAGACCGCCGGCAATCAATGCCGGCACGCCGGAGGCCGGCCCGAAGGTCGAACAACCGAAACTAGGTAAGGGAGGGGTGGATCATCGGTTGTATGCCGACGGAAGGCGGCAGCCCCCTGCACACGGAAGTCTGACGACTTATAGGAGGGAGGGTATCTTATGAGAGAGAGTCACCAAAGTGTAGGGCGGTATCGCCGGCAGTAGAGGCGTCAAGGGACCGGCACCAGTGTAGATGGAGAGACAGATAAGGAGGGATTGGAGGGGTAAGACCACATACCCCTCCGGCATCCCTCCGGAGAGAGTGTACACATGATAGGAGTAGATACACCTAGCATCCAATGGCAGGGGGCCGGCAGCCGGCCGGGTGCCAGGGTAACCCAAGGGAGGGTTAGAGTACACTCAAGAGGGGGAACCCCCTGCTGGACAAATCGCTGCCAGTGGCTACTCCAATAGGACGCTATGAAGGGTATGTGTACCAGAGAGGCCTGCTCAGCAGGAGAGCAAGATAGCCCTATCACTCCACCCAAGGGAGGAGTTGTAGGACTAGGGACAGATGTGTATAGGCAAGCCTATGTATAGGCTAGCCTACACCAAAGGGATAGGTGGGGAGGGAGAAGAAGAGGGGTCTTTCATAGAGGAGGCTCTGTACAAGAACGGCCACCAAGGAAAGGGAGGACGCTCCCTAGCCTAGCGTAGGTAACCTGAATGAGAACGGTGCAAGAGTACCGTCTCAAACTATAAAAGTACAGAACTAGCCCCCCCCCCCCCCCCCAAAGCCTAACCTAGATTAGGAGTGTTAATTCCCAGGCTAGGTAGGTTGAAAGACACATCGCAAGTTGCAGGGAGGGATGAGTAACCCAACCATAAGCAACTGAGGAAGGGCAGAGCCGTTCCTCTTTCTCGGTCGCAACCCTAAGGGGGGATCATTCCCTTAGGGTAGACAGAGAAGCGATAGATACTCTGATTGTGGATAAGATTCCCCTATATAGAAGGGGAAGTCTGGCCACGCAGAGGGAATGCCCGTAGGCAGGGGATGTAGGGAGCATATAGGGGTTCCTACATTTAGGTTAGGTTAGAAAGGAACGCAAACAAACCGGTCCCCTATATGGTCCCTGAAGGCGAAAACACTTACATCACAGTTAACAGTATGATAAATAATGCCACTATCTTCATAACTTAACCTAGGATCACTGGAATATATCATGCATGAACACAAGTGCTAGGTAATCTAGCCTAGGGGCTAAGCTAGCGATCTAGTATGGGGTCGAACCACGACCGGATAATAGAGTGTTAACCCTGGAACGGTACGGTGGGTCGTCCGCGACCCCGAGCGTCAAAAAAAAGAGGTTTTTCTCACGTGACTCACCCCCGTGACTAAATTTGTGGGTGATCGCCCTGCAGTAGGTGTCTCGCCTACACGCTCTAGTATTGTCCAGATGTGCGTTGCTGTAGCTGTACTCCTTCCCCGATTTCTGAGACGCGTCAGGGTCGAGCGCGACCGAGTTTACCCTTCTAAGGTAATTTGCATAATTATCAAAGTTATTACGTATTATGAAATTGTCGTAGAATGGTGCAACTTGTATAGGTTATCAGTTGTGGAAAGTCTTGGTGGATTGTTTGGCTACCATGTGCATGATTTTTTTTTTAGTTAAAATGTCGTTCATCACCACGAGGACCATTTTACCGCGAGTGCCCCTTTTTCATTTTTTTTCATTTTTTTGCCAAGTCATTTTTCCGTAAGATATTGCCAAATAGTGTCGTAAAACTTTTGCTTTTTTAGTGTTGGAAAGTGTGTCTAGATGATCTGGCTACCCATGCGTGACTTTGTTTTTGTCAGATACGACGTAGTTATTGGTATATTGGGTATTTAACTGCGGTTGCCAATTTCTGTTTTTTTTTCAATATTTGTAAAAATTTACTACATAGTAAAGAATTGCCGTATATTATTGATTTTTTTTTCATGTTTATGTGTTAGAAAGTGTGCCTTGATGGTTGGGCTAACACGTGCATGTCTTTTTTTTATCTGAGATGCCATATATTAGAAGGTTGGGCATTTTACCGCGAGTGCCCCTTTTTCATTTTTTTTCATTTTTTTTGCCAAGTCATTTTTTCGTAAGATATTGCCAAATAGTGTCGTAAAACTTTTGCTTTTTTAGTGTTGGAAAGTGTGTCTAGATGATCTGGCTACCCATGCGTGACTTTGTTTTTGTCAGATACGACGTAGTTATTGGTATATTGGGTATTTAACTGCGGTTGCCAATTTCTGTTTTTTTTCAATATTTGTAAAAATTTACTACGTAGTAAGGAATTGCCGTATATTATTGATTTTTTTTTCATGTTTATGTGTTAGAAAGTGTGCCTTGATGGTTGGGCTAACACGTGCATGTCTTTTTTTTTATCTGAGATGCCGTATATTAGAATGTTGGGCATTTTTCCGCGAGTGTCCCTTTTTATTTGTTTTGCATTTTTTTGCTTAGTCATGTTACCGTAAGGAATTGGCAAGTAGTGTCGCAAAACTTATATTTTTATAGTGTTGGAAAGTGTTTCTAGATGATCTGGCTACCCATGCCTATATTTTTTTTAGCCAGATATAGCGTATATATAGGTATGTGTTCGATTTTCCTGTGATTGCCATATTTTCGTTTTTTTCCCATTTCTTTCAAAATTACCACGTACTAAGGAACTATCACAGAGTAATGATTCATTTAGATGTTTATTTGTCGGAAAATGTGCTTTGATGGTTTGCATAGCACGTGGCTGAAATTTTTTTTTTTTTCTGAAATGCGTATAATAAAATGTTGGCCATTTTTCCGAGAGTGCCCCTTTTTATTTGTTTTGCATTTTTTTACTTAGTCATGTTACCGTAAGGAATTGGCAAGAAGTGTCGCAAAACTTATATTTTTATAGTGTTGGAAAGTGTTTCTAGATGATCTGGCTACCCATGCCTATCTTTTTTTTAGCTAGATATGGCGTGTATATAGGTATGTGTTCGATTTTCCTGTGATTGCCATTTTTTCGTTTTTTTCCCATTTCTTTCAAAATTACTACGTACTAAGGAACTATCACAGAGTAATGATTCGTTTATATGTTTATTTGTGGGAAAATGTGCCTTGATGGTTTGCCTTGCACGTGACTGAATTTTTTTTTCTGAAATGCCGTATATTAGAATGGCCATTTTTCCGCGAGTGCTCCTTTTTATTTGTTTTGCATTTTTTTGCTTAGTCATGTTACCGTAAGGAATTGGCAAGTAGTGTCGCAAAACTTATAATTTTATAGTGTTGGAAAATGCTTCTAGATGATCTGGCTACCCATGCCTATCTTTTTTTTAGCCAGATATGGCGTATATATAGGTACGTGTTCGATTTTCCTGTGATTGCCATTTTTTCATTTTTTCCCATTTCTTTCAAAAGTACTACGTACTAAGGAACTATCACAGAGTAATGATTCATTTAGAAGTTTATTTGTCGGAAAATGTGCCTTGATGGTTTGCCTAGTACGTGGCTGAAATTTTTTTTTTCTGAAATGCCGTATATTAGAATGTTAGCCATTTTTTCGCTAGTGCCCCTTTTTATTTGTTTTGCATTTTTTTGCTTAATCATGTTACCGTAAGGAATTGGCAAGTAGTGTCGCAAAACTTGTATTTTTAGTGTTGGAAAGTGTTTCTAGATGATCTGGCTACCCATGCCTATCTTTATTTTTAGCCAGATATGACGTATATATAGGTATGTGTTCGATTTTCCTGCGATTGCCACTTTTTCGTTTTTTCCCATTTCTTTCAAAATTACTACGTACTAAGGAACTATCACAGAGTAATGATTCCTTTAGATGTTTATTTGTCGGAAAATTTTGTTTACTTCTTTTTTGATTGAATATCATCAAATTTTTTTAGCTAAAATATCATATTGTTTTACATTTTTTTTTTCGATTTTATTTCCCTTCAAAAAATTTTTTTTGGGTCAGAATTTTAATTTTATAGTAAAATAATCGAAAATTATCCAGCAACCCACCATATAATTTTTATGCATATCCAAGAATAATTAGATTAGTAAATAACACCTTGAAATTGACATACCCTTCTTACATTTCAAGTGACAGATTAGGAAGTCTGAGTCAGTGTGGTTGGCGGCCATTTTGTGGACATATCCGAAGCGTAAGTTGCCCTATCTATATATATTCTTGTTCCCTATAGAATTTGTGATATTTTGGTATATTTTTACCTGCATAAATATCATATTATATATTAAATATATGTATTTTTTTACGAAATTTCTAAGTACTCAAAAAATTACCTTTAGCTATGGCCCCTGATATAAATGTAATTCACAAAATAATGAAGATTTTTTTACATATTTCTATTTTAGGATAACATGTTTATTCCCTAAAAGAATTAGCCACTTCCTATTTTATTTGGGAACCCCCAAAAAATCATGAAATTTGGACAAATTTTTTTGGCCAGAAAAAGTTACCCTTTTTTTTCATTTCAGATCTTCATCTCCATGGGTCTGACTTCATCCAAAATACATCAAGATGTGTCCTAAACATTCAAGAATCAATTCCTGAAAGGATTTGTGTATATATGTATAAACTTTTTTTTATGAATTTTTATGTAAGGTCTTTTTTTTGCTACTTAATTTTTCAAAATATTTATAATACATAGTTTTTCTGCAGATGAGTAGTATTTTTCTTTACAGTTGTTTTAAGCATTCTTTGAAGTTTTTTTTTGGCAAAAGAAAAAAGGAGGTTACTGCAAAAACCGATTTTTCAAGAATTTTTTTTGGCTTCGGGGTCGCTCGCGTCCGAGTATACCCTTAAAGGGGTGTCCGAGGAGCGTACCTATCCAGGGTTAAAACACGATATATGAAGTTCCTAGCTATGAAGACTAAATAACTAACAATATCAATTAGTTAAGAGGCCTGAAAAGGCTGTTCTGGCTAGCTAAATGAGGCATGCAAGAGAACAGCGACGCCATAAAAGGGCGTGTCC
>NC_090749.1:4728726-4768726 GCF_036898095.1 Palaemon carinicauda
GCTGAAAGTCCTCTCCAAATTGAGAACCTTCAAAGGGACAGCAGCCCTAGTGGCTCCCAAGTGGCGCTGGAGCAACTGGTTTCCCCTAGTCCTGGAGCTACAGCCCAAGCTGATCCCTCTGCTGGGCCCAGTTCTCTCCCAACAGGTACAGAAGTCGAGTGTCTTCGCTTCATCAAAGAAAGTTAATGACCTTCATCTCATGATTTTCTCTCCCTAGCCGTGAAGAAAAGGTTTGGGATCTCGAAGAATAGTTTGGACTTCCTCGAGGAATACAAAGAAAAGTCTACCAGAAGGCGATATGAATCTTCCTGGAAAAAGTGGGTGTCCTTCGTCAAGGCAAAAAATCCTACGGGAATCACCATAGAATTTTTCATGTCTTTTTTTATTCACCTTCATGGACAAGGCTTAGCGGCCAATACAATTTCCACCTGCAAATCGGCCTTGACTAGACCACTACTGTACGCCTTCCAGATTGACCGGTCCAGCAAAAGCTTCAATAAATTACCAAAGGCATGTGCCAGACTTCGTCCAGCACCTCCACCGAGACCTATTTCCTGGTCCCTGGATAAGGTGCTCCATTTTGCCTCTAGCCTGGACAACGATTCTTGCCCTCTGAAAGACCTGACTCAAAAATTATTTTCCTTTTTGCTCTCGCTTCAGGAGCTTAAGTCAGCGAAATAGTGGCATTATCAAGAGAAGAGGGCCAGATACAGTTCGCCGACACAGGGGAACTTACCCTCTTCCCTGACCCAACGTTTCTCGCAAAGAATGAACTGCCCACCAAGAGATGGGGCCCCTGGAGATTCTGCCCCTGAAGGAAGATGTCTCTCTATGCCCAGTAGAGAGTCTTAAGGTCTATCTTCGAAGAATTTCAGACTTCGGTGGAGGACAACTCTTCAAAGGAGAAACCTCAGGTAGTGACCTGTCACTAAAACCACTAAAAGCGAAAATCACCTACTTTATTCGCAGAGCGGATCCTGACAGTACACCCACAGATCATGATCCTAGGAAAGTCGCCTCTTCCTTGAATTTCTTCCAAGGAATGGATTTCGAAAGCCCCAGGAGTTTTACGGGCTGGAAATCATCGCGTGTGTTCTTCAAGCACTATGCGAAGCAAGTGCACGAGATAAAGAGGTTTGTGGTAGCCGCAGGTAGTGTGATGAAACCTGCTGCTTAGATCTGCGTAGAACAAGTGAGTTATTTTGGGACTCTAGCTCAACGGGTGCCTGTGTTGACCCTAACGCGATACATAGGGAATTAAAAGGACATTTAGTGTTACTTATAGACTGTTCTTCATTGTGGTAAAATGACATAGAATTTTACATGTGTGCCACATGTTCTTGGACATGAAGTGTTGATTGACTCTAAAAGACTGGCATTCCCCCGGGAACTTGTGTTTAAAGGCAAATAAATTTTCCTTTTCAGATTCCACATCACCATTTTTACAAGAATTCTATGTCCATCATCTGTTATTGTTACTGTAAATAATTTCTATAATTACTTGCAAATTTTCAAATAAAATTAATTTTATTTGCCATGTGCGTCTCCTTTCGCGTGCATCTCCTTTCGCTCTTATCTTTCATTCAGAAATATATTGATGTTATAGTTTTATTTGCCCCTAGCCTATAATCATTCTATGACTATATAACTGTCGTATATTATACGCTCACCTAATGGCATAATATTGTTCCAACAAAAATATTAACCTTTTGATCTGTCCCCGAGACCGGCATGATCTCTCCACCAGGTGAGTACATCTTCATCTGATCACTTCGATATATCCTTCTTGTCCATCAGGATTTCCCTGCCAGGGGGGCAGGAAGCCAAACCATTATAAAACCTCTGGTAGGGACATCTAAGGTAGATGTCACGGTCTCCACGGTCACCTGACTATAGGAATATTCTTTGAAGAGCCCGGCACTTGGATTAGGGAAAAACCCATGATGCATTAATTCTCTAGTACACTTCCATCAGGACGACATGGCTTGACCCCAAAATCTATTTTTGGGTGAGATACCCATGTCGTCCTGATGGACCCACCCGACTGTTCCAGTTCAGCCTACCAGGCCCCTCCCTGATAACTGTATCGCCGAGATAGGTAGAAGCTGTACGCCGGAATAAATGACGGACGTGATGTCACACAGAATGGCGGCCGTTTATTTACATCTCGAGTACCATAGCAGTGACCAAGGAGAGTAACTTTGGAACGGCTCCTCAGTTACCCTGCCACCTTTTCCCCATCGAAGGGTTAATGCTATATGGGGTGCAGATAGCTATGTGGCGTGTTAATGCATGAGTCCCCTGCTGATATACGATATCCTAGAGGGATACCTTTGGGGTACTCGCGCCAGAAGTTAGAATTCTGTGATAACCTTTAATTTAATTCTCTGGGAATATCCACTATAGTCAAATATATCCTTAGGAAGCTACTGGAGGAACCTTCCATCAGGACGACATGGCTATCTCACCCAAAAATAGATTTTTTGCTTTGCTCAAAATCCGTTTCATATATATATATATATATATATATATATATATATATATATATATATATATATATATATATATATATATATATATATATATATATATATATATATATATATATATATATATATATATATATATATATATATATATATATATATATATATATATATATATATATATATATATATATATATATATATATATATATATATATATATATATATATATATATATATATATATATATATATATATATATATATATATGACCCGATCTAGGTTGCATTGGGGTTCCATTAATTTCTGGGAAACAAGATTAGATAGGGATTTCATGCACAAATAATAGCCGAGTTGATAATTTTACACATGCGATATTCTCTTAAGTTTACAAGGGCACCCTTAATTATGATTATGTTACGTTACTAAGAAAAAGCCCTCAGAAAAATGGTACTCGGTTCGGCACACATCTTGGGACCTGACACTCTCTATCGACCTCCAAAACCAGACTGACCCTATAGGCAATTTCTCCATTGCCCATAGATGGGCATCGCAATGCCTGATCAATGACTGGTTGTTTTGACACGAAAGTCTCATGACAACCAATCGGAGAGGTTTAGGTGACGCCAAGCTTACAACTGTCATTTTCAAAGTGCCATAGCGTAACCGTCCGTCTCTAACACAGGGAAATCCGTTAACACTAAACCAACTTAGTACTAAACCAAGATCGGTTTATCACTCCCTTCCCAAATTTTACTTCCCGTAAAATTCACACTTATCAGATTTTTTTTTTTTCAAAACAATTTTTTTTCTCTCTCCATTCTTTTTATGAAACTTTTCAAAATTTTTTTTTTACTGAAACAAAAAACTTCCGTTTCTCTTTACATTGCCGCTGAGTACCATCCTCTTCGGGTGCATGCAGAAATTAAAAATCAAAATCAGAGGGCCGGTTGGCGTGTTACAATTGCAAGTTACACAAAGATGAATGTCATGCTCACAATAGGTCATTCAGAAACACAAAATTCAGGTTCAACACATCATCAACGAAATTTGTAGCACAAAATCAGAAAAATAATAATGTTTTACCAACAGTTCCTCCAATGCAATAAAATTTTTATATGAACGGACAAATCATTATATACACAAAACAAAGAAAATGACTAAAATTAAGAGAAATCAAAAAATGAATAACACACAATCCCAGCACACTTTGACACATTTACCATTATTAGAAAACCATTTCTAACACATCCTTGACACTGCAACAAGGAGCAAATTCAAACAGTGAATAATAACAAAAGAAAGAAAAATACTTATCAATAACTGAGCAATTTTATTTCTTCTGAAAAACAAAAACATAAGTAATGATGTTCAATTTTCAACCCATGATTAGCAATTACCTGTAACAGCACCGAAAACCTCCACAGAGACAAATATAATTTTTCTCAATACAGTACAACCAAATGGAAAAACACACATAAAACCATTGGTAATAGCAAAATTGGTACCAACACAAAATAATGAAATTTGAACTAATTTCAACATAAACATAAATGCAACAGAAATGTCTCAGTACGATGAATGAAATACTCGTGATATGTTTAGAACAAAACCAAAAAAAAAAAAAAAACGAAATAAAATTTAAAACATCTTTTCACAATACACTTGGAATGAACATACGTAAAAGAAACCGGATTTTTATGACCTCAATCACCTCGTAGTAGACATTATCTCAAGGCCCATGTCCTCTCACACTCTCTGGTACTCGAAAGAGTGCGTGGGTTCGAACCCCATACCTGACACCATTTAATATGACCTGATCTGGGTCGTATTGGGGTTTCATTAATTTCTGGGAAACATGATTGGAGAGGGATTTCATGCATAAATAATAGCCGAGTTGAAAATTTCACACATGCTGTATTCTCTTAACCCTGGATAGGTACGCTCCTCGGACACCCCTTTAAGGGTATACTCGGACGCGAAAAACCCCGACGCCAAAAAAAATTCTTGAAAAATCAGTTTTTGCAGAAACCTCTTTTTTTCTTTTGCCAAAAAAAACTTCAATGAATGCTTAAAACAACTGTAAAGATAAATACTACTCATCTGCAGAAAAACTATTTATTATAAATATTTAAGAAAATTAAGTAGAAAAAAAAGACCTGACATAAAAATTCATAAAAAAAAGTTTATACATATATACACAAATCCTTTTAGGAATTGATTCTTGAATGTTTAGGACACATCTTGATGTATTTTGGATGAAGTCAGACCCATGGAGGTGAAGATCTGAAATGAGAAAAAAAGGGTAACTTTTTTTGGCCAAAAAAATTTGTCCAAATTTCATGAATTTTTTTGGGTACCCAAATGAAATAGGAAGTGGCTAATTTTTTTAGGGAATAAACATATGTTATCCTAAAATAGAAATATGTAAAAAAATCTTCATTATTTTGTAAATTACATTTATATCAGGGGCCATATCTAAAGGTAATTTTTTGAGTACTTAGAAATTTCGTAAAAAAATACATATATTTAATATATAATATGATATTTATGCAGGTAAAAATATACCAAAATGTCACAAATTCTGTAGGGAACAAGAATATATATAGATAGGGCAACTTACGCTTCGGATATGTCCACAAAATGGCCGCCAACCACACTGACTCAGACTCCCTAATCTGCCACTTGAAATGTAGGAAGGGTATGTCAATTTCAAGGTGTTATTTACTAATCTAATTATTATTGGATATGTATAAAAATTGTATGGTGGGTTGCTGGATAATTGTCGATTATTTTACGACTATAAAATTGAAATTCTGACCCAAAAAAATTTTTTTGAAGGGAAATAAAATCGAAAAAAACACAAAAATGTGAAACAATATAATATTTTAGCTAAAAAAATTTGATGATATTCAATCAAAAAAGAAGTAAACAAAATTTTCCGACAAATAAACATCTAGAGGAATCATTACTCTGTGATAGTTCCTTAGTACGTAGTAATTTTGAAAGAAATGGGAAAAAACGAAAAAATGGCAATCACCGGAAAATCGAACACATACCTATATATACGTCATATCTGGCTAAAAAAAAGATAGGCATGGGTAGCCAGATCATCTAGAAACACTTTCCAACACTATAAAAATATAAGTTTTGCGACACTACTTGCCAATTCCTTACGGTAACATGACTAAGCAAAAAAATGCAAAACAAATAAAAAGGGGAACTCGCGGAAAAATGGCCATTCTAATATACAGCATTTCAGAAAAAAAGAAATTTCAGCCACGTGCTAGGCAAAACATCAAGGCACATTTTCCGACAAATAAACAAATAAATGAATCATTACTCTATGATAGTTCCTTAGTACGTAGTAATTTTGAAAGAAATGGGAAAAAACGAAAAAATGACAATCACAGGAAAATCGAACACATACTTATATATACGCCATATCTGGCTAAAAAAAAAATAGGCATGGGTAGCCAGATCATCTAGAAACACTTTCCAACACTATAAAAATATAAGTTTTGCGACATTACTTGCCAATTCCTTACGGTAACATGACTAAGCAAAAAAATGCAAAACAAATAAAAAGGGGCACTCGCGGAAAAATGCCCAACATTCTAATATACGGCATCTCAGATAAAAAAAAGACATGCACGTGTTAGCCCAACCATCAAGGCACACTTTCTAACACATAAACATGAATAAAAAATGAATAATATACGGCAATTCCTTACTACGTAAAATTTTTTACAAATATTGAAAAAAAAACAGAAATTGGCAACCGCAGTTAAATACCCAATATACCAATAACTACGTCGTATCTGACAAAAACAAAGTCACGCATGGGTAGCCAGATCATCTCGACACACTTTCCAACACTAAAAAAGCAAAAGTTTTACGACACTATTTGGCAATATCTTACGGAAAAATGACTTGGCAAAAAAATGAAAAAAAATGAAAAAGGGGCACTCGCGGTAAAATGGTCCTCGTGGTGATGAACGACATTTTAACTAAAAAAAAAATCATGCACATGGTAGCCAAACAATCCACCAAGACTTTCCACAACTGATAACCTATACAAGTTGCACCATTCTACGACAATTTCATAATACGTTATAACTTTGATAATGATGCAAATTACCTTAGAAGGGTAAACTCGGTCGCGCTCGACCCCGACGCGTCTCAGAAATCGGGGAAGGAGTACAGCTACAGCAATGCACATCTGGACACTACTAGAGCGTGTAGGGGAGACACCTCCTGCAGGTCGATCACCCACAAATTCAGTCACGGGGGTGAGTCACGTGAGAAAAACCTCTTTTTTTTGACGCTCGGGGTCGCGTACGACCCACCGTACCTATCCAGGGTTAAGTTTACAAGGGCGCCCTTAATTAGGATTACGTTACGTTACTAAGAAAAAGCCCTCAGAAAAATGGTACTCAGTTCGGCACACATCTCAGCACCTGACACTCTTTATCGACCTCCAAAACCAGACTGACCCTATAGGCAATTTCCCCATCGCCCATAGATGGGCATCGCAATACCTGATCAATGATTGGTTGTTTTGACACGAAAGTCTCATGACAACCAGTTGGGAGAGGTTTAGGTGACGCCAAGCTTACAACTGTCATTTTCAAAGTGCCATAGCGTAACCGTCCGTCTCTAACAAAAGGAAATCCGTTAACACTAAACCAACACTAAACCACGATCGGTTATATATATATATATATATATATATATATATATATATATATATATATATATATATATATATATATATATATATATATATATATATATATATATATATATATATATATATATATATATATATACAGGGATACCTCTGGATACGAAAGTTTCTGCTTACGGAAAATTCAGGGCACGAAAAGCGATACAAAGATTTTTATGCCCCAGTGTACGAAAAAATTTTCAGGATACGAAAAACTTACGAGATCCCAACTCGTCGCCGACAGTACATTACCTTTTTTTCAGGGTATCAACCCTTAATTTAGGCGTACAGATAACAATATACCTTCACTGATCCAAATGCTTTACATACAGTACCGCATCTTCTATACAGTAGTAAAGAAAACGGACCGTTTTCTTAGGGCTTGGAGGGGATAACTAGGCTATAACTACAATACTTAAAAATCTCATGGTGATTTTGGGGCTCAAGCCATGGAGTCCTGATGGAAGGATCCTTTTTGGTAGCTTCCTTGGTTAATCACTGCTAGGATTTTCCCAGAGAATTAAACCACAGGTTATCACAGAATTCTAACTTCTGGAGCGAGTATCCTAAAGGTTTCCCCTTAAGACATCGTGTAACAACAGGGGACACGCATGTATAGACGTGCCACATAGCTATCTGCACCCCATATAGAGTTAACGCTTCAATATGGCGGACAGGGAGTGGCTGGGAGCTGAGCCGCAGCCGATCTAGATGTGGCGATATCGGTACTCGCGATGTAAACAGACGGACGCCATTGCTTTTCATGACGTCACGTCCGTCCTCATTCCTTTGCTAGTAGCTCGCTCGATTGGACGTATTTTTCCCTTTGTGCGACTTTATCTACTTGCATCCTCGCTATGTGTCAACCGTCAGCTTCACCTTCTTCTGGAAAGTTGAGTACAAAGGTTAAAGTATTGTTTAAATAAGCTCTGGCCTTAAAGTAAATCTCACTTTTCGAGATATTTGCATAATTGTGGCAGAGCTTTGCCAGACCGGTCAGCGCCATTTTATGACGCTGCTGTTGCTTGCATGCCTTATTTAGTTAGCCGCAACAGCCTTACCGGTATATAAATTACTAATCAGCGCTATTAGTTATTTAGTCTTCATAGCTAGGAACTTTATATCGTGTTTTTGACGCATTAATTAGGGTCTTCGCTGACCCCATACCAGTAGGCTTTGATTAGCCCCTAGGCCAGTGAGTCTATACCAGTGTTAATGCATGATATTCCAGTGATCCTAGTGTTAGTTATGAAGATTTTGGCATTATTTTACAATACCATTGACAGTGATGCAAGTGTTTTTCGCCTTCAGGGACCATATAGGGGGTAGGTTATCTTGAGTGCCTTGCTAACCTAACCTTATGATAGGACCCCTATATGCTCTCTTCATCCCTAGCCCTAGGGCTTCCCTCTGGTAATCTTGTATCCTATTACATGTGATAGGACAAGACTCCTCAGAGTACTGTATCGCCTCCCCACCTAAGGGAATGACCCCTCCCTTAGTGTTGCGGACCTTAAAGGTAGGATCACCTCCTTTAAGCTGAATCGGTCCTGGACCTTTTTCTTGCGATACGTCTTCTCCCTTCCTTGATTGGGGTCTAACGACCCTAATCCAGGTTAGGTTGGGAGGGCTGGTTTATGTACCTTGCTGAAATATACGCGTGCACCGTTTTTCAGTTGGTCCACCTACTATAGGTTAGGGTGAGCATCTCCCTTCCTAGGTGGCCGCTCTGGTACATAACCCATCCTTTCTTATAAGAAGACCCTTTCCCCCCCCCAACCTATCTCTTGCCTAGCCTAACCTACCAGTAGGTTAGGCTTCATATGTCCCCTGTCCTACACTCCACCCTAGGCTGGAGTGCTGGACCCCGTGGTGCTCCCAGTGTTGTCCGCTCTGATACATAGTCCCTCCATAGTGCTATGGAGTCAGTTATCATTTGGTCGACACGAAGAGTCTCCACCCCTTCTTTGGGTACACCCTGTCCTCTCTTGGACTGCCTTAGCCCCGGCCATTGCGGCTCCTGCTTAGGATGATAGATTCACCTCTATCATGGTGGTACCTTTTCCAGAGGTGTCTTGACTAGGCTAGTACAGCCTTGCCATCCCACCTCCATCTTTGGTGCTTGTCCCTTGCCGCCTCTACCCCGGCTTTACCGCCACTACGGGTGACTTCCTTATCCTTGCCGCCTTCCCCCGAGTACCGGGGGATCGCCGCCGGCTTACCGCCGTGGCCTCTCCATTCCCTCATAGCCTCGGCACACTGCCGACCCCTCCCGGAGTGCCGGCACTAGCTGCCGGCCCCCGGCCCCGGCTATGCTCCTTTATCCTTACCCCTGTCACCCTCCGACTGCCTCCGGCTGCCGGAACCGCCGCTCCTTGCCGGCGGCCGCCGCTACCGGCTGCCGCCACCCTGGCTTCTTTTGACCATAGAATGATCATTCTTGAATGCCAGAAACTCTGCTCGAGCGGCTTCCGGCGTGCCGGGGGTATGCCGGACCAGTCCGGAGGCGGCAAGATGCCTTGCACCCCTTCTCTCAGCTATCTTTACTAGCGATAGCTCCTAAAAACCGCACCTAGACGGCTTGTTAACGCAGACAATTTGGTACGGAATCGTACATTTTGTTCAGTTTTCATTCTGTCTTCTTGCGTGTTTCATCTTTCCAGCACGCTACGTGTAATTGGCACGTCTGGTTGCCGGAACCTTACTAGGATCTCCTGATCCCCAGACTTTCTTGATAAGATTTCAAGCCTAGTCTATATGGTAATTCTAAATGGAATTCCCATTATCAAGACAGCTTCCATGGAGGCCTACGGCCACCTGGGACTGTCTGATGCTACGGCAACCAACCGGGCGGGTTACGCGAGGCATGCGTCTGTCTCCTTTCACCCACCCTTCTGTGCATCACAATTAACTTATGTTAATATTAACTTGTTAATAATTAACTTTATATACGAGCCATATTATGACTCTACAATACTCATCGTCTCCTTCTTTTACAGGAGGAGTACGTCAAGTGTGACCACGACTTCTGCGCGGTCCGTCGGCCACACTTTTATGGACACACGGCGTGTAGGACACACGCCCCTTGTGCTCACAAGAGAGGGGATCTCAAGTACTGGGGCCCCACCACCTGTTCGGTCTGCCAAGAATGCCTACAGAAAGCATTCTATGACCCTCCCTCAGCGGAGATTCGGGACACTGCTCGGGACAACCTACGCAAGTGGGTACGTGGCTTTCAAAAGAACGCCACTGGACCATACCTAGCCACAGAAGAAATGAGGTCTTTGCTGTTCCCAAAGGCCTCACCAGACTCAGTGGTCCCAGTTGAACAGATCCCCGTCGTCCAGATCACAGTGGAACCTGATACTGTCATTGCTCAGTCCATGAGTGATTGTCACCTGGATTCAGAACATGATGAACACATGTCAGAGATCTCAGAGGACACCGAGAAAACCCTTATGGCCCAGGGTGAAGGGGAGGATGATGAAGAAGAGGACCGGGTAGTATATACCGAGTCCGATAAGGAGGATGCCCCTCCCTCCATCCCCCCTCCTACTCCTACACCGACGGAAGTGTCTCTCCCGTCTACGTCCTCCACCACGACTCCTCTACCTACGGCACAGGATATGATTCGGCTCATTGAATCCGTGATGGAGCAGAAGCTCCAAGAAACTCACAAGATCATTCGGTCGATGGGAGGTTCCAAGGAATCTCGCAAAATCTCCATCAAGGACCTCCCCGCATGCTCGAGCGACAATCCGTGGCGGTTCGCCGAGCATATGTTCATCGCTGATGACAAGATCTTCGTCAGCGATAAGATCGGTTCCATACCCCTGGAAGAAGTGGAGTTCTTCCCCCGCTTTGAGGCGTATCCGGACTGTTACGTCCGTCTACGTTCAGAACCATCCTCAAAGGAAGAGACCGAACCGAAGGAGAAAATAGTGTTCGATCTCTCGAAGGCCCAGGCTATGCTTGCCAAAGCGCTTAAGAGCAGAGGCTTTACCTGCTCTGGACTTCCGGCTCTGAGCAAGAAGTACCCCACCTACGTTGCGCCCGATGAAGTGATGCTACCCTTCACGGAAAAGGCCTTCGCTGCCTGCCTTAAGGCTGTAGAGGAAGGGAAATCCTGCCCTGCATTGGAGGAATGCAGACCTTTCTCCGCAGCCACCCCGCCCGACACCAAACACTGGAAGGATGTGCAACACACCTTCGTGGTGGGCAAACTAGATCCTGACGTTGCTGGACGTCAGTTTAATGAGGACCTCCCCAAGCTAAACGAACACCTCCTTCGTAGGGAACAGGAAACGAAGGAGAGGCTGGCAGCATCTCTCACTCTCCAGGTCCAGATGGATGTAATGGCTGGTGACACCAGAGTCCCTGACCATTACATGGTCCTTGCCAAATCGCACATGGCAACCTTAGTCAAGGATCTGTACCATTTCATGCGAGCTCGTAGAGCCTGCAGAGAATTCGTGTTCTCCAGTGCCACTGTCAGACACGAACCCCGGAAACTGATTGCCTCCAACATCTGGGGCAAGTACCTCTTCCCGTCTGATCTAGTGAAAGAGATCACAGACAAGGCCGCATCTGAGAACAGGAACCTTCTCAACAAATGGGGCATGTCTAGGAAGAGAAAGCCCTCTCAGGATGACGGTCCTCAGCCTAAGAGGAAGCAGTCGAAGCATAGACCCCAGCAACGTCAGCACAGACGCCAGTTTCCGGCACCCGCTACTCCCCAAGTGGTCGCTCAGCCGCCACAGACCTTTCAGTTGGTCCCACAGCCGGTTTTGCCCTCATCACCGGCCTTCAACCCCACCTTCGAGCAGCACTCCACTACCTTTCGTCCCAAGGGTAGAAGCTCAGGCAGGGGTTCCGGCAGAGATTCCTCTCGCCGGCCCTCCAGAGGCAGAGGAGGACAGGGAGCTAGCGGCCGAGGCAGCAAGTCCTCGGGACCACAGAAGCAATGAAGTGCTTCCGGTGGGAGGAAGACTCCGCCACTTCCAGGATCGCTGGACCTTCGACTCCTGGGCACACAGCATCATCAAGAAAGGTCTGGGCTGGAGCTGGGCGCAACCACCCCCAACCTTCCAGCAATTCTTCCAACCTTCAACCCCCCTCTTGGAAGAATATGTGCTAGACCTCTTGAACAAGAAGGTGATAAGAAGGGTGAAGTCCACAAGGTTCCAAGGGAGACTGTTTTGTGTTCCCAAGAAAGACTCAGACAGACTCAGAGTCATTCTGGACTTATCCCCGCTCAACGTATTCATATCGAACGACAAGTTCAAGATGCTGACTCTCCAACAGATCAGAACCCTCCTGCCTCGAGGGTCTTTCACGGTCTCGATAGACCTGGCTGACGCATACTGGCACATACCAATGAACCATCACGCTTCCTCCTACCTAGGATTCCGACTCCAACGGAAAAGCTATGCCTTCCGGGCCATGCCCTTCGGACTCAACGTGGCCCCTCGGATATTCACAAAGCTAGCGGACGCAGTAGTACAACAGCTCCGCATCCGAAACGTCCAGGTGATGGCCTACCTCGACGACTGGCTAGTGTGGGCGCCCTCGCCCGAGGATTGTATAGAATCCTGCAGAAAAGTTACCCAGTTTCTCGAACACCTGGGATTCCAGATAAACGCGAAAAAGTCTCGCCTATCTCCAGCTCAGAAGTTCCAATGGTTAGGCATCCACTGGAATCTTCAGTCACACCGCCTTTCCATTCCAGCAAAGAAAAGGAAGGAAATAGCAGGGTCCGTCAAGCGACTGTTAAAATCCAAACGGATCTCGAGACGCCAGCAGGAACAAGTTCTAGGCTCTCTACAGTTCGCCTCGATCACAAACCCAGTGCTTCGTGCACAGCTAAAGGATGCAGCGGGAGTCTGGAGACGTTCCGCATCCGTCGCTCAAAGAGACCTCAAGAGACGGCTCCCAAGCAGACTTCGACTTCTTCTAAAGCCGTGGTCAGAAGCGAGGGCCCTAAAAAGGTCCCTTCCTCTCCAACACCCACCTCCATCTCTCAACATCCATACGGATGCTTCATTGGAGGGTTGGGGAGGTCACTCCCACCAACAACAGGCTCAAGGCACTTGGTCTCCCCTATTCAAGACGTTTCACATCAACATCTTGGAGGCCATGGCGGTTCTTCTGACGCTGAAGAAACTCTCCCTGCCCCCGTCGGTACACATTCACCTGACCCTGGACAGCTCTGTGGTAGTGCGTTGTCTCAATCGCCAGGGCTCAAGATCGCCCAAGATAAATCAGGTGCTCCTGACAATCTTCCGTCTGGCAGAAAGGAAGAAATGGCACCTGTCTGCAGTTCACCTACAAGGATTCCGCAACGTGACAGCGGATGCTCTATCTCGGACAAACCCGATAGAGTCGGAATGGTCTCTAGACGCAAGATCATTCTCCTCCATCTCTCACAGAGTCCCAGAACTCCAGATCGACCTCTTCGCAACGAGCGACAACCATCAACTTCCTCGATATGTAGCCCCGTACGAGGACCCCAAAGCGGAAGCGGTGGACGCCATGACCTTGGATTGGAACAGATGGGCCAAGATTTACCTGTTCCCTCCCACCAATCTTCTGCTGAAAGTCCTCTCCAAATTGAGAACCTTCAAAGGGACAGCAGCTCTAGTGGCTCCCAAGTGGCCCCGCAGCAACTGGTACCCCTTGATCCTGGAGATGCAGCCAACGCTGATCCCCCTCCCGGACCCAGTTCTCTCCCAGCAAATACAGAAGTCGACTGTCTTCGCTTCATCATCGAAAATCAAGGACCTTCATCTCATGATTTTCTCACCCTAGCCGCTAAGAAAAGGTTTGGGATTTCGAAGAAGAGTCTAGACTTCCTCGAGGAATACAAGACCGAATCCACGAGAAGGCAATACGAATCATCTTGGAGGAAATGGGTCTCCTTCGTCAAGGCAAAGAACCCCTCGAAAATCACCATAGATTTTTGCATGTCCTTCTTCATTCACCTTCATGGACAAGGCTTAGCAGCCAACACGATTTCTACTTGCAAATCGGCCTTGACCAGACCTTTGTCATACGCCTTCCAAATAGATCTGTCTAGTGACATCTTCAACAAACTATCGAAGGCCTGTGCCCGTTTACGACCAGCACCCCCTCCGAGACCAATCACTTGGTCTCTAGACAAAGTTCTCCACTTCGCCTCCAACTTGGACAATGATTCATGCCCTCTTAAGGACCTGACTCAGAAAGTTATATTTCTCTTCGCTCTAGCTTCGGGAGCCCGAGTCAGCGAAATAGTGGCACTATCTAGAGAAGAGGGACATATCGTTTTCAATGATTCAGGAGACCTCTCCCTCTTCCCTGGTCCGACGTTTCTCGCAAAGAACGAATTACCTACCAAACGATGGGGCCCGTGGAGGATATGCCCCTTGAAGGAAGATGCCTCTCTATGTCCAGTAGAGAGCCTTAAGGTCTATCTTCATAGAACTTCAAACTTTGGTGGAGGCCAACTCTTCAAAGGAGAAACATCGGGCAGCAACCTGTCACTAAAACAATTGAGAGCAAAAATCACCTACTTCATTCGCAGAGCGGATCCAGACAGTACACCCGCTGGTCATGATCCTAGGAAAGTCGCTTCGTCTCTGAATTTCTTTCAGAGTATGGATTTCGAAAGCCTCAAGAACTATACAGGCTGGAAATCCTCGCGTGTTTTCTTTAAACATTATGCGAAACAAGTGCACGAAGTGAAACATTTTGTGGTAGCCGCAGGTAGTGTTATGAAACCTGCTCTGAACTCTGCTTAGAACAGTGAGTTATTAGGGACTCTAACTCGTCGGGTGCCTATGTTGACCCTCAAGTGATACGTAGTGAAGCAGAAACCACCTTGTGTTTTCTTTAACTGTTCTTACCTCAGGTGAAATGTCATAGTAGATTACCACATGAGTGCTACATGCCACGTGCATGACGTGTGTTACATAAAGACTAACGTTCCGTAGAACGAGTGCCTACTAATACTTGATTCTTCCCTTTCAGACTCAAGAGCACGCCTTTATGACTATGTACATTTTTATCAATGTAAATGTTTTTTACTATTTATTGCATGACATGTATTAATTTACCTGCAATTATATAATAAAATGTCTATTTTATTACTTGTGCGTCTCCCTTGCTCCTTTCTTACTATGAAATATACTATTTGTCATAGTTTTATTACCCTTTATTCCTGGTTAAGGAAAATGCCAGGATTTACTCCGGGCATTTATTTATATAGAGCAAGTAAGTCTCCTTAGCGAATACTTACTCAATTATGAAGATGAGTCAACTCCATACACGAAGTGTTCAACCACCACTTCTTCAAGTTTGTTTCGACGCGAATACCAAATCGCTCTGACTTATCTTATGGATCTCATTGTTCCTTCAGCCTATATGAATAGCCTTCCCATGACCACTTTGATCTTAGCATAGCCCGTGGGGACTTCCATGCCAGGGGGGCAGGAAGGCAACTGCCTCACGGTAGCTCTAGTATAGACCACTATGCTTTCGGCTCAATGTTTTAGCACTCACTTATAAAGGGAAAAAGTCTACCACGATACACTAATTCTCTGGTACTCTTCCATCAGGACGCCATGGCTTGAGCCCAAAAAACGGATTTTGAGCGAAGCGAAAAATCTATTTTTGGGTGAGATAGCCATGGCGTCCTGATGGACCCACCCTGTCTGTTATCAGGTCCCGCCCTGCGCCGCTGTATCATGGTGATGAGCGAGCTCCAGACTTTCGGAATGAGGACGGACGTGACGTCATCAAAAGCAATGGCGTCCGTCTGTTTACATCGCGAGTACCGATATCGCCACATCTAGATCGGCTGCGGCTCAGCTCCCAGCCACTCCCTGTCCGCCATATTGAAGCGTTAACTCTATATGGGGTGCAGATAGCTATGTGGCACGTCTATACATGCGTGTCCCCTGTTGTTACACGATGTCTTAAGGGGAAACCTTTAGGATACTCGCTCCAGAAGTTAGAATTCTGTGATAACCTGTGGTTTAATTCTCTGGGAAAATCCTAGTTGTGATTACCCAAGGAAGCTACCAAAAAGGACCCTTCCATCAGGACGCCATGGCTATCTCACCCAAAAATAGATTTTTCGCTTCGCTCAAAATCCGTTTTCTGGAATGGATTAGGCTGTTTTTAACAGTTGGGTTAATTATTGAATGATAGAAATGGCTGAATTGCATGTTTATTACTACAGTTTAGCGTGTTTATGAAAGAAAATTTGTCTTTTCGTAAGGCTTGGAACGGATTAGGCTATTTACATGTAAAACGCGACTCAGAATACAAAAAATTCAGCATACGAAACCGTATCCTGAACGGATTACTTTCATATGCTAAGACATCACTGTATATATATATATATATATATATATATATACATTTCTGAAACTATTCATTTGCGATAGGAACGAGTGTCATTTTCAAAGAAAGCGTAATTTTTTTCTATAGGAAAAAGCATTTTTTTTCCTAGGTTACATTGCCCTGTAATACAATAAAATAATACCAGGGACTCCTTATCTATGGTAAGCAGCTCTTCTAGGAGGACACTCCAAACCAATCCATTGTTCTCTAGTCATGGGTAGTACCATAGCCTCTATACTATGGTCTTCCACTGTCTTGGGTTAGAGTTCTCTTGCTCAAGGGTACACTCAGGTACACTATTCTATCTAATTTTTCTTCTGCTTGTTTTGTTAAAGATTCTATAGTTTATATAGGAAATATTTATTTTAATGTTACTGTTCTTAACATAATTAATTTTTCCGTTTCCTTTCATCACTGGGCTATTTCCCTGTTGGGGCACCTGGGCTTATAGCATCTCGCTTTTAAAAATAGGGTTGTAGCTTAGCAAATAATAAATAATAATAATGATAATAATAGTAATAATAATAATAATAATAATAATAATAAGGGGGAGGTGGTGGAAGACTTAGGTAATTTAGGCCTAATCAATTTAGGTTACAGGTTTTGAGTATAGTTAGGAATAGGTCGAGCCTATACAGCATACGTAAGTTTCAGAGAAACTTTAGATCTTCATGATACGAGCATACTTATAATAATCTCAAGTAATACAAGTCTTTGTTGATGGGAGAGAGAGAGTCAAGTTACTACCGATTGGGAAGCGAAGCATTATGGGCTGAAAGTCACGGCCAAGACATACTTTTCGCACAGAAAATATAAGTTTTCCTGTAGTAAATAACGTGATTTGACCGAATTTAACCTTCATTTCAACTGCAAACCAACAGAACAGCCAATTGGACGAACTATAAGTAGCCGAGCTGGTTGCTTTAAGTACGGATGAAATGAAGATGAAAACCGGTTATATCACATTATTTTCTACAGGAAAACATATTTCTTGTTAAACTGTTTAGGTATAACGTTTTTTATTAAATATATTTTTCAAAATGATAAAAAATATAATGAGGAGTTCAAATTCCGTGTCAGTTCACTCACGTATGTACTGAGAATGGTAACATTAGCAACGTTACCAATGATACACAGCATTTCCAACGTTATGGTAGGATTGCTACCGTTAGCAATGCTGCGGTAATATTATCATGTGTATTTTAAAGAATTTTTCCCTATAACTTTACGCAATATATAAAAAAGTACAAAAAGGGTACAAAACCTAACAAACACACCTAACCTAACCTAGAAGGTCCCAGGTCACAAACCCAATATAATGCCCTTTGATATATATATCATGTTAATCCGTATCACCTCACTCACGTTACGATAGCATTACATATTATGGTTCTTGTTCCGCCATTAGCTCGCTTTGCTCGCATGAAAATAAAACATCAAGTTCGTATGCACTGGCAAGCGGTAATGTTGAGCTGCGCACGCTAACACTAGTAATGTTTTGCTAACATTAGTAATGTTACGCTAACATTAGCTACGTTAAATATAATGGTTCTTGTTCCTCGCTTACGATCACAGAAAAATAAAACATCAACCTCGTATGCACTGGCAAGCGGTAATGTTGAGCTTCGCACTCTAACAAAATATAGTAAAACCAATACATTAAAGTTAAAGAAATTGATGACTTACTTTTATGACAGTGACGACGTAACTTGTGGGTCACGGGTGTGTTGTGATTGAGTCTGTGGCGTCTTAACTGCTTTGTCATAGTTTAGTACTGCACTTGGAACACTGTAAAAGTTGGTATATTACATTACGAGATTTAAGAAAATTATCAACATTGGACTTCACCAAAATACTTTCAGGTAGGGATTACTGAAGTCCTTACAATTTTCTAAAACTTCGATTGTAAAATACGCAAAAATACGTCACTTTAACTAACAAAGACCTGACTTGGGCAAAGGTTTCCACAGAAAAGGGTTTGTTGGATGGTGAGGGTAGGGAAATATTAACCCCCCTGTGTAAACTTTACATACGCATGGGTTCGTGATTGGTTAACGGAAAAGGAACGGAGTCTAAAGAGTAAACATGAATGAACCAGAATGGGAAACTTGTCCAGAGCAAGTATTTATGTGAAATCTGGTAGTGTCAAGGTAATAACAAAATATGTAAAAGTAAAATAGAAAGATAAAATAGAGTGTATGATAAATAATATTTGATGAGATACGAGAGTATTACATAACTGATCAAGTAATAGACTGGAACAGATCTGGTGGAGAAGACGAATAGTTACATTTCACGATTAGAGAAGAGGAAATCCTATTGGTGGATGAAGAGTCTCTGCGCAGGGAGGCGGGGTTTTTCCGCAGAAGGTCGAAACCTGCTGTGTACAAACAAACGAACGGGAGCAACTGCAACCGGCAAGTAGAATTAGAAAAATTAAATAAAAACACTGATAATGTTAGCCTGTTACGCTATCATTTGATCTACATCACACGTTGGCAGCTCTGGTTACCGTATTTTTTCATGAGACATAGCCTTTGCAACGGCGCCTCCAAAGTTTTAACCAGTTATACTGTTTTGTCTTTTCCTCTGTTTATTATATATCCAAAAAGGTAGTGTATAGAGAAGAAAAGGCTTGTTTCACATGTATATATCGTTTCCCCAGTATGCTTTCTCCACCGAAAACCCCAAGTTCCCACTGTGGGTCCCCCATTATCGTAGAATATAGATATGTATATAGTTCTGAAACTATTCATTTGTAACAGGATCGAGTGTCATTTTCGAAGAGAGCGTATATTTCTCTATAAGTAAAAGTAGTTTTTTTCCTAGGTTACATTGCCCTGTAATACAGAAAATAAGGTGCTACTATAGCGTGAGGTCTACCACACTATAGCGTGAGGTCTACCTCCCGTTAGCACTATAGCGTGAGGTCTACCGCTGAATTATTCGTCCCTCATAGATAAGACACATTTCATACATTTGTTTAAGCAATAAACACTCAATTTAAACATATTTTAGAAATGTCTTAAAATAATAATTGGAATTTTAATTACATTGAAAAAAAAATTAATAAAGGTAAAAATAAACATGTTATCATATATTTCCATATTTATTCTAGCGATACAAAACTATAAACACTTAATTTAAACATATCTTAGAAATGACTTAAATAGATAATTGGATTTCTAATTACATTAAAAAAAGGAATAAAGGTAGAAATAAAAATGTTATCATATATTTCCATACATTTATCCTAGCGGTACACACTTCGTACATCTACTTAGAAAGACACAAATATCTCATTGGAATTTTTTCTCATCACCTTCCAGCAAAAATAAAGATGAGACTGGAACAGCTGACGACAAACACCTCGCATTAATCTCTTCAGAATCATCGGTATAGCGTCCAACCACGATCGCTCAATTGCCTGTCGCTGGATCCACATAATATTGCTGGTGGTTCACTGTAGATTGCTGGTACCCCATGGCATTAAGGTTGCGGAAGGTCCAAGCTTGTCGCGTGGTAGACCTCACCCTCTGCCTGGGTAGGCGACATATGGCGGTAGACCTCACGCTATAGTAGCACCGAAAATAATATCCACATTACTATACAATCCATTTTGTTAACATAACTGATAATACACTGAACGTTTACTTACAATAATTATGAGTTTCATGAAGTTCTTATATCATGTTATCACATACTAAAAAATAACAAACCCAAACAAACATAGTATATTACTGGATATGTCCTGCAACCAACAATAATAAGAATAGGGAAGTGGGGAATATGGGGAAAGGAAGAATACCCCTGGATACAATCCAGATGGGAAAGATTAAGGAAATAAGGAGAAAGAGAAGTACAGGAGAAGAATAAAAGAGAGGGGCAGACCCTCTTGCGATATACCTAGAAGAAGCAGAAGCAGAAAGCTATTTTTTTCTATAGGAAAAAGTAGTTTTTTTTCTTGGCTACATTGCCCTGTAATACGGTAAAATAATACCAGGGACTCTTTATCTATGGTAAGGAGCTCTTCTAGGAGGACACTACAAAATCAAACCATTATTCTTTGGTCTTGGGTAGTGCCATAGCCTCTATACCATGGTCTTCCACTGTCCTGGGTTAGAGTTCTCTTGCTTGAGGGTACAATCGGGCACACAATTCTATCTGATTTGTCTGCCTCTTGTTTTGTTAAAGTGTTTATGGTTTAAACAGGAGTTAGAATTATTTACATAACATATAATTATCATTTGAACTTTAAAATTTTATATGAAATAAATTTTAATCAAAGTTTATTGAAAAAAAAATATGTTATTATAGAAAATATGTAAACATGTATGTGATTTCTTTAATCACTTGTGAATGAATTAAATCTTGAATATATTTTTAAAAACTTATCTAGTGAAATATGAAAAAGAAGAATATTTATCTTTTAACTAATTCATGAATGAAAACAACTTTTACAATTTCTCTTTTTACATTTGAATAAAATTAATCATCTATAGTTTTATTTAAATGATTTTATCTGCAATTTTCATCTTGATTTTTTATGAATCATAAAAGTTTTTAGATCAAAATCAACAAAGAAAAAAAAATAATATTAATTTTTCATTTTTCTGGGTCACTAATACTAGGTTGCCCTTCTTGCAGACATTTGGTGTAGAGTTCAGCCAGTTTTACCCCCTGAAATCTCCTACATCTCTTATTAAATCAATTGTTAGGCCATCTTCTCCTGCAGCTTTGCCCCTTTTCATGCCTTTTAATGCTTTCTTTACTTCTCCTAATGTTATGTTTGGTACCGGTCCAGGTGTTTCATTATTTCTATTGGTGAAGTTATTTCTGATATCACTATTGTATAGCATGGCAGAGAAATCATCTGCTATTTTTATCACTCCATCTCTATTGGGGAGGATGTTTCCATTATCATGTCAGGATGTCTGAAAACTTTAAATCAATCAATCAATCCATTATCATCCTTTAGAGCAAACATCACCAATCCGCAGTTGGTGATGAAACTATCCAAACCCCAGACATGAATAAGGGCGTGTCTGAGGCCTTTGACCTGCAGTGGAGTAGAAATGGCTGCGTTATATATATATATATATATATATATATATATATATATATATATATATATATATATATATATATATATATATATATATATATATATATATATGTCCAATACTGGGTCTTTAGAATTAAAGTTTAGTGAAAGTTTGAAAAATCATATCAGGCAATGGCTAGGTTAAGTAAAATTTGGAAATGAAATCACCCTGAAATTACTTGTAAAATATCATACTATATATCAGTTTAGTGCCATGGTGTTACTATATGGACATGAGTCATGGTATGACATTTAAACAATTTCCAATAGATTTAGTAGATTTGAGAACTGAGCTTCAAAAAACTATTAGGAGTCAAATGGCTAGATAGGATTAGAAAAAAAAAACTATAAGAGAGATTACCCGAGGGCCATATGTGGATAAGATCATGATGAGGGGTAGATAGAGATGGTTTGGGCATGTTCTTTGCACTCTCAAGAGAGATTAGTTCACCAGACTTTCAACTGGGCTCCACAAGGCAATAGAAGAGTTGGAAGACCTAAACCTACATGGCTGAAGACTATGAAGCGTGAAGTATGAGACGATGAATGGAGAAGTATTGATTTAAAAGTTCAAGATAGAGACAACTGGCAAAATCTAACTGAGGCCTTTTGCATCAATAGGTATAGGAGGAGGTGATGATGAGGATATACACACACACACACACACACACACACACACATATATATATATATATATATATATATATATATATATATATATATATATATATATCATTTTTCCTTGTTTCCTTTCCTCACTAGACTATTTTCCCTGTTGGGGCCCCAGGGCTTATAGCATCCAACTAAGGTTATAGCTTTGCAAGTAATAATATATATATATATATATATATATATATATATATATATATATATATATATATATATATATATGTGTGTGTGTGTGTGTGTGTGTGTGTGTGTGTGTGTGTTTGTGTGTGTGTGTGTGTGTGTATAACTTATTTCCTTCCGGTTCTCTACAATAAAGGGGTAGTTTGTGTGACAGGATCCATATTTCTAATAGCATCAGACATAGTATTATTCTGAAAGAAATTGTATCTTCGATTCTTGGACGCCACTGAGATATTGTTGCTGTTTCATATGTGTATTTGTGTGCGAGTGCGTGTCTGTCTGTCTGTCTGTCTTTGTATCTGTTTGTTTGTGTTTTCCAAAGCTTTGTTGGAATAGAATTCTTCTTATGCAGAGACGAGACAATTACCAACAGTCTGACGAATGAGTGTCTCTCCACTCAATCAACTCTGAGTTCTTCTCTCCCTTCCATTCCACTTCAAGTTTTAATGAACGGACGGAGACACAGAAAGGAGAAGGTTTGTGTGTAAAACCCTTTGAACAGGAATCTATTGTCCTCAGTTACATAACAGGAAGACTAATTCGGTTGATAAAGTATAAGAAGGATAAGGAAAGATCGAATCAAAAGAAGCCTTTAATACTACTATAATACTATAAAGGTGATTCTCGTTATCACAAGGAAGGATGCTCATATGACACCGTTGGTTGTTTCCTCTCCATCATTCGAAGACAGAAGATTTAAAGACACATTAATCAAGATATGTAGTTGATACTCGAAGGAAAAGACATAATTATCTTTCTTGAAGGTTTATAGCGAGAGGGAAAACATACATATCCTCTCTTAAATGTTTAAAGGCCGCTCATGAATGGCAAAGACAAGGAACAGTGACAATGCCCTAGCGAGTTGGACAATGCCCTGGAGACTGACCTTATATACATATGATTAGTGCCCATACTCAAGCTAAGACCAGGGAGGGCCAGGCAATGGCTACTGATGACTCAACAGGTAGACCTATAGGCTCCCCCAAACACCCCACCCTTAGATCACAATGATGGTGACTTTGCAGACAATTCAAGAAACTACCGAGTCTAAGCAGGTCTCAAATCCCAGTCCAGCAGATCGCTAGGCAGAGACGTTTCCAATAACACAACTGTCATCAGAGTCTGAATAAGCCTTTATGGATTCCATACTTTACCTCTGAGGCCACATAGTTGTGCAGTGTGTAAGGAAGTTTTCCATAGACTAGCGGAAAGTGGTAATCAAACACCACATAGTAAATATGATCCCCGATCTCTCTCTCTCTCTCTCTCTCTCTCTCTCTCTCTCTCTCTGGATGTTTATCATGTAGGGGTTGAGAAGAAACCCACATTTCAACAAACTTTTCTATTTATTTGTAGGCTCTCTCTCTCTCTCTCTCTCTCTCTCTCTCTCTCTCTCTCTCTCTCTCTCTCTCTCTCTCTCTCTCTCTCAAACCTATACATACGCACACACATATGGTACCCTCTTTCCTTGTTAATATTCACAGCTTCAAGAATAGTAACTTTTTGGCAACGAAAGTGTCTCGTTATTATTGCTATATCTCTCTTTTTAAAAAGTGAATCAGTACCAACAACATAATTTATTCGAAGCTAAGACCTAAATAGGAGTCTATTTGTGTCTACTGGGAAATTCTTCTTGGCAAAGAGGTTTGCAATTGAATTTCCCCTCCCCAACTGGATTGACCTTCCAACAATTTGATTTGTTGGTTCTTGAAGTCCAGATGTCCCTCGAAGGAAAGTCAGGCTTATTTCCTCTGGTTTTTACAGACGTGTTATTGTTATTTTTCCACCGTTGCATTATATAAAGGAAAACGTATAAGAAATCTTTGAAATTTATATATAAGAGTTTATATTCCATAGGAAAACAAACAGATAGCCATGTCACTACCACATCCTTACTCATTGGCTTTAGAACACCGAATGAGTCGTTTCATAGTTTTATATCATTTACCAGAGTCATAGATTATTATTAAAAAAATACATGAATATACTGATTGTTTGCCTGTGCCAGCATCCCCCCAAAATAGTATGAGACTGACGCTTTAATTCTGCAAAAAATTTAACCCCCAAAGAATTAAATCCCAAAATGCTTTGATATTCAAGGACCAATTGAACACAAATAAAGCGTAACACCAAACATCGTAAAACGCTGTAATTTGTAGACAAGATCATATATAAACATGCAAGTATGCAATATGAGATATTTGCTGGAACAATCGTGTATAGAGTCATTTCCTCTATAGTCATACATCCACACATACATACATGAATGAATACATTTCGAAACAGATGGTCCTATGACGCAAGCATAAGTATAATTGTTGGTTGATATGAGTACAATTAGAACATGAGTCATCGTTTCATTACCAAATTATTCCTTGAAAAGCCCCTAACCCCCCCCCCCCCCCCCACCCACCGCCCTCCTCCGTTGTGGCCAACAATATGAAAATGCCCTTATCACTTAAGATAAAAGTAAAAACAAGAACCAAATAAGTATGTATTGTTTCAGAGTTTTAAACCAATGGTCGTTTTGAACTATAACGATAAGAACCGTTCAAGATTTTGAATTATGTAATTGGAAACAAGGGTTTATGAACAAAGAAACACACTCAAACACACACACACACACACACACACACACACACACACAGAGAGAGAGAGAGAGAGAGAGAGAGAGAGAGAGAGAGAGAGAGAGAGAGAGAGAGAGAGAGAGAGAGAGAAGATGAATGGACCTTTCCATTTGTTGCAACTGCCACCCGCCTTTCCTCCATCTTTTGTCACCTGTAGCTCTTAGTAAACCTCTTAGGAAACACGATGCATATTAAGGTATAACGCATTTCCCAAGAGATCATGCCCCCCCCAAAAAAGATAAAAAAAAAAATCCACACTGTATGTCTGTTCTATTTGTATCAAATAAAATATATGACCACTTACCTTTATGTTGTTGACTTCTGCTGTGCTAATTTCTTTATTCCTTTTAACATAAAGATAAAATTTCTGTTTTAATCACATCAATTTTACTTTTGTTATCTTTAAAAACAGTGTTGACATTGACTGTTTATATTTCCGGCTGTTGCTAATAGTTATTCTGTAGGTGTTCAGGAATGTTGTGTTGATTCTTGTTTATACTTTCATTTCTTTAATAGCGTTTCTTTTTCATTGTTTCACCCTTTTCATGATTATTGTAGTTTTTATGTTCCATTATCTTCAATTGCTCAACTCTTCTGTGATTTGCGGAATTTTCTTTTCAAACGAACGTAAAATCATATGAATTTGGTGGTTTTAACACCCCACAGTACCAGAGATGTTATTCTCTCGTTAGGGTCATGGTGATCTATTGAAAACGTCCCTGTGTGACGGGCCGAGAGAAGATTGTGAACTCAAAGGCAGTGTGAAAACAACTGAGTTAATTTATTATAGAACACTCTCCTTCATATACAAAACCTCATGGCAACAGGAAATTACATGTTCGAGAAACAGACAGTGTTACATTTGAGCCGTTGACCACCTGCTCGAGTCACTCTGGGGTCACCAATGTGACGGTGCCGAGAGAAAGGTTGTGAACTCAAAGGCAGTGTGAAAGCAACTGAGTTAATTTATTATAGAACACTCTCCTTTGTATACAAAACCTCAAGGAAACAGGAAATTACATGTTCGAGAGACAGACAATGTTACATAGGAGAAACGCAGACATTTTTATTCTGGTTCTTTTTAGTGCGAGGGAAGAGCGAAGATACAAGCATATTATATACAAAATGAATTATGTACGATCGTGTGACACACGGTTGGTACACCTGCCTGCCGATCTGCTAGACTTGGGTTTAAGTCCCGCTTAAGCTCAATAATTTCTTGTAGTATCCTCAACCTCACCATCCTTGTGAGTTAAGGATGGGTGCTTTGGGGAGCCTGCTGAGTCCTTTGCAGCCATTGCCTAGCACTCCCTGGTGCCAGCTTGGCTAGAGAAGGGACTTGGGCACTGATCATAATGTATATATGGTCAATCTAAATGTTATTGTTATGCTAGCAAGGTCAATGTCACTGTCCCTTGTCTCTCCCATTCATGATCGGCCTTTAAACCCTAAACTAAAAGGAGTAGAAATCCTTATTGTCGTTGGCATCAGGATGGGATAACCTCACTAATGAGTCTACAACCCTTTAATGGGTGTCCCTCTTCCTTATATCCATTGCATCAGCTTTCTAGAGAAACATTTTGAAAGTAGCATCACTTACTGATATTCGTCTTTCATTGTGGACGATGTTATGTCTTATAGGATATATTGATGCTGATATTTACACCCACATATTATCATGTGTGTTTTATACAAGTTACGATGCAAATTTTTAAAGGGGTTTATAATCCCGTAGGACATAATTACAGAAATACTTGTCTTGTCTCTATAACTAAGCAAGAGCCATAATTCTTTTATTCACGACAAATATCCCATAGACAAACACATGCACATGCAATGAAGGCTGGATTCAGAGAGAGTCACAATGACAGACGTTGATGATATTTCTTATAATGAAAACTGTATAGTCTTCCTCTTATCTTCTTTCATCTCTCTTGATTCTCATTATTTTCGTTTTGCAATTTGTTCATTGAATGTTCCTACGGACCAGGAGGCAAGAAGGCAAGGAAGTTATTGGTATAGCAGAGAGAGAGAGAGAGAGAGAGAGAGAGAGAGAGAGAGAGAGAGAGAGAGAGAGAGAGAGAGCTAATTACCTTTAGTTTATTTAATGAGATTAGATTTTCTGAGACGGATTTAATAAAGAGAACATGTTATCTCATTATTCCTCCTTTGAGTGATAGAAGGATCGAAGGATATTATAGTTGGTGACTGAGAAACGTCTCTCTTTAGTGATTCCTTCATGACCAATGAAGGAATACCATAATTGACAATTGGTGTCAAAGTCTGATTGATATTTATTGCATATCAAAGGAATCAAGAAACACTTTGTAAATTCGAGGAGGAGATTTAACCATCTTTTGCTTTTGATATTATTATGCAAAGTAGTTTCATAAATAGTGGTTTATAATCCTTTTTTTCTAGTTCATTAGAAAAGTTTTATCTGTTTCAGTAACTATCCTTTTGATTTAGAAATAAAAAGAGGCTTCAGAAAATGAATATATTCTACCTGCACAGAGGATGAGGTTGCAAACTCCACCCCCCACCCCACATACCTTTATTGCCGCTTTCCCACAATGAAAAGGATTTAGTCATCATCAATTGTTTTAGTTTATATCCTTCATCAATAAGATTCTCTTAGAAAATTTATGTTGATCTTGTAAACACGTAATAGTTCATTTACGTTTTTCCTTTAGTGTGGTGTCTACGTGGAGGACAGTAAGCAGAAGGAGGGGTCATAATAAACACCTCTCCCCACCTGCCCAAAACCACCAGTTATACCATAACACACAGACACACACACAGAAGAAGTATCAGTTTAAACATATAAGAAATAACTCTCTCTCTCTCTCTCTCTCTCTCTCTCTCTCTCTCTCTCTCTCTCTGTTAGTCTAACATCACATATTATGAAAGTGTATGAGAGGGTAATAAAAAAGAAAATAATGACTCATTTGGTTAAAAATAATTTGTTTAATATAGGTCAACACTGTTTTGTGCCCTGAAAAAGTACACAAACCCAACTGATAGCACATTATGAAAACATATACAAAAATATGATAAATGAAAAAGACACAGATGTGATCTATCTAGATTTGGCAAAAGCCTTTGACAAGGTAGACCATAATATATTAGAGAAAAAAAAATGAGAGAGCATAATATTGTGGGAAAGATAGGAAAATGGGTAAAAGAATTCCTGTAAAACAGAAAACAGATAGTGGTTGCAAATGACGAGAAATCAGATGCAGCTAAGGTAATATCTGGCGTGCCACAAGGTACGGTATTAGCTGCACTGCTGTCTGTTAGTATGATCTCAGACATAGACTGTGATATTGAAAACTCTGTAGTGAGAAGTTTCGCCGATGACACAAGAATAAGTAGAGAAATTACTTGTGATGAAGACAGGAACTGACTACAAAGAGATCTAAACAAAATATATGAATGGGCGGAGATAAATAGGATGGTATTTAACTCTGAAAAATTCGAATCAATAAATTATGGAAACAGAGAAGGGATGGTATATGCATACAAGGGACCTAATAACAAGACAATCACAAACAAGGAAGCAATTATAGACCTTGGTGTAATGTTAAATAGGAATATGTTATGCAACGACCAAATAGCAACACTGTTGGCTAAATGTAAAGCTAAAAGGGGAATATTATTCAGACACTTTAAAACAAGAGAAGCTGAACACATGATTATGCTTTACAAAACGTATGTACGTAGTACACTCCGGTACTGCAATGTGATATGGTACCCACACTACCAAAAGGATATTGCACAATTAGAGAGTGTACAAAGGTCCTATATTGCTAGAATAGAAGAAGTTAAGAACCTTGACTACTGGGAAAGAATGCAATTTTTAAAACTATACAGTCTAGAAAGGAGAAGAGAACGCTACATAATAATACAAGCATGTAAGCAAATAGAAGGAATTACTGAAATCATCATGGATATAAAAATATGAGAAAGAGCAAGGCGATGTAGATTAATAGTGCCAAAAATATACAAGGAAAACTAATTAAGGCGCACAGGACATTAATCCACTACGCACCAGCAAAGATAATGCAGCGACTATTTAATGCGCTGCCAGCTCATCTAAGAAACATATCAGGAGTGAGTGTAGATATGTTTAAGAATAAGCTCAATAAATACCTAAGATGCATCCCAGACCATCCAAACTGGAAGATGCAAAATACACCGGAAGATGTATTAGCAACTCTCTGGTGGATATACGAGGTGCCTCACACTGAGGGACCTGGGGGAACCCAAACATAAAATAAGTCAATAAGGCTCTCTCTCTCTCTCTCTCTCTCTCTCTCTCTCTCTCTCGGAAGCGAAGCTTAAATTCTGAAAGCAAATGAAAGAAACAACAGTTATATATCCATATCTCTCTGCATCTTATATGAACACTTACATAATTAGAAAACCAATCCATACATACATAGATAAATACAAACGCAAGAGTATACACACATGCATCCATTAGTTAAAAGAATGTATACGTGGATGCATCAATTGAAATCAAGTGCTTGCAATCCGTTGGATTTGAAAAGGTGTTGTTTAGAAGGAGTTTATTGACGTTTTCTTCTGTTGACTTGCAGCAAACTCTGACATCTCGAAGAAGAAGAAGAAGAAGAAGAGAGAGAGAGAGAGAGAGAGAGAGAGAGAGAGAGAGAGAGAGAGAGACCCACAGGGTTATGTTAGTCACCCAGATGTCACATTAGTTATTTAGCAACGATTGCATTAACATAACTTTAACCTGCTTATAAAAGCCATTGAAAAATTCCCATGTGTTCAAAGAACAATAATTCGTCAGTGAAGCATCTATGAAAAAGCTGGTGGCACACTATGGGGAGCTCTCTCTCTCTCTCTCTCTCTCTCTCTCTCTCTCTCTCTCTCTTGATAGAGAGTAGTACACTGTTGTTTATACCCTGGTGATCTGGTATGCATATTACTGAACATTCCTAAAAACACTATTAAGGGGCCGTGTGCGATGTCCTGCATTTTTCCCCTACTGATTCACAATTAAACAAGGAAAGTCTGTCAAGGGAACTTGGCCCAAAAGGTGTTCGAAGGCAACTTGCCTCAACGGCCAAAACTTGAGTGAGTCCTGAGGACAGTTGTAGTTAGCAGAAGAGTCATCTTTTACAAACTTCTATTTACAGAAACACAAGAAACAATATCGATGCAAAATTTGTTTGTTTCTGCATTGTGGTTTCTTCTTATGATTGGTGTTATTTTTGTTGTTGTTGTTGTTTTTGTTTATGCACCTAAATCATAATCAAAGAGAAAAAACAACAACGATAGGACGACGGTAGAGACTGTGAGCACCAAATCACCATGATGCTAGGACAGAGGCACCTTTAATGAGCCCGGGCTGGACGACGGTGAAACTGGACTTTAAGTTTATTACCCGAAGCCCATTAGTATGATTAGGCTATACATATAATAAAAAAACTATGCGAATATATATATATTTTCTTAACAAATATTATCATTTTTATCACAAAGATTCTTATTATCAATATATTCTTTGTTTGCATCTTTGCAAAAAGAGGATTTGGTTTCACCAAAAGATTGTCATCTTTTTCTATGCATTTCTGCAGAGGAAATTTGGTACACGAAGAGACAGACAGACAGACAAACAGACAGATGGGACAAATCAATATTCACAATGAAGTGTCGAAGGAAAAACAAAAGAAGGAATACGACATCCCAGTGTTTTCCTATGCTTTCCTCTACTAACATGTTTTTTTTTTTTTTTATTCACTCGGATTGCCCCTCCCGTCTGACTCCGTAAGCTATTTTGACTTTTTTTATGCAGTTTTATTTATAATCACAAGTGGGTAATGTAAAGGACTTTGATTATTTCCAGTAATTATATTTCACTTATTATCCTTATGTCAACATTAAATGCACCGAAAAATTTCTAAAACCAAACCAATCTCTTATCTGAGTGGGTAGAATCTTATCCACGATCAATTATTATTCTCTGTCTGTCATGACTGTCATATGTAAATTAATGCTTTCTTATTTACACAAGGAAATGAAATCGTCTGGTCCTTAAACGAAGAAGAAATGCAAGTAAACAGAATTAGAGTAATCATCCTAGTAAAAATGAATAAGTTGTTTCTTAAACATATATTTGATATTATTACTCATTGATTGATGAATTTCATTACGAAAACTGATGGATGGATTGAAAGATGTAATGTTCACCAATGAATGTCGTCTGTGATAAGGAAATGAACGAGATAATTCAGAGAAAGAAACTAATGAGTCTTCGTTACCTTCATAGGGGAACAATATGCTCATTTTGGGATCTGATAATCCAATGGGGATTATCGGACTTGATAAAAGAGAGAGAGAGAGAGAGAGAGAGAGAGAGAGAGAGAGAGAGAGAGAGAGAGAGAGATAAAAGTTAAAAGGGTAAACACAATAGAAGAAACTTTAAATTACTTATAGTTTGAATTTCTTTGATACTATCTTCATGGTATATGCAAAGGGTATGTATCATGCAATACTCTTATTATATCAGTTATATATCATACTTGAATAGAAAAAATCTGTATAAAAATGATGAAATATGAACGAGGATACTATTATACATTCATATATACCGTAACTTTAATGAAACACAGGCACCTAGACTCAATAATCTCTCCCTCTCTCTCTCTCTCTCTCTCTCCTCTCTCTCTCTCTCTCTCTCTCTCTCTCTCTCTCTCTCTATATATATATATATATATATATATATATATATATATATATATATATATATATATATATATATATATATATATATATATATATATATATATATATATATATATATTATATATATATATATATATATATATATTGATTAATTATGAAACTACCTATTAAAACATGTTCTAGGTATATTGTTAATTAAAGTTATAAAGCTCTTGATAATCTAGCTTTGTACGAAAGTATCAGAACGTTTTGTATCTGAGGACTGAGGGAGACCTGTAATAAATACTTTTTTTTTCTGTTGTATAAGGATAATACATTGCTTGCTTTTCCCAGGATAACTGATAAGACAAAATGATTTATCACAAGCACCAATCATTAAACAAGTTTTTCATACGGATTCAGTATGAAATATAATGACAACAAGACTCAATTTGCAATGAGCATACTCTCTCTCTCTCTCTCTCTCTCTCTCTCTCTCTCTCCTCTCTCTCTCTCTCTCTCTCTCTCTCTCTCTCTCTCTATCTTGTGTGTGACTTTGTATGAATATGTCTCCATTTAACTGAGCCTACTTGTTTATTAAAAGTCTTTTTCATAGTTCCTTATTCTAACAAATTCTTTTGCCCAATTCGAAGTTCATTTAAATCCATCTTTAAAAATAAAGAATTAAAGGCACCGGAATTTACTTGAGAATTTATTTAATATAGTAAAGAATTTTTCTTTTTGAAAGTGACAATTCCCCAAGAGGTAATAATCCATTTAATGCTGATGTAGAATTTCCATAATCACATCGGAAAACCATATTGCCTATACAACCTTCATTAAGGATTATTATTTGTATGGGGTCGACGCTATGGGAAAAATTAAAAACTTATTATAGGTCTATGGGTTTTCGGTGAAAGTTTTTCAAGAGATTGAAATACATTATTGATATCAGTTTCTAAAACATAGGTCTATTTAACAAACAAAAACTTTCTTCCAATTCTATTTTCTCTCACTGAATTGGTCAGATCCTTCCTTCTCCGTCCAAAGGGTTTCCTTCAGAGTGTCAGTAGAGTCAGATGGAAAGGGATAGTGCCAGGAAACCACACTGAGCTTCTCTTAACCTTAATAGTGAATCTTTAGTTTAAAAATCATAAAAATAAAATAGATAGGTATAAGCGTGTACAGACAGATTTGCATTTGGCAAAGAAGCTAAAAAGATACTATAATAACGACAAATCCTTGTGATGAAATAAGTAATATTTATAACAGAAAATACACTGCGTATATAAATGGCTAATATACTCTATAAGTAACCTAATACTAATAGTCTTAGGGTAATAATATCCAAGTTTAGAGTTACCGTCGTCTAGCCCGTGTTCTACAGGTGCCTTTGTATGGCCTCCTTGTTTGTTCCTTAGAAAGCGATTGATGTTTAACATCGAAATGAGATCTGATTAGATTTACTTCATTAGAGTTATTACAACAAAAAACTAATAAAACATTTGAATTTGTAATGATTAATTATTAACTAAGCATTTTCTTCCTGCACTATTACCAATGTATTAGTTTTAGCTGTTAATTACTTATAAAGTATTATATCTTTTTTACACTTACATAATTATTATAGCTCATTACTTTATACATCACAAGGGACATTAACCTTGTCTCTTCGAGCTAATTTGGAAAGGACCTGTCGAAAATAAGCAGAAAAAAAATTTAAGATCATCCGGTGCGTGTCTCCACTTGCATAGTCGAAGCGATCAACCCTTCTTTAATCCCTTCTGAATATTGACATCAGGATCTTTATCGTCTAAAACGACAAAGGTCAGACAGCAGAGCACATATCTCTCGGAAGACCTTATGAACACATTTCCTTGACTGAATGACTGACTGAGTGACTGACGCTCAATCCATTCTGCTTCATATTCAATCACTTCAAAAGATCTACTTTCATTCAAATCTCGAAAAGCCTCGTTCAGAAAAATATCTAATGAAAGTTACACGTTATTCCACACTATGAAAAACAGAACAAAATTACTCAAATATTTCTGGGAAGAATATTGAAGGTCTTTGGGTTACCTGTATGGGGGCCTATTTCCACCATTTATTGATATGCTAATTCTGATAATAAAGATGAGGGAATATTTACTTGTTTGTGCAAAGGAACAAGATAATTTTTATGGACATGTTTATCACTTGGTAAATCAGGTAAACATGATATGGAGAATATTCTCTTGGTTGGGAAATCAATTTGATATCTCGAATTGAAAACGCAACGAACAAACAAGGAAGGATTTTGTGGAGATAGGAATAAAAACACAAGCTCGTTATACAAAGGTACAAATGTAATGAGTCTGAAAGCGACTGAAGTGATGTAGTTTAAAGTTTCTAAAAAGGAAAAAACAAAACAGTTATAAGCGTACACATCCAGATTTGCATTTGGTAAAGAAGCGAGAAAGGTATTCATATTAACAGCATTAATCCTTGTGATGAAAATAGAAATATCTGTACCAGAAAATACATTGTTTATTCATATGGTTATCATATTCTATATATTTAGCCTTATACTAATAGTCTGAGGGTAATAATATCCAAGTTCAGATTCACCGACGTCAAGCCTGAGCTCCTTATCGGTGCCATTCGGTAAATGATTTCCACCGTCTCTACATTGCTGTAGTTGTTAAATGTTATTTAGGTGCAACAATAACAACAAAAACAAAATATATCACAAGAATAAACCCCAACGAGGATACGAACTTGAATTCTATTAGAGCTGGAATCCATTCTGGAGTGAGGCGATGATATCTCTTGTGTGTTTGTGCAAATACCTTTTACAGTCTCACTTGCAGATGACCTTTGCAAAAGATGGCTCGACGTTGATGATAACTGTCCTCCGTCATTGAGAAAGTTTCAGGTGGTGAGACAATTAACTTTCGAGCAATGTTTTGGTCCAAGTTCATCTGAAGGACTAACAATGTTCTATAGTGTTTTATGGACAGTTCGATATTGTGTATCTCAAAACACCCAGATTGGATAAGAAAATGCACGGAGTCAGAGAGAGAGAGAGAGAGAGAGAGGAGAGAGAGAGAGAGAGAGAGAGGAGAGAGAGAGAGAGAGAGAGGAGAGAGCTCTTTTTGTATTGCAATGAGCTTCCAAATAGAGGACTACAATGACAAATTATATTTTTTTTCTTGATTAAAGGAATTATTCAGTTACTCTTATCAGAGTACAGCTGTCTTAAGGTTCACCTTATTCCCTTCCCACTTCCTTTGATAATATGCAGACTTTGAATGCTTAGGAACAATCAACATCCAGATGAAGACTTTTTTTTCTAAGCAAAACTTTCTACTTCAGCAAAACTACAATTCCTCAACTTCAGTTTGATTCCTCATAAGCCTTCTCGCTAACACTACTAAATCCCTTTGATCTTCAATTAACAGAAAATATTTCACCTAATTCAAAACCTCAAAAGTTTCAGAGATCGAACTTAAGATTTGGATCATGAATTTCTTACCTTAATTAATCCTCTTAAGAGGATTAATTGAGGTAACACATTCATGATCACAATCAAATACATTCAATAGAAAACTTATAACTCTTCTCTCTCTCTCTCTCTCTCTCTCTCTCTCTCTCTCTCTCTCTCTCTCTCCTCTCTCTCTCATTTAATTAATCCTCTTAAGAGGATTAATTGAGGTAACACATTCATGATCACAATCAAATACATTCAATAGAAAACTTATAACTCTTCTCTCTCTCTCTCTCTCTCCTCTCTCCTCTCCTCCTCTCTCTCTCCTCTCTCTCTCTCTCTCTCCTCTCTCTCTCTCTCATTTAGGTTCGTAAATCCTGAATCTTTGTTTAATATATAGATTTTTGACAAATTTACTTTCCTTCCAACTCCTTCTAATAATGATCTATTCAAATGAAGGACCAATAATAGTTCAAAAGACAATAGTTTGATATCAGCAAAGTAATGATGAGAGATATATCTAAATTGAATGGATAATTTTTCCATACTTTCGTAAGAAATCTGTATCACATTGAAGGAAATCTTGGAAGTTTGATTAGAAAGTAAAATAAAAGAAAAACCTTTGAAATCCAATAAGGAATGAGTTAGTTATGTCCACTACAATAAGTCTGACCTGAAGGTTTTCTCGGGTCCCATCATTAGATGTTGTTGACACAAGACTATGAATGTTGGAATTTGCTTAATGTGGAAAAATGGACAGGATTAAAAAGCAATGAGAGAGAGAGAGAGAGAGAGGAGAGAGAGAGAGAGAGAGAGAGAGAGAGAGAGGAGAGAGAGAGAGAGGAGAGAGAGAGAGAGAGATTTCTATGATCGTTTTTTTTATGTCACCAAAGAAAGCCTAATGCTTCATTCTCAGGAGACTCAGACTGTACCGAGTTTCTGTATTGAATCTCGTACCTGGTCGTCACCTGGCTATGGTGCACCCAAAGCAAGGCGGAGAAGTGTTAAAGCTTTACAACTTCACCCCCAAAAAACGACTGATAATCGAAAATTTAACCTCTCGGAATATTCCATGAGATTGATTGATTGATCAGCAGTTTTCTGGCATCTGACATCTAGCTACATTTCTGGTAATGCTTTTCCACAATAACTCTTACATTTAACTCCTCTATTTATCAATCTGCTCACTAGTATAAATCATAATATATCTCTATAAGTAATAAGAATTTGCTTTATATCTCAAATAGCTAACAGATATACAAAAATATAATGGAAGTGGTCCCAAAGAAACATTATTCCCTGAAATATATTATTCTCTGGATCCATTAAAGCAATAAGGATATTTGTATCAAAACGGAATCTTTGGGAACCATAAATTCCTTGAAAGCTCTTTAGCAAGACTTTATGTCGTTAAGGGGATCCAGGTACACATTTTGCATTCCCTGGATAATGTTATTGAAGCTCAATTGCTTAATATTTCATATCTTATTTCGTTCAGACTTTGATTATTGAATGATCAAAAACATCTTCAACATTTGTGTTTTTATTTGTTTTTTCCTGAGGGATAATTATTATTATTATTATTCTTCTTCTTCTTCTTCTTCTTCTTCTTCTTCTTATTATTATTATTATTATTATTATTATCCATTCGATATATCTTCATGATTATCGCAAGAATAGTCAAACTCGAAAATATTTACTTAAAAAAAGAAAACGGTTTCAAAAGTATTTTCTGTTACCTATTCCCACAAGTTCTATTTTGAGAATGATAATGAAGCAAACTTGAGATAAATGTATGTTTCTCTTCGCACGTTTTTCTCTTTTTCTCTTGACAGTGGTCCACTGCCGTTATTGCTGCTCGCCTGGACTGAGGTGATGCAGCCATTGCTCTCGTTTGTGTGTTTTCCTCTTTCAGATTCTTTTACTTTTTCATTCTTTCCTTTCGTCTCTTTTCGTTCCTCTGGACAATGGGCTCCCCGAGGAGAGGAACAAAAGGAAAGATCCAGATCTAATGACACAATATTTCATCAAGGGAGAGAGAGAGAGAGAGAGAGAGAGAGGAGAGGAGAGAGAGAGAGAGGAGAGAGAGAGAGAGTAATTGTATTCTCTTCCGTTGTTGGAGGAAGGGTCTTGGGAAATAAGTGCTTGATTTATGTACCCCTCAGAAATGAGGTTTCTTCTTCTTCTTCTGGTGTTTATCTAATGATGTTGAACAACACGAAGCCTCATAAAATGATATTGTTTTTGTAGTTCATAATGTTTCCAGATGTAAATAAGTTTATTTGTTATTTGCGTTGTTTCATATGATTTACTCTATAAGATGCATAGGTTGGAAATCTATAATGAGAACAGCTTATTCTAAGAATTCTAAGACAGAGAGAGAGGAGAGAGAGAGAGAGAGAGAGAGAGAGAGAGAGAGAGAGAGAGAGATGCCAGTTTTAGTTTGTAAGGCGTCTCATACCTAAGTCATTCATTAATCAATTGCATAATTCTCGACAATAATAATAATAATAATAATAATAATAATAATAATAATAATAATAATAATAATAATAATAATAATAATAATAATAATGAAATAGGCTGTAGCTTTGTTTCCTCTGTATTGGAATGCTTTCTTATAACTTAGGAGAGTATCCCAGATCTTATCTTTCTTATTGATCAAAGAGTTGTGATGTGTCCAGAAACTTCTCGAATGATTCTGTTACCTGACATCACACAATGAAGAATCCTCTGTAATGATGCTTATGGAGGTGTAGACCCTAATGGTATTTTTCCTTTGTTTTTTTATAAAGACAGCAGATTTCTTAGCTCCAAAGTTATCTGTTATTTTACGCAAGTTAGCAAGAAGAGGAGCTTTTAGCACTTGTTGGAGAATTGGTAATGTTACTCCTCTATGTAAATGTGTTTGTGGTAGCTCAAGTCCCACTGATTACCGCCCAATATCCATAACTCCCATATTATCTAAAGTTTTTGAACGTCTTCTGGCAAAACGTCTTAATAGGTTTGCTGAAGGTAATCATCTATTCCCTAGTTTGCAATTTGGTTTTCGGAAAGGCCTTGGAGCATGTGATGCCCTTCTTACAATCTCCAATGCAGTACAGAAATCCCTTGATTGTGGTCGGGAAGTTCGTATGATTGGCCTTGATTTTAGTGCTGCCTTTGACCGTGTTAATCATGAGGCCCTTGTTTTCAAACTGAAACAGTTAGGAGTGGGTGGGTCATTTCTTAGCATTATTATTGATTTTTTAAGTAGTAGATCTCAAAGAGTTGTTGTTGATGGGCACCATAGTGAGTATAGGAATGTGATATCCGGTGTTCCACAGGGTAGTGTTCTTGGCCCATTACTTTTCATACTATATACACATGACATGTGGTTTGGCCTAGAAAATAAGCTTGTTGCATATGCAGATGATGCTACTCTCTTTGCATCAATTCCATCCCCTGAATGTAGATCTGGGGTTGGTGAATCCCTTAATAGAGATTTAGCTAAAATTAGTGCATGGTGCAAATTATGGGGTATGAAGTTGAATCCTAACAAACTCAAAGTATGATTGTAAGTAGGTCAAGGACGGTGGCTCCTCAACATCCGGATCTCAGTATTTGATAATGTTTCTTTAAATTTTGTAAGACTCTTTCAAAATTTTTAGGCGTGATTCTTGACAGCAAATTTACTTTTGAGAAACATAAAGGTCTGTGTCTTCTTCAATTGCACAAAAAATAGGCTTATGAGAAAGTCTTTTAAGATATTCGGTGATCAATCTATTCTGAAGAAGTGTTTTAATTCTTTTATTCTACCTTGTTTTGAGTATTGTTCTCCTGTCTGGTCTTCAGCTGCTGATTCTCATCTTAATTTGTTGGACAGAAACTTACGGTCTATTAAATTTCTTTGTCCTGATCTAGATATTAATCTCTGGCACCGTCGATCAATTAGTTCATTATGCATGTTGCATAAGATTTTTCATAACTCTGACCATCCTTTACATTCAGATCTCCCTGGACAATTCTATCCTGTTCGTAATACTAGGCAGGCAGTTAAGTCTAATAGCCAGGCCTTCTCCATCACGAGGCTCAATACTACGCAGTACTCTAGAAGTTTTATTCCAGCTGTTACCAAGTTGTGGAATGATCTTCCTAATCGGGTTGTTGAATCAGTAGAACTTCAAAAGTTCAAAGTTGGAGCAAATGCTTTTTTGTTGACCAGACGGACATGAGTCTTTTTATAGTTTATATATGACATTTTTGTTGTTGACGTTGTTAATAGTTTATATATGATATATCTCTTTTGACATTACTTTTTTTAGAATGATTTATTGTTAATTTGTTCTCTTCAGTTATTTATTTCCTTATTTCCTTTCCTCACTGGGCTATTTTTCCCTATTGGAGCCCCTGGGCTTATAGCATCTTGCTTTTCCAATTAGGGTTGTAGCTTGGATAGTAATAATAATAATAATAATAATAAACGTTGCACAAAATATTGTCGCAAACTCAAGGCTGCAACTGGTAATGAAATCTACAGAACTGCCAATTTATCCTGGAACCGAGCACACTTGCCATTCCTTACTGAGATATTCCAGCATCCTTGAAAGTTATGCGTCCTTATAACAACAATTTAAAGTACAGCAAATATCTGCCTTTTTTGGAATTATTCTGTTCTGT
>NC_090749.1:4773726-4791226 GCF_036898095.1 Palaemon carinicauda
AGTGAAGGTTATTGACAGATAAAGAAAAATGTAGAAGAAAACAAAGACTTGTAGGATTTGGAGTCCTTTGGCCGAGTGACTGACTGAGGACCTTTAAGCCTTTTCCTCATTAGATCAAGTAGAGTTGGTTGGCAATGTCTCTTCACACGGGAAAAGCGATTTCCCAAATTGGCTTCAGCATTTGGCAATGGAAGGAAGAAAGGCAGAAAAGGAAATACAAAAAAAGGTTAAATAGGAATTTTGATGATTGAGAAAGATTTTATTTTGTTTCATGAATATATTGTAATGGCGCATCTTTTACTGTAAATATCATCTATATCACTCAGGCAGTGATATAACATGTCTAATTATTTTTTTTTTTTTCTCTCTCTCTCTCTCTCTCTCTCTCTCTCTCTCTCTCTCTCTCTCTCTCTCTCTCTCTCTCTCTCTCTCTCTCTCTCATTGAATATTAAACACTGTTTATGCTTAATGTGAGATAAGAATATTTTTTTTCCTTCTCAAGATCTGAATTAAGGTTTCTAGAATAATGATACATAAGACAAAGAATATCAACCTAAGAAAATTATGAAAATAAAATAAATTTCGTGGTATCTTACAATGAGTAAAAATGAAAAATGCATGAAAGAGAAGTTATTGATATTCTACAACATTGCTGATTTTTAGAGCCAATGTTTCTCTGTGTCCAGAATGAATATCCTAAAACAGACTCCTCATATCTCATTGCATTTTGAGGCAGAAGAGAAATTTCCTTTGAACTTTTCATGAAAGCGGAAATCCGAAGGGAAAATATTTCAACATATTAAATGTTGCATAAATCCTTCGTCTCCTAATTCCCTACATTGTGTTCTTCGGAAGGTGAGTAAGAAGAGCAATAGAAATGAAAAGTTAATGAAGCAAAGGATGAGATTAGGGAGGGAATTGAAGAAGAGAGAAAAGTGGTAAAGAAATCAAATGAAATACAAAGGAAGCAAAATCTTCAGGTCCTTCTTATTAAGGATTGCAGCAAACAATTTTTGTAAGAAATAATGATTTCTTGTTATACAAGTTTCGTTGTTGTAGGAAGGACAAATTAATAAGCGTTGCTTTGCGGGTTACTATCCTAACCCCTGTGGGAATAGACTGTGTGGAAATTGAAATATTATATCTGGAGAATGATATATATATATATATATATATATATATATATATATATATATATATATATATATATATTTACCTATATATATGTAAATATATATTTATATATATATATATATATATATATATATATATATATATATATATATATATATATATATATATATATATATATATATATATATATATGTGTGTATATATATATATATATATATATATATATATATATATATATATATATATATATATATATATATATATATATTCTTATATATATATATATATATATATATATATATATATATATATATATATATATATATATATATATAAATATATATATTTGGAATAGTCGATGAACACATTCACACAACACCTGCGTTTTATCCATGATCAAAATCGTTTATAAACTAAAGAAAATAAAAATCCCTTAATTTTTTATCAGCAATAGAATGACTTGAGGCTTTCAACTTAAATGAAGCGACACTGTGGACGTCTGGGATTTCTTTGATTGAAACCTTCATACATCAATGTAAATACTGTAAATTGTGGGAGTGAATGTTTGGGGACAAAGTACAGTATTTTAAGTAGGGACAAATATGCATCGCGTGATTATATCAAACAAACATTACCTATTCTATAACTTTGTAAATATTTCTATATCACATTAAGGAATAGTAAGAAAATATTAGTTCCTTTGTGGACTTCCATTAACATCAGGTATTCATGAAAAATAAGTTTTTAAAATATGTCGGATCATATTCAAACCCTTTCATTATAATTTATGTTAATTTAATTAGAATAAAACTCATGATCTACGTCTCGCTTATTCTAAAAGCTTCAGTCTTGATTTTCATTAAAATTTGATATCTTTCTGAAACAATAATATAGACACAGATTCTGCTATACGAAATACCTAAAAAAGTTGAATGCATGAACAGATTTTTTTTTTTTTTTTTTTTTTTTTTTTTTTTTCGGATTAAAAGTATCCACGACATTTGTGGCGGCAAAGAGCCAACCGAATAAGGCGAGTTTAAATAAACATATCTAAAATTGTGAAGCGATAGAATTCGAAATGGCAATGCTTCAAAAGAGTTTCTTTTGACCAGAATCAAAAATAGGAATTGGTCGTCGCTAATTTTGCTTTCAGGAGTCGATTAAGCAAAGGAAAACGGGGAAAACAAGAGATAAATGGGACGCTCAATGAAGGAAATAAGGAAAGAAATTCCTGATGATGTTGGTTACTGGAAGTTCAAAAGCAATCAAAGTGGGAGAATCAATCTCTTGCACCATTGTTAAGCTCTGCAGGATGCAATAGACTTTGCATTAGAGACTAGACTTGATTATGCAAGAAACGAAACTCCACAACACGAGAGACAAAATTTGATTTCCTAATGGAATTGGGAGAGAGAATTTGGTGTTTGCTGTTTCTGATGATGATACATCGATTGAGATGACTCTGGGTGTAAAGGAGAAAAAGTTAAAGAGATTGTCGTTAAATCAAGTTTGCGAATGAGAGAGAGAGAGAGAGAGAGAGAGAGAGAGAGAGAGAGAGAGAGAGAGAGAGAGAGAGAGAGAGAGAGAGAGAGACGCGGGTGTCACTGTCAGAACATTTCCTGGGAAAAGTCTGCAATTCTCTGCGTAACAGTTTTTTTTTTTTTTTTTTTTTTTTTTTTTTTTTTTTTTTTTTTTTTTTTTTTACAATCGTCTTCCTTTACGTTGTAGCTTTCATCCGTATCAAGCTGGAATAAAAACTTGATTTATATAGGATATAGGAGTGACTCAAGCGGAAACGAACAAAGAAATCGTTCTTTTGTTAAGGGAATAACTTGAAATCACAAAAAAAGAAGTTTCATAAAGAAATGAAGTTAAACATACACAAATTTCAATTGAATCTCAATCAAAATTCGTTCTCTTCCCGAATCTCATGAGAGCCTGACTGGTGTGAATAGAAGAAAAAGTCTTTCCCTGATTTCTGTGATAAATCAGATGCACAAACAAATCTTTCCTTTGCAGTTCTTCTTCTTATCAGTTGGTTGTGGGACCTTCAAAGACGACATCTCATCTCGAGACTTCTCACAGGAAAAGATGTTGAAGATGATAAGTAGACTGGATGTTTCCTGGGTGTTCCATTTCTCCCAAGTAGACTAATGACGTCTATTTTCAAAAGAGAGTCATTAAGTAACGAGGTCATTATCTCGAATAAAAATAAGTGTTAATGAATTAGAAAAAAAAAATACGAATGAAATATTTGGCAATGCAATGATATGATATAAATGATTTTTTAATATATCATCACAATAATAAAAGCATTGATTATAAGAGGAAAAAAAATTTTTCAGAAGGAACCAAAGCCTAATTTTGTTATTGTCATCATAACTAACAAAATAACAAGACAATAGCTCACACTTTTAAAAGTATTTACTGGGTACTAATATAATTTAGGCCTACATTTTTGTACCATTACAAATAGAAACAAACATAACTAGGCCTATATATATATATATATATATATATATATATATATATATATATATATATATATATATATATATATATATATATATATATATATACACACACAAAAAAAAGTTAAATATGTCGCAAAACAGGACAACAATAATATTTTACTGAGGAAATGGTCGACCAGAGTGATAGTAGAGATTTTCGTAATGGGTGTCGTGGTGAACTGATGCTGTTTTCCGTTGCAAACTCAGAAAGTGTTCGTCTATGAGCTTATATTTATAAGTAAAACTTTTTTAATAATGATAATGAGAAAAATAATAACAAATATTTCTCAGAGTATAACACTGTTCTGGTTTTATTGAATAGAAAATACTCATCAAACATTTAAGTAAAAACTTTCTTCTGTGTCACATGTTGAATTCAGAAGAAAAAAAAAAATAACCAGAAGCCTATTAGACTATTTTGTTAAAGTTGATTTTCAATATAACGTTTTATTTCTGTCTTGAAAGTGACTTTGACTTAGTCATATTGAGTTTGTTTGTGTTGAGACCCAGAAATCTTTCTCGATGAAACATTTCAGAATTTTTGAAATCCCACTTGTTGATCCAAAACTCTCCCTCCACCGCTTTCGCGTACAGAACAAGTTCCGTTTGGAATGCATCGCCTCGTTAACAACGATCCCAAAGGCGTTGCCAAACTCACAACTAGATGTGCGAGCGAAATTGCACAATAATTCACAGAATCTCTCACGGTCGGATTTTGACGATTCTTTGTGCCGTTCCATGAATCACTTTTCAAAGATTCAATGACAAGATTCTGCTGTGATTCTTCAGCAATGCATGGAGAAACAAATTCCCCAGCATTCGTTTCAGATTGAAAACCAGGTTCGTTATTAAGAACATGCCAATTGCATGACCTCTTTATATGCAAGCAGGGTTGCAGTACACATCTGACTCTTTATGTTTTGATAAACAAAATGTTTCGAAGCAGATATGAGCAAAGGAAGTCTTAGAAGATGGTGTGATGGTAAGTGGAGTAGGAGGAGAAATTTAATATCTGAAATTGATACCATTCAAAGTTTATATTCATCCCCTTAAGGGTTTTAAAGAAATATATTGATAAGCCTGAGAGTAAAATCAATATTTATCGTATAAGATTTTGTTAGATCTTAATCGGTCTTTATTCCATGGAGAATAAATATCCATAGATATAATGTGTTGAGGGAATCCTGACCTGTCTTATGACATTAACCGAAAAAAGACCCATCCAATCAGGATCACGTGATATAGAAAATCTTCTAAGTATTCGTCAGTAAGTTTCTGAGGATTTGCTTTCAGTGTCGAAGAGAAATCTACACAGATCTCAACCCAGTAGATGGAACTGAGCACTTCGTTATCACCTCTACAAAATGCAAAAGGTTCATCAAGATAGATTTTATTTGTTTGGCATCGAAACTAGAAATAGTTTTCGGGTTGTTGTGACCTGATTGGTAACGTCTCTGCCTGGTGTTTGCCAGTCAGGGGTCGAGTCCAACTCAGACTCGTTAGTTCCTTTAGTGTCTGCAACCTTGCTATCCTTATGAGCTAACGTTGGGGGGTTTGGGAAAGCCTATAGGTCTATCTGCTGAGTCATCAGCACCCATTACCTGGCCCTCCCTGGTCCTAGATTGGGTGGATAGGAGGCTTGAGCGCTGATCATATAATATATGGTCAGTCTTTAGAGCATTGTGTTGTTTGCTAGGGCAATGTCCCTGTCCCTTGCTTCTGCCATTCATTGGTGGCCTTTAACTCTTTAAACCTTCAAGCGAGATAACCTCGCCCAGGGATAGATGTAAACGTCTTGTTTATGGGAATCAAAATCAAATAAATTAAAGTTCCTTTGATATCTTTGAATACATTTTCCCCGCCCTGTTTGTCGTTTGGACCCTTTAAACTCGTTAATACCATTTATAGTAATAATTGCAGCAGTGTTTTGGAGCTGGTATTGCTACATGGTCATGCCTACTTGCCAGATGTAAAAGTGATTTGCTATTGATTTCTTTTTATTTATAATTGTTAAGTGTATAAAAATTCCAAGGAAGAAAAGCAGAATCAAAATTTAAAGGAAAACACTTGATAAAGAATCGCTGGTCACTTTTAGATGGATGCACAGGGAAATTGGGAAGCGAATGTGGAAATTATTACAGCGCGAACTTTAAGGCAAATCAAAAAGGCCATTCTAAAAATATACAGGCAAAAGCTTGGTTCTCAAACTGGAGACTGATTGATTCACCTTAAAAGATGAAGCTTAAACTAGAAGTCGAATTCTGAAGAGAAAACCAGACTTCTTTAATAAAAGCCAAAAACGAACCAATGTTAAATAGAAATTAAACTGAATGTTTAAATGAATTAAAACTCACCGACCACTCAGCCCATCCATTCAAACCAGTTGAACCATCTGAGAATCAATTTTGAGATGTCCAAGTATATTGGTGTCTCAGTATGGTAATATCTGATGTTTTTAATTTTCGTTTCTTTGCCTCCTTTATCAATTTATTTCTTTCAACATAATGTTTATCCCAGTCTTTTTTTTTATTTGTCCTTTAAACACATAAACTTCTAAAAAGATATTTTAACTGTAGTTTCCACGGTACCAACTTTAGACTTTGTTTTGACTGAAATAACTTCTAGCAAATGTACTGAACTAGATAATAATAATAATAATAATAATAATAATAATAATAATAATAATAATATTTAGATTTTTATTTGAGAACTAAATGAGCCTTTTCCAACCAGAGTCCCACAAACCCAGCCACGTCTCCATGTTCAGCCAATAGGCACACGAGAAGCCCTCAGTCACCCTTCTCAATCCAGTTATGTCGCATAATACAAGTCCCGCCAAGTTTGAATTCGTTTTTATAATGCTGATTAGGACGGTGACGATTATTATTTTGTGATTATTACAGCATGAAGTGTTAATTAATCACTAGAAACATAGCATCGAGTGACAGTGATGTTCTGGGCTAAAGCAGAGATGTTTGAGGAGAGTAACAACTAACAATGATGTTATTAACGGGATTAGTAAAACAGAAGAGGTGAAGCATTCCAAGTTAGTTTTAAAATGGCGGAAGAACTGAAGTGAATTATACACTGGAATTTGATTCTCTTAATTTTTGTTTGAGTGAAAACCTGACCTTCACCGTAATGAAGGCCGTAGGAATGGGCATTTAGAAGGGGCCTTAGTAGCTGTTGTTGGAGAATCGGAAGGTGTGTTGGTGAACATGCAACACCATAGGTTTGTTGATGATACGCCAAGTACCATAGTGTTTGTTGGTAACTAACCTTGTACCATAGGCTGTGTTGGGGCTATGCTTAGTATCAGAGGGTTATTAGTGTTTAGGTTACCATAGAACATGGTTTCAAACCTAGTATTACTTGGTGTGTTGTCACCAAACCTTGTACCATAGAGTGTATTGCTGATGGGCGTAAAACCATAGGGAGTATTGGTGATAAACCTAGAATTACAAGGTATGTTGGGGATAATCCCAGTACCATACAGTACCTAGTACAATAGGGTGTGTCTAGGATAAAAAGTAGTATAATTTTCTGCGTTGATAGTAGGCTAGATATAGTCTCCAAGGGTATATTAGAGATAAGTCTAGAACCATGAAATGTGTCATGAGGATAAACCTGTTATTATAGTGTGTCTTGAAGATAAACCGTACACCACAGTATGTGGTAATTGGTGATAGGCCTAGTGCCACGTGTGTATTGGTTATAGGCCTAATGTTTACTTTATGCTGATATATAAAAGTCGTAGTACCGTAGTTATCATTGGTGATAATTGTAGTACTGAAGTATCTGCCGGCGATACATAAGATTAACGCCATAGTAAGTGTTGGTGATAGACACCTAGTGTTGTTGGGTGTTTCATTGGAATAGTCACAATTTCTGTTGGTGGGGTTTCTAACTTAAGTCAAAGTCTTGATTCAATGCAAATAATATTTACAATGAATTTTGGCCATATAAACGGAACAGACTTTGAGGAACCAAAGACAGAATGTAGAACAAGAAGAGCTGCAAAGTACAAAAGTCAGTTAATGACTTCTTAATTAAGAGACATTAATTGCGCAGGAGATCAGGGTCAAAGGTTAAAGGCCTCTGGAAGGGGATGAGGCAATGATGACCTCCTTCGGGGGCAACAGGAGAACTCTGCAGAAGAAGGCTATGAAGGAGGCGCCAAGGAGAAGGGTAAGTGTTGCCATAAACGTTAACAAAAAAAAATAATATTATCATTTCTCCTCTTTTGTTCATCGCTCCTTTAATTTTGCTATTTCTTAATTCTGTCGTTTATTGGTCTATGTTTACATCCCAGACATTATTATACCATAACATAGGAATAGATTATCTAAAATAACCAGCGTTATCGGAAACATTATTTTACTTATAACGTATTACTAATAATCGCTGTAGGCAACTGAATGTTGTGTAATACATTTGCATCATATTTACATTAAAATGCTAAATAATCCGTCAATCCTATACACATTTTCAATTTATTTTACAGAAATTGTAGGTCTTGAAAGATGTCATTTTATGCCCATAGGCCTAATGTAGAACCGTTTAGCCTTCGGTTCAAACAAAATCTTTTTGGCGTCATAGAAATTAAAGGCTTCTGGAATTATGAATACCACAAGTGTATCATCACGTTTTCTTTTTTTTTTTCACTTTGGTTTTATCATAAACGTAGTGTGGAATTTCCATATAAGATCTATAAAGTTCGGTTTTGGTGGGTGTATGTATATACATTAGGCCTATGGGCATAAAATGACATCTTTCAAGACCTACAATTTCTGTAAAATAAATTTAAAATGTGTATAGGATTGACGGATATATATATATATATATATATATATATATATATATATATATATATATATATATATATATATATATATATATATATATATGACCTCTTGGCTCGTGCCGAGTCCATATATTGACTCACCCCCGATTAAATGTTATGATGTGAAGGGTAATTCCGTTTATGACACCAGTTTATGTATATATTTACGTTACTGTCATTACAATGGTGGATAAAAATAGTCTCTCTCTCTCTCTCTCTCTCTCTCTCTCTCTCTCTCTCTCTCTCTCTCTCTCTCTCTCTTATTTCCATCAATTTGATACTGAAATCGCTCTTATGTTTTGCAAGATTTGGTAGCAGAAACTTTACCCTTATCCGCTTGATCAATTTCAGATTATTATTATTATTATTATTATTATTATTATTATTATTATTATTCATGACTTCAGTAACATAACCTGACTGACGTGGATCCCTCCTTAGTCTCTCAGCAACTAATCGATACCAAAGACAACAATATTGTCGAAGAGAAAATTACCAACGAATTTGTCCATAATTGAATCGAATGATAAAAAAATAGTAATGATTTAGATAGTGGGAAAAGTATCAAATACCATAAATAGGTGAAATAAATTACCTAAAAAAAAGAGAAATAATCTAAGTAAAAGAATAAAAAAAAATGAATAGCAAAGAACAAAATCATGAAACAAGAGAGTAGCAATAGAACCGTCACTTACCTTCAATCGCAGTCTGCCTCCAAATCACTTTTTCCAAGAAGTAATTTATTGTCTTCTAAGAAGAAGGATAAGACAATATGTCATTTTCCTTTCTTCCCCTCAATTCTGGGAAGGGAAGAAAGGATTTCCTATCACGAGGTTCACTCAAAGGAATCAATATAAATATATCACTCTAGAGGGGAAAAAATCTTGTGATGTGTCACTGTCTCGGTCAAAATGTCTTTTTTTTGAAGGTGTTGAAGAGAAATAGGAGAATCCTCATTTTATTTTTTACATGAGATCGGGCGAGCAGAGAGAGAGAGAGAGAGAGAGAGAGAGAGAGAGACGAGCCAAGAAGATGAATATATCTGGGTGACCGAGGACATGACCAGGGGTGTCCAGAATGAAAGCCCTGATGATGCAAGTTTGATTGACTTGGGAGGTTGGGACATGAAAGAAGTCCGAGAGGGACAGAAAAAAGAGGAATGGATGGAAAGAGTGCAAGCAGTGGTTAAAGGGGGATCGGAGAGTTATCCGTCCTTTCTAAATGTGCCTCGTGAGAAATGTTTTGTTGAAAATGATGTCTTATATTGTGCTTACGAGAATAGTGGAGAGGAATTTTGTGCACGGGTAGTTCTTCCTCCCTCTTTAATTAAACGAGCCATCAACATTATACATGCAAGTCCGTATGCAGGGCATTTAGGGATTGATAGAACATTAAGGCGAGCACGTGAATCCTTCTTTTGGTTAGGAGTGAAAAAGTCTATAGAGAATTATATAAAGGGTTGTCATGCTTGTAACCGTTTCAAAGAACATAAAAACGCTGTACCGGAAGCCAGGAAGTGGCCTGTGGTTCCCATTAGATTTTATAGAGTGCATATGGATGTAGTAGGACCATTTCCTACTGGGTTAACACAATATAAGTATATATGTGTATTTGTGGATGCATTTACTCGGTACACTCATATTTACACTATGTTGGATAAATCTGCCAATTCATAAGCCCAGGCGCTGTGCTCTTTTATTATTAGGTTTGGTTGCCCAAAAATTTTGATAATTGATAATGATCTTGAGTTTATAAATAAGGTGATGAAATTGGTCACGGACTTGATGAAAATTTAACAATTTTCAGTGACCGCATATAGCCCTTCAGAAAATGGCTTAGTAGAGTCGCATAATAGGGAAGTACAGTAGTGAGAATTTTGCGTTACTTAGTGGCTGATGACCCCATCTTAGGCACGCCATGCTTCCTACAGCTGAGCTAGCTTTGAAGATTGCATATAATTCTTCGCTCAGGGACACGCCTTTCTTTTTAGTGTATGGACAGGATCCAGTGCTTCTATATACGGTACTCATTAATTCGCAACAATTGCAAAATTATTCAACTGAGCAATACCGTGTATATTTATTAAATCTATTGTGGAGAGTAATGAACACCACTTGAAGGTTTTTGAAAAGAGCTAATGAAAATCACAGCTCAAAGTATGATGGTCGGTTCAAAACCGCACCGGTAAAAGTATTTGTTGGCGATCGTGTGTATTCGAAACGATTACAATGTAGGAAACACAAACTAGAGCCAGCATATTTGTGTCCGTACCGAGTAAAGATGGTTAAGTATTGCACGGTTGTGATATAAAGCATTGTTAATGGCGCAGGGTCTGAACATCCTCAGGCACACATACATGTGGTACCTGAAGAGATAGTTTTCAAAAGTGTTCCTCCTCACCCCTGCATACGTGACATCCCTCGAGTTGATGAGTAGAATTTTTTTTTCCTTTGCTGTTGTAGTTGTTTGAACAGACCTCATTTCTTCTTTCGACGTGTTTTAGATAAATGTGATGTTAACAATATGTTATGTTGATGCTAAATTTATACGTAAAATGTTGTGGTAATTTTGCTGAGTGTGGAAATGTATATAACATTGTTGAGTGAACCTAAAAACAATCAGAGGTTAAATAGGTCAAGTGTGATCCGTCAGGCGGATGGTGTATTATTCATGTATTTGTATGATTTCTGGTTGCTGGGGCCGGGGCGGTTCTCGAATGGCAAGTGGCTGCGCGATTAAAGTTCAGCCTTGAGGATAGACACTGCTACAGAATGTGTAGATGTGAATACCTTATACTAAAGGTTACAAGAGAAGGGCGGGAAGATGAATGATTTTCTCGGGAAAACGGCTAGTGGCCACCGGTTGAAAGTTGTAAGTGCAAGTGTTGTAGTGATTTAAACAAATTGTAAAACGGTGGGATTGAGTTGTGTTGCAAAATTGTGCCGTAAACCCGGACAAGTAAAATCAAGGGATGAACGATTTTCTATTCCTACCCCTGTCCCGCAACCAGAGGGAGGCTATTGATGAGGGTGTGTAGACCTGATGTTAAGATTTTTTTTTAACTTTGGGTAATCTGTGTTTTAGTTGCAGAGGTCTTAAGAAGAAATGAGTGGAATTATTTATATTGTTTTGTGTACATTTTTACTTGCAATATTTAATTTTTTGTTTGTTTTGTGGAAGATATGTTGTTTTTTGGAGGATATATATATATATATATATATATATATAGATAGATATATATATATATATATATATATATATATATATATATATATATAGATATATATATATATATATATATATATATATATATATAAATATATATATATATATATATATATATATATATATATAGATATATATATATCTATATATATATATATATATATATATATATATATATATATATATATATATATATATAAATATATATATATATATATATATATATATATATATATATATATATATATATATATGTATATAAATATATATATATATATATATATATATATATATATATATATATATATATATATATATATATATATATATATATATATATATATATATATATATAAATATATATATATACATATATATATATATATATAGATATATATGTATATATATATATATATATATATATTATGTTGCATTTCTGTTTTGTACATGCCATTCCTATTCCGGGTTGGAGTGTCCTCCATACATCATAGACTAGTGAGGGCGAGTGCGCACCTCCTCCCGGAGTGATGAGCTTTGGGGGGAGAAGTAATTTCCTAATTCGTGTATTTCTTGTACGACCAAGTAAATGAACTCAATATTTATGAGTATTCCTGACTAACGTTTGTTCATTCCACAAAATAAACAGATTACCACAAAAACTGTGCTTCGATGAAGTCGTCACCGTTGAAGACTTTGTGTCAAATCAAGCAAAGTGGCACAAATCTTACTGCAGAGAATTTAACAAAGACAAATTACACAGAGCTGATTGAAAAAGATAACTGACTTTAGATGATCTGGGCTCTGCCACTGATGAGAAGCGGCCAATTCTGCCAAAATCCTCATGCATTTTCTGCGGCAAAGAGGATGGTCATCATCATGAATTCAGAGCTCTGAATGAAGACGCGTTTATCAGGCAGATGGCTACTGATTTGCAAGATACAGCTCTGCTTGCAAAGATTTCTGGTGGTGACCTAATTGCCATCGAAGCAAAATACCACCTGACCTGCCTGCCTGAGCCCCGAAATCGCCATAGGTCCAAGAAGACAAGGCAGTTTCAAGAATCCAGTGAAAAAATGAGGTTAGAGCCTCTATTGAGCTTCCCAGTTCCATCAAAAAATCTGTGGAGGATGGTATCTTTAATTTCAAGCTTGGGGATCTTCAGAAGTTGTACGAAAAGTGTCATCAAGACCTTGGTCTTCGAAAGGAAATAAACAAGAGCTGATTCAAGGAAAAGATCCTGCAGTACTTCCCTCAAGCCCAAGAACAAAGTGATGGAAAACACATTGTTCTCATTTTTCCAGAAGGAATGCAGAAAATATTGAAAGAGGCTATGAATTGTGACCATGAGGGAGATGCTGCCATTCTGGCAAAAGCTACAAAAATAGTTTGCAACTAAATCTCCCTGAGCACTGGATTTCACTTTGATGTGTCGTTTCTGGCCTCCTGTCAAGAACAATCTGTTCCATCGACACTGAAGATGCTTGTTGTGATGCTCCTAAATGGACTGGATGTAAAACAACAGGACTTCAATGACTCACAGGCATGTCTGATCATTTCTCAGACCATCCTTTTCAGCTTCAAGAAGGAGGGTCCCGCATCAGGAAAATCTCGTCATTCAATGAACTATGAACCACCACTGCTATGCCTCTGTATATCGGACTTGACATTCACACCCGCTGGAGGTTCAAGAAGATAGTCGCAGTGCTCCATGAACTGGGTCTTAGTGTCAGCTATGATCGTGTCTTGCAGTTGGAAAATCATCTGGCAACCGCAGTCATCTGCTTGCACACCAAGAAAGAAGGCATTGTGTGCCCACCACAGCTTCTTCTTGGGCTCTTCACAGCTGGCGCAGTTGATAATCTGGATCACAACCCCTCCAGCACAACAGCCACAGGCTCTTTCCATGGCACAGGGATTAGTCTATTCCAGTCTCATCAAAGACAAACATGGAACAGCCCAAAAAAGCAATCAAACTTTTGGCTCCAGATACAAAGCAATGCTATGCACTCCCAGTAAGTTTCATAACAGTGCCAGCAGTTGCACTCAAGGAAAATACTACAAAACTGCTAAAGCTCACCAGTGCTGGTCAGTCTAGACCAGATGCCATGGCTGAAGGAATACATGAAGAACAATAGTGGTTCAGGCAGGTGCTGGAACTTCTTAACAAAGAAAAATTGGAAAAGGGTGGTGCCATAGCTTGGTCAGCTTGCCATACAGCACTGCAAGAAGCACCACTCCTAGATGACAAACAAGCAGTTCTGACACTTCCCACTTTTTTATGAGAAGGCTGCATGGAAATGTTACCCTGCAGTAACAGAGGCTCTTGGGTTCATTGCAGAAAATCCTTTTGTTGCCATGGAGGTGAACAGCCACCACTTCAAATTGCTGGAACGCTTCACAGTTGTCTTGTATGACAAAACCAGCCAACTGAGCTCGGTTGATGAGGCCCACAGAGAGCTGTTTTGCCTCGGACACAAGATGATAATAGAAGCCCTTTCTCACACACAGGGCACATTATTACAGCCTTCAAACCGTTATGTCTACCAGGCAGTATTTGGACTACTGTGGACCAGCCCCAGCAGCAAGCACCATCTCCAGAGGGATGGGGCTAGCCCCTGGACAAAGACAGAAAGGCTTGGCTCCCTTTTTGGACGCTACTGACAATAGCATATGAAGCTTGCTGCTAACTAGTCAAATGTGCATGCAAGGGTGCAAGAGGATGTGGCACCAGATGTGGTTGCATGAAAGGTGGAGGGTAATGCACAAGATGGTGCAAGTGCAGCTGTGACAAATAGGTCAATGGATATCCACATACTTGTACCAGCTGCAGTTGCCGGTATATATGCTAGAATTCCTCTAAAAGCGTTTTCCTAAATGTTGAAAACTTTAAGGGGCAGAATAAGCTGTTATAAAAACTAATGTTTACTGATGCTGTGGTAGCAAGTTCCGTATAATGTCGTGACATGATTTTTTTGGCCTTATTTTCGAGTTTTGTCAAACCATAAACAAATATCTCGCAAAATATGATTGTTTATTGATTGAAAAATTATTTGAAATGTATCCTTATCTGATTTCATTCATTGATCATATTGCCTTTAAATTTCCAAAATATCTGACTTAAACATGTATCTGCAGTATTTTCCTCTATTAATGCTCTGGAAAAATTTATGGCGTTACGTGACAGGGCCCCGTTGGCCAAATTTGATGGGGCCTAGCCAAAAATCAATAAGTAGGGTCTACAGAATTGCCTCACAAAGTTTGACACTTGTCAAGTTGGTCACAATCATATTGGTGAGCTGCCCAGCTATTCTGCTTTCGAGAAATGATGCCGTTTGTGGTACCTCTCAAAATACCCACACCCACACAGAAGAGAGAGAGAGGAGAGAGAGAGAGAGAGAGAGAGAGAGAGAGAGAAGAGAGAGAGGAGAGAGAGAGAGAGAGAGAGAGAGAGAGAGAGAGATTTTCCAATAAAATTAAGCTTCCAGAATGTTAAACTAAGTGGCTATCAGGATTTTAACCTTTGTTTCAATACTCCTGAAGTTCTCTCTCTCTCACTCTCTCTCTCTCTCTCTCTCTCTCTCTCTCTCTCTCTCGTACCCAGTACAGTTCCTTTTGAATCTGTGTTTTGTGATGCAAAATATCGAACTGTCCTCAAATCTCTTATGGACGTTGATAGTCTTGCAGAGAGATTTGGACCAAAGAATTTCTCGAAAGTTAATTGAGTCACCAAAATTACTAGCCAGGCTATAACCTTAGTTGGAAAAGCAAGATGCTATAAGCCCAAGGGCTCCAACAGGGAAAAATAGCCCAGTGAGGAAAGGAAATAAGGAAATAAATAAATATGAGAAAAAATAAGCAATAAAATACTTTAAATACTGTAACAACATCAAAACCGATATGTATTGTATGAATTATAAAAAGACTTATGTCAGCCTGTTCAACATAAAAACATTTGCAGCAAGTTTGAACTTTTGAAGTTTTACTGATTCAATTACCCGATTAAGATCATTCCAAAACTTGGTCATAGCTGGAATTAAACTTCTAGAATACTGTGAAGTATTGGGCCTCATGATGGATAAGGCCTGACTTTTAGAAATAACTGCATTCCTAGTATTACGAACAGGATGGAACTGTGCAGGAAGATCTGAGTGTAATGAATGGTCAGTATTATGAAAAATCCTATGCAACATGCATAATGAACTAATTGAATGACGTGCTAGAGATTAATATCAAGATCAGGAATAAGAAATTTGATAGACCATGAGTTCCTGTCTAACATCTTAAGATGAGAATCAGCAGCTGAAGACCAGACAGGAGAACAATACTTAAAACCGGGTAGGATGAAAGAATTAAAACACTTCTTCAGAATAAATTCATCGCCGGAAATCTTGAAAGACTTTCTTAATAAGCTAAATTTTGGTGGGACAATTGAAGAAGATACTAACCTACTTGTTGAGAATCACACCTAAAATTTTTAGAGTTATACAGAGTTCCAGAAACATTATCAATGCTGAGTTCCAGATGTTAAGAAGCCACTGTCCTTGACCTACTTACAATTATACTTTGAGTTTTGGTAGGATGCCATGTAAAGATCCATCCACTTTAGGTTTCAACACAAGTGTTTCATGATTACCATGGTTAAGTATGACGAATACAACAAATATTATACAATAATTATTTTTTTACCCTAAGTTCACGAGTGGTGTAGTAACAGGGCAAGAGTAGGAATATATGGCTGTGGAAGATGATAAGATGGTGATATAAGTAACTGCTATCTGAGCTGCAAAGAGTTTCCTCACGGGGAAAGACTTTGTCATAGGATTTATTGAAAGTTTTCAACCCTTATTTCTTTAGGGTTTTCAATAATAGTTGACGTAATTTTTCAACAAGAACAACCTACGTAGTAAACATTACCACTCAAACTTGATGAAGGACTTTCCAAAAATTTAATTTCTTACTCTACCACTATTTATGTCAATTATTACTAGTTTTTCCTATATGATATAAAACATTCTATTCAAAGATAATAAAAATAGTTATGAAAACAAAAACAAATTCTTAAAAAGGTCAAAAAGCCCAAACTCTTTTAAAATACATCATTATGTTGACAAAATATCTTTCCACCTGGAATTCGTAATTTTAAGTGAACGTTCACCGAGATTGGAGGAAGCCTTTCCTGCTCCATCAATAATCAATAAGTAAAGAAACTGAATGATAGAATACAAACGTGAAAACTTTATTCTCATTGGCTATAATGAAGATTGATTAATGCAATTTTCTATAGATTTTGAAGAAAATAGAAGAACTAGCAACACAGTTTTCTTTCGTTTTTTTGTCTTGATTTCAAGGGGGACTAAATTAAATCTATTTCTTTTTAATTCCTTTATCTAAGTCTCTATGCTAATAAATGCTGCATATTTAATCCTTCTTATTTTATAATGACTTTGGGTCTTTTTCTGATTAGGTTTAATGGGAAACAGGAAGATCTGCTCTTCTATTCTATTGTAAGATAAAAAAAACAGTTATATTTACGAAAACTATCTCACAAATTTTTAATATTAGATTTAGAGGGAGAAAGAAAAGATAGCAAATTGTGAAAAACTATAGTATTTATAGATTATTTTCTTACTCATTTACAGTAGCAATTCCGTTAGATTGAGAGAGAGAGAGAGAAAGAGAGAGAGAGAGAGAGAAGAGAGAGAGAGAGAGAGAGAGAGAGAGAGAGAGAGAGAGAGAGAGAGAGAGAGAGAGAGAGAGAGAGAGATCAAATGGTTCTGTTCTCTAT
>NC_090749.1:4796226-4938726 GCF_036898095.1 Palaemon carinicauda
AGAGAAGATCCCAATTTTAAAAAAGAAAATAGTTGGATTTAAGCCACAGAATTAAAATCCCCAAATTAAACCATAATATGTTTCATGTCGGCAGTAAATACGTTATCAGTTAATCATAATCCCAATTATAGATATCAATCCTCTACATTAAAGAGTGTCTTATTACAAACTCTCTAATGTTTGTGTATAAGTTTCGCAGTTATTAGTCTGCGTGAAAATTCCATTTATTGGGCGAGTGAGTTCCAACTCTTACCTCAATACGAGTTCATGGCCTAACAAAGAAGCAAATCCTATTGGACAATTTGTAAATAACTTTAAACACAGAGAACTGTATTTACTCTTGTGTGAATCTGCATTGGCGTACTTATTATTGTAAGCTGTTTAACCATTCACTTGCCATTAATGACTTACGTTGCAGTAACACATAGATATTATCTGCCTCTGATCCATATAAGATGAAATCTTGAAAATGTTCAAGGCGATACGAGGACATTGTGGAAATTTGTGTCTTTGAATATTGAATAAAAAAATGGGTGTTATTCTCCCATATTCATCATTCACATATCAAAAGGATTCAGGTTTTATTCAGGAGACCAGAGAAACAAGTTACATGTTTTCTCATATTCATTAGCCTTCTCCTAATTGTTTCTTCTCTCGTTATGTAAATTGATAATTAATGAAATAAAGCAATGACCAGCAGTGTATCTAATCTATTTGATGAAAGAAAATACTTGGAAACTTGGCAAAGAAAAGGCCATTAATCTAAGAGCATTTCTGGAGGTAAATGTGAAACTGTCATGAACCTCTGAGGACAGAAGACGAAACAAGACCAGACAGTATACTTGGAGGTAGAATATATCTGCCACGAGACTTTACACTGAAGACCCTCACTCAAATCCTTAGCTCCAATAAACCAAAAGGGTTTACCAATGGCCAAAAATCCCTGCATTGAACCTTAGCCTCCTGTTGTAAGTGGGAATGGTTCATGATATACTGTACAAGGCAGCCTAAAGAGTTAACTTACACATCAGTAATTATATTATTGTAGTAAGAATAAAACATGATAATAAAAAAGTTGAAATAAAATGTATAAAATAGAATTTTAGCTCAAATTACTTAAAGAAACTTACTAATGAAATGATCCCTTTCTGGATACAAGAACTCGTCTAAATTTGTAGATGATATCTCAACGATTAGAAACCGTTAAGACGCTACAATTTTTTTTTTTAAGAACAGTACCAACATTAAAATAAATATTTCCTACATAAACTATAAAAACTCAACAAAACAAGAGGAAGAGGAATATTATTTTGAATAGTGTGACCCTAGCTGGACAAGCAGGATGCTATAAGCCCAAGTGACTCCAACAGGGAAAATAAACCAGTAAGGAAATGAAATAAGAGAAGGATTACCAATTGAAATAAAATATTTCAAGAACAGTAACAACATTGAAATAAATATTTCATAAATTAGATATAAAATTTCTAACAAAATAAGAGGAAGAGAAATAAAATAGAATAGTGTACCTGAGTGTATCCTCAAGCAAGAGATGTCTCTCTTCTTTTAGGTTTCAATGAATTTGACTAAACAGAGGATGGGATCCACTTTTGTTAATCTATTGGAAATAATCAAATGTGAAAATTAAGGGTCATGAATAAGCTGTTGATCGTATGTCATCCAAAATTCCGATGTTCTGTAAAAGAAACAAAATGCGAGACTTGACTTCTTCTTTTAAAACATCAATTTGGAATCAACCAAATTCAGATATCTGTCCATTCGAGAACTCCACAGAAGTAGTTAGTTCCACAATTGGGATTTTTCAATTGGATCGTGAATTGATACTGGAACAATAATAATTACCTCATATTTTGTATATAAATCAAATTAATAAATTGTACTGTATAGCTATAAAAAGATTCCAGTTCGAACATACGTGTAAAAGAGAGAGAGAAAAAAAAATAAGGTAAAAATTCCATAAACTTACAAAAAAAAAAAATTATCAATGTGTGCAACTATCAAGTTACTTTGGCTTTAGTAATAATCATAACAATAATGAAACAAATAATAATACCAATTCCCTAATATCACAAGAGGGTCTGCCCCTCTCTTTTATTCTTCTTCTGTACTTCTCTTTCTCCCTATTTCCTTAATCTTTCCCTTCCCGAGTACCTGCCTTTGAGCTATAAACTGGATTGTATCCAGGGGTACTCTTCCTTTTCCCATATTCCCCACTTCCCTATCATCATTATTATTATTATTATTATTATTATTATTATTATTATTATTATTATTATCATTATTATTATTATTATTATTACAACAATAATGTTAGTAATGATAATAATGATTTTGACTCAATGTGACTAGAAACTGCGTTATAACAATTAATATTTCCTTTGAGTTTTATCTCTTGTATTGACTTTCCATTACTAAAGAAGTTTTTGTGTTTGAATCTAATATTTGTTTTTCTCCTTTACTCTGAAGTGAGAAAACACCTTTCTCAAGGAAGGAAGGATTTTGCTGACTATTATTTGCTTTTTATCAAAGACACATCTCCAAAGATTTTCTATTCATTGTTAGAGGAAATCGATGGCACTGATTTACATTGCTCTTCCAATCTTGATGTCTCTCCTAATCGGATTAGATCCGATGATTGGAGTCTTCCCAATCGTCAATCATAATAGCCCCAAGTAATGAAAGGCCATTCAACCATGATCTCACCATATGAGGAGATTAGATTTAATTGGCTTTCAAAGCCAGGGATAAACTACATAGTTGTAGTAGAGTATGATTCCGGTTACAATTACCTTCATTCCTTAAGGAAAGAAAGACAGATAAACTATTATTACACACACACACACACACACACACACACACATATTTTATACGAACTCCAAGCACACGCATGCAGTTGGATCCCAACTTCCAAGTCAACGAATATAACCTGTGGAAACTCTAACAAGAAAAACGACTAATTGCTTTAAAGTGTTTTTCCTTTCATGTCTCGCATTACCAGTAATTACATCTCAACAGACAAGAACATTTTTGTCGTCGTCATGCCATTACCAAAGGTCAGGAGTTCCTAATGAGAATTTACTCAAACGAAACTAAGCAGTTTATGGAAATGAATTTTCTCTAATTCTTTTTTGGAAGAAAACTTTTTTTTTTTTGGTGAGCAAAGTTGAAGGGATTATTTTATCGTCTGTAATATCATCTTGTTTTACGTTTAAAATCCAGAATAATTTTCAACTTATCATAAAAGTTTTTGCTGTGATTCTTAAACCAACTCGTGATATGAGGACGAAATAAGCAACGCCCAGTTACACCATGGTGATGAATGGCCTCCTGACACCTGTGCCTGGTCTTATAGCCCAAACTCCATGTAGAGGGGGCTAGTGATAGTCCCTGCTGGCTTATGGTCGCTCGAGCAGAATGATGTAGATAATCTGAGTGGAGACCTAAAACCAGCAACTTTAACTTTAACTTTTTTCAGTATTCCTCCTACACATCTCCTCCAAATAAACACTAGAGAGGTTTTTCTTTCCTTACCTTTAAGTGAGTTTAAGTAATGTTTCTGAAAGTGTTTATCCAAAGAAAGAGGAGGAACGTGCAAGAAGGAAGTGGTTGAAATGAGGCAACAAAATGTAAACTTCATCGCAAGATTATTGATAACTTCAAATGGAAACTGAACTTTGATGTACCAAGAACTAAATACTCGTAAATCTGGTAAATGTGAAACTTACAGATATGCTGATATGTGGAATTTTTAGCTTTAATTTGGAAGCAGGTCTTCTGAAAGCTATTTAACTTTTATAAGGACATCTTCGCTTTTATGGTTTTAAATTGAATACCCTTTTACTCTTTATTTATAATAACAGATATTGACGGCGTCAATGACCTTTGATGTCAAGATGCCAGGGAAAAACAAATCAATCAATCAATTAATCGTTTTCAAGCTGTCCTGTTGAATGTGTCCCTGTCCCCTGCTTCAAAATATGTTTCTCACTAAGTATTTTCTCTTTCTTATTTCTGGAAAACCTTTGTGGAAATAATCTTTCGAATCTAAGACTCCCTTCACATGTATGTGCAATTATTGTATACGAATATGCGTATATGCTTTGCTGCTACTTATTTGTGTGTATATATATATATATATATATATATATATATATATATATATATATATATATATATATATATATATATATATATATGCATGTATGTATGTATGTATGAATCAGTCCTTTGAAGAAGTATCACAAAACTAGTCAGGACTTAATCTTATATATCGTATTTTCATTTTCCCTGTGGGTCTTTTGCATCTGAGCATCACGTTCCCTGTGATTTTTACGCATATAAATTTTATATATATATATATATATATATATATATATATATATATATATATATATATATATATATATATATTATATATATATATATACACAGTATATATATATATATATATGTATATATATATATATATATATATATATATATATATATATATATATATATATATATATATATATATATATATATATATATATATATATATATATATATATACATATATATATATATATATATATATATATATATATATATATATATATATATATACTGTATATATATATATATATATATATATATATATATATATATATATATATATATGTGTGTGTGTGTGTGTGTGTATAATATATATATATATATATATATATATATATATATATATATATATATATATATATATATATATACATATATGCATATATATATATATATATATATATATATATATATATATATATATATATATATATATATATATATATATATATATATATATATATATATATATATATATATATATATATATATATATATATATATATATATATATATATATATATATATATATATGCATATATATATATATATATATATATATATATATATATATATATATATATATATATATATATATATATATATATATATATATATATATATATATATATATATATATATATATATATATATATATATATATATATATATATATATATATATATATACATATGCATATGTATATATATATATATATATATATATATATATATATATATATATATATATATATATATATATATACTCACAGGTCTGGAAATTGCTTGGACCTCGTATACACTGACTCCCCTGGCGTTATAACTAGTAAGGTTGGTTCTCCAGTCGGGACATCTGATCATGCATTGATTTCATTATTAGTGAAAACTGAGCAGCCTATCCCTGATATATCATATTCTAGTAAAATTGATATGAAATCCCGAGCAGAATGGAATGGGATTTTGGATGATCTTTTGTGCTTGAATTGGTCACAATTATATAATAGTGTAGATCCTGTTGTCCCTTTGAATGAGAATCTAGTCAACATAATTGATAGGCGTATCCCTTCTTGTGAGCTAAGGTACCGAGTGAAGGACAAACCGTGGTTCAATGATGATTGTAGACGTGCTTATTTGGAGAAGGAGGAGGCCTATCACCTTTGGAAGAGTAATAGATCAGATTGGACCTGGAATAACTATACTCAGCTTCGAGCTTTTGCTCAGATAGTTTATGCCTCAACTGAAAAGGAGTACAATTTATCCACAAAAGAAACCCTTTCTGGTACAACTCAGGAACATAAATGGTGGTCTACCCTTAAATCTGCACTCTTTGATGTAGATGCAACAGTTCCTCCTTTACTTAAACCAGATGGCTCAGTCACTCACTGTCCAAAGGAAAAGGCAACCCTTTTGGCTGATGTTTTTGAAAGTAAACCGAGTAATGAAAAACTTGAACTTCCTCATTCTTGTTTTCCTGAGGCTTAGCTAACTAGTTTAGCTTTTCGATCTCATGAGATTAGAGCTCTGTTGATGGTCCTTGATGCTTATGGAGGTGTAGACCCAAATGGTATTTTTCCTTTGTTTTTTATAAAGACAGCATATTTCTTAGCTCCAAAGTTATCTGTTATTTTGCGCAAGTTAGCAAGAAGAGGACCTTTTAGCACTTGTTGGAGAATTGGTAAGGTTACTCCCCTATGTAAATATGTTTGTGGTAGCTCAAGTCCCACTGATTTTATCTAAAGTTTTTGAACGTCTTCTGGCAAAACGTCTTAATAGGTTTGCTGAAGGTAATCATCTACTCCCTAGTTTGCAATTTGGTTTTCGTAAAGGCCTTGGAGCATGTAATGCCCTTCTTACAATCTCCAATGCTTTACAGAAATCCCTTGATTGTGGTCAGGAAGTTTGTATGATTGGCCTTGATTTTAGTGCTGCCTTTAACCATGTTAATCATGAGGCCCTTGTTTTCAAACTGAAACAGTTGGGAGTGGGTCGGTCGTTTCTTAGCATTATTATTGATTTTTTAAGTAATAGATCTCAAAGAGTTGTTGTTGACGGGCACCATAGTGAGTATAGGAATGTAATATCCGGTGTTCCACAGGGTAGTGTTCTTGGCCCATTACTTTTCATACTATATACACAAGACATGTGGTTTGGCCTAGAAAACGAGCTTGTTGCATATGCTGATGATGCTACTCTCTTTGCATCAATTCCATCCCCTGAATGTAGATCTGGGATTGGTGAATCCCTTAATAGAGATTTAGCTAAAATTAGTGAATGGTGCAAATTATGGGGCATGAAGCTGAATTCTAACAAAACTCAAAGTATGATTGTAAGTAGGTCAAGGACAGTGGCTCCTCAACATCCGGATCTCAGTATTGATAATGTTTCTTTAAATTTGTATGACTCTTTCAAAATTTTAGGTGTGATTCTCCACAGCAAATTTACTTATGAGAAACATAAAGTCTGTGTCTTCTTCAATTGCACAAAAAATTGGCTTATTGAGAAAGTCTTTTAAGATTTTCGGTGATCAATCTATTCTGAAGAAGTGTTTTAATTCTTTCATTCTACCTTGTTTTGAGTATTGTTCTCCTATCTGGTGTTCAACTGCTGATTCTCATCTTAATTTGTTGAACAGAAACGTATGGTCTATTAAATTTCTTATTCTTGATCTAGATATTAATCTCTGGCAACGTCGTTCAATTAGTTCATTATGCATGTTGCATAAGATTTTTCATAACTCTTACCATCCTTTACATTCAGATTTCCCTGGACAATTCTATCCTGTTCGTAATACGAGGCAGGCAGTTTATTCTAGTAGCCAGGCCTTTTCCATCATGATGCTCAATACTACACAGTACTCTAGAAGTTTTATTCCAGCTGTTACCAAGTTGTGGAATGATCTTCCTAATCGGGTAGTTGAATCAGTAGAACTTCAAAAGTTCAAAGTTGGAGCAAATGCATTTTTGTTGACGAGGCAGACATGAGTCTTTTTATAGTTTATTTATGACATATTTGTTTTTGACGTTGTTGATAGTGTATGTAAGACATATCTGTTTTGACGTTACTTTTTTTAGAATGATTTATAGTTAATTTGTTCTCTTCATTTATTTATTTCCTTTCCTCACTGGGCTATTTTTCCCTATTGGAGCCCCTGGGCTTATAGCATCTTGCTTTTCCAACTAGGGTTGTAGCTTGGATAGTAATAATAATGATAATAACAATATATGTATATATACTCACACACACACACACACATATATATATATATATATATATATATATATATATATATATATATATATATATATATATATATATATATATATATATATATATATATATATATATAGCTCTTATGTATTTCTAAATTATTTAAGTTTTTAGATGTATAAGGTTAAATATAAACGTATTATTATAAGGTTAAGTATAGTCGTATTGTTTTCTTTCTTTAATAGTTTTTCTTTTCACTGGTGGTTATGTTGGTGTTTATAATGGACTAACGGCTGTTTTATACTTTCAAGTGGTGTGGGTTACGTGGCTGCGCTCCTGCATGAACGGAGGTATGAATGGACTTGTTGGAGGAGGGTTCCTCAGTGTGTTTCTGAGCCTCCAACCTTGAAGGGCACGACAATTGCTGTTGGAACTATATTTATTCCTCACCATCGCAGAGCTACATTGTGAAGCTGTTTAGCTTTTTTGGATATCCTTTCTCTGCAGCAAGGACTTTTTATCCTGCCTTTTGTGTACTGCCTTTGGTTCAGTAGAAAGCCAAGGGGATCTCTCTGTCCCAAGGTAATAGTAATTATACCTGTATTTAAGTATCGTGATCACGACCTGTGATATTCAGCTGATGTCATTAGTGGAGCTTATGAAAGTCTTTCAATCAAACCAGCCATCATCAACTTGTTAGGGATTGTTAGATTGTATTTTTTAGGGTATTCTTACTTTTTGTTTGCCTCCTCCTTTCTGGACCTTCTCCCCTTTTAGCATGCATGTGTTGATGACCTTTCTTTAATTGTGTAATTGTTTTCTTTTACAGGGAGTTTAAGAATGAGTGTTTATCATTAATTGTTGTATCGTTGAGGTTCAGGTGTTATTTCTGTCTGAAACTTGTGTATCAAAATTAAGTATATTTTTGTGGTATTTTCTTTGTCCCCTTGTATTGACTTTGCACTCTTATTGAAGTTGGATACTATTCCACCTTTTGTGGACTTAATATGGTATATTGGTGAATACTGTTTGATAAAAGTTTAGTGTTTTGTGTGGTGGTCAAGCCAGCCATCACAACATGGCGACCGTGACAGGATATTTTCATTCCCAAGTATTCACCAGTTTATGTGCAAAGTTAATTCTTGGGTTTATTTTTCAGGCAGCATATTTTCACATCCTCGTGGCTGTCTTATGTAAATTTAGTATTCTATGTGAATAATAGTGGTCATTATGGTTAATGTACTAGAACTCCTTAGCGGAGAGGGGTGGCAAGAAAGGCTTGCAGAGTTGAATAGGGAAGATTTGGAAATTGTAGCACAGCATTTTGAATTGGAATATGAAGTGTCCATAAGAAAGGGTGTATTGTTATTGCAAATTTATGAATGCGTTAAAACTGTAAAGGCTGGTGGGGAACAAGTGAAACCTGATAAAGGACTGTTGTCTGTAGAAATTTTGGATAGGCAAATTGCTCTGAGGCAGATGGAGTTTGAAATTGAAAAGTTTAAGGGGGAGGAAAGAGAAAAGGAGTGACAGCATGAGATTGCCATGAGAGACACAGGTTCCTCTTCTTCCCCTCCCCCTTCCCCAAATAGGTCAGCAATGCCTGCTATTAATTCGGATGCAGGCTCTCAAATTTGTGCCTAAATTTGATGAAGACAACGTAGCAGAATTTTTTGTATCATTTGAGGGGATTGAAGCAAGATTAGAGTGGCCCCAAGAGTATTGGACCACTCTTGCACAAAGTAAATTGGTTGGAAGAGCTCAGAGGGTATATGTAACGCTGGAGGAGGACCTCTCAGCAGATTATGAGTGTGTGAAGGCTATTGTCTTGAAGGCCTATGAGTTAGTCCCTGAAGCTTATAGGCAATGCTTCCGGAAATTAGAAAAATGTAGGGAACAAACTTTTGTTGAATTTGCCAGGGCGAAGGAACAGTATGCCAGTGACATCGAAGCTGAGCGCACAGTAGAGATTTCTTTTCGGGGCGATCGCCTGGTGCTCTTCGTCACGTGCTTGTAATGCACCTGCAAGTGACATTATTCGATTATCCTGCTTCCCCCCTCCCTCACTTCTCTCTCTCTCTCTCTCTGCTATCAGTCAGATTATACACTTGCTATTTCCCTCTTCTGTCAGATTGCTCTCTCTCTCTCTCTCTCTCTCTCTCTCTCTCTCTCTCTTTCTCTCTCTCTCCAGATTATTCAGGCTAGTTTTCTCATAAAGGTCTCTCTCTCTCTCTCTCTCCGACGGATTGAAGAAGATTAACTCGGAAATTTGGAACCAGACTTTGAAAACAAAATCTCACTCTTAGAAATATTAGTCTTAATTATGCATCGGTTTAGAATTGGTGTTGATATATTACGGGAATTATCAGGAATTCAAGAATTAGAGGAGATTCCAAACTGAAACTTTCATGTCTTTATGAGATTGTTTCATTATATGTCTTCTATTGCAATGATCAGTCAATATTCAGGGGAATATCTCTCTCTCTCTCTCTCTCTCTCAGCAGCCATCGTCCCTAAAGGTGAGAAATGAACAAACAGGTAGGTGTGTTTCTTTGCAGATCCCAAAATCGTCTGTTGACCAAAGCGAAGAAGAATCAGCGGACTCTTTGTCGATGTTGGTTAGCTGAAGTTGGACCACTGATAGCAAAGGAAGAAAACTGTAGGTCATTCGAGCGTTCATTTCTACAACAAAATGTTTCGACCATCAAGAATTGGCATCAGCAGGATTGAAAAAAAAAATCACTTAAGAAATTAAAAAAAGTTATATTCTGATGATAAAGATAGATATGAATAAACTCATAAAATTAAAGTTTTCTTGGGCAAACGATGACAATGGATAGAGTCGGTGGGGTTTGCATAGGGTTACAGAAAATGGGTAAGAGATAAACACTGGAATAGATAAAAATGTTTTACAAATACGAAAAATGATACCCAGATAAAGGTTACCCAAAAGACTCTTTGCTTCAATTGCGAGTTATTTACGAAATACTGAATAAAAATAGAAATGGCTAATTCTCCAATATCAATAAAAGAGTATATATATATATATATATATATATATATATATATATATATATATATATATATATATATATATATATATATATTAAAGGGTAAAGTCCACAGGAAACAGGAAAGGAAAAGACCAGGTACCAAGCGCTTTCGTGTATAACGTACACTTCTTCAGGGTACAAAGTGGAATAGAAAATAAAATCATACAATAAAGAAACCTACCAAAACTGAAATAAAAGCCACAAACAAGCAAAGCATCACCAATATGCTAAAATAACTAATAGTCGTTAAAAAGGAGTAAAAAATTGTAGTTTATAATAAAATACTAATAATATAACAATCGTTAAAACTAAATGTTTACATTGTATTTCCTTACACTTTCATTAACAAGATGAGTGTCTAGTTTAAAAAGACCAGAACTGAGATTTAGAATTTGATTATCAAAATATTTAATAAAAGCAGATTCAATAATATTTCTTTTTACAAGGTTTTTACAAAATAAAATCTCTGAGGAGTTTCCCCAGTCAATACAGTGGTTAAAATCGTTCATGGGGACAAACAAGGCACCAGACATTTGCCCTGTCCTAAATGCATATCGATGTTGTTTAATTCGGTTGTTAAGCAATTTTACGGTTTGACCCACATATTTCTTGTCACAACCAGTACATGGAATTATGTAAATAGAGCCATTATTATAATTTGGAGAACTATTTATTAGGACATTCTTTACTGTTCCTGAACTTTTTAAAAACTAAATTTACTTTAAATATTTTCAATAAATCTTTTATATAAGCAAAGTTTTCATTGAAAGTAAGCATGTTTTACATTTATCTCATGACAAAATTATTGAAATGATAAAATTATGTGTTAAAGACTGTAAATTGAAGACAATGCATTGCACCATGTGTAACTGAATGTATGTTTAATTTTCGAATGTAAATGTTTTATTCAACATTCAAATGTAGAATTACATCAATATTTAATTAGAGATAAATCTATGGTCAAAATACAACAAAAATATGAAACATACAAAAAAAAGAAAAAAAGAGAATTGTAACAAGAATTAGAATTTTCGGCTTCCACGATTGTTAAAAACTGATTCTAAATTAGAATATTCTTACATTTTTTTTTTACCTTTGTTACAGGTATCCTTCGTTTTAGGGTTTGAATTAATAACCTATGATAAATAAATCAGTGTATAAAGAGCTAATAATTGAGCTTTCTTTTCCCTTGTATAAATGTGTCGGTATTAAGATTGTAAGGCAAGATAGATATTCATTTGAGATGGAAAGTTCCTCTGATGGAAGCGAAGAATAAGTTAGACATTGGGGTCAGAGGGATAACAGGGCTGATATAGGGGAGGTGGGGGGGGGGGGGCGATAGGAGGGATAGGATGACCTCTAGTGGGGAATACCCCTTGAGGAATGGGATCCCTAATCTAAAATTAAAAGGGCTGAATCCGGAAATGAACTGAATGGACTAAGACAGAGAGAGAGAGAGAGAGAGAGAGAGAGAGAGAGAGAGAGAGAGATTCTTCTTTATCCCATCCTGCTTATGACACATAGTCAGGAGTTATAATCCAGTTATCTTACTTTATTTTAATGTTGTCTCAGACGTCACAAGTAGTGTCAGACCCTTTAGGGTGCATCCTCATTGTTCATATTCGAAGCGTAGTGCAAGACTTTGCCCAATGAGCATGATAAGGGCTTTGGAGGGGTTGCTGGTTTGAGTCTAGCACATGCCTTTGGTATCTTATTGAAGATTTCACCTGAAAGGTCCACCTGAAAGGCATAAGGAAGAGGTCTAGTCAAAGCCGACTTACACGCAGTTATTGTGGTGGAAGCAAGGCCTTGTTCGTGTAAGTGGATGAAGAAGGAGAGACAGAAATCTATTGATATTTCTGTTAGTTTCCTTGCTTTCACAAAGGAAACCCACTTCTTCCAAGACGATTCATATTGTCTCCTAGTTGAACTAGACTTGTATTCTTCGATGAAGTCGATCGTGTCTTTTGAGATCCCAAATCTTTTCTTGGCTGCTAGGGCGAGAAAATCATGAGATGTAGGTTGTTGGTTCTCAAGGATGAAGCGTAGACAGTCGACTCCTGAACATGTTGGGATAAGACTGGATTCGGCAGAGGAAACTGTTTCAGTTTCAATTCTAGAACTAGAGGGAACCAATTGGTTCTGGGCCATTTGGGGGCCACTACTGCCGCTGTTCCTCTGAAGGATCTTAGCTTGTTGAAGACTTTCAACAAGAGATTGGTTGGGGGGAACAGATAGATTCTGCTAGAAGGTCCTCGTAAGGGGCTACATAACGAGGTAGTTTCTTGTTGTCGCTCGTTGCGAAGAGGTCGATTTGCAGTTCTGGGACTTTTTCCGAGATGAAGGAGAATGAGTCTGCGTCTAGGGACCATTCTGTCTCTATCGGTTTTTGCCTGGATAGAGCATCCGCTGTCACATTGCGGAACCCTTGCTGATAAATGCCATCTTCTCTTCCTTGCCAGGTAGAAAATGGCTAACATCACGTGATTGATGTGAGGTGATCTCAAGCCTTGTCAGTTTAGACATCTTACTATCACCTCGTTGTCCAAGACCAGTCTGATGTGATGTGGACCGACCTGCGAGGGGATGGTTTCTTCAACGTTAGGAAAACTACCATATCCTTTAAGATGTTGATGTGAAAGATTTTGAACTAGTGCGACGAATTCCCCTGCACTTTCCTTTGTTGCGAATGGACTCCCCATCCTTCCAGGGAGGCATCTGTGTGTATTACCACTGATGGTTAAGGTGGTTGTAAGGGAATTGTTCATGCTAGGCTCTTGGTCGTTGACCACGGCCTTAGTAGCGTGCGCAATCGGGTCGGTTTCAACCTTTGTTGATCTCTTCGAGCGTTTGATGCGTATCTTCTCCAGACTCCTGACGCATCCTTTAACTGTTCTTTTAGCACTGGGTCTGTCACTGCTGCGAACTGGAGAGAACCCAATACTCTTTCCTGTTGGTGTCTTGAAATCTTCTCATGTTTCAATAGTCTCTTGATAGATCCTGCTATCTCTCTCCTCTTCTTCAGTGGAATGGAGAGACAGTGTGACTGTAAGTTCCAATGGATTCCTAACCATTGAAACTTCTGAGCTCGAGAAATGCAAGACTTCTTGTGGTTGATCTTGAAGCCTAGGTGCTCCAGGTACTGGATCACCTTTCCGGCTGCTTGTAGACAAGTCGTCTTGGATGCTGCCCACACCAGACAATCGTCCATGTATGCTACTACCTGAATTCCTTCTGAGCGTAGTCGTTGGACAATTGTATCTGCAAGTTTTGTGAATATTCTTGGGGCTATGTTTAGCCCAAAGAGCATGGCTGTGAAGACATACTTTGTCTTCTGTATCCTGAATCCTAGGTAGGAGGAGAGGGGGCGGCTGACTGGTAGGTGCCAGTAAGCATCTGCCAGGTCTATTGAGACTGTGTAAGCACCTGTTAGTAAAAGGGTCCTTATGTGTTGTAAGGTAAGCATCCAGAACTTGTTGTTCTCGATGAACTTGTTGAGTGGAGACAAGTCTAGAATGACTCTGAGTTTGTCTGAGTCCTTCTTGGGAACACAAAACAGCCTTCCCTGGAATTTGATGGACTTCGCTTTTCTTATTACCTTTTTGTTCAAGAGTTCTGAGGTATATTCTTCCAACCGGGGGGTGGAGTGTTGGAAGAATTCTGGAAAAGGGGGTGGAATTTGATCCATTTCCAACCAAGTCCATTCTTGATTAGGCTGTGGGTCCAGGGATCGAAGGTCCCAACGATCCCGAAAGTGGAAGAGTCTCCCTCCTACCTGGAGCCTCTCTTTGTTTAGAGGTTCCTGAGGACTTATTTCCGTGACCGCATCCTCCTCTACCACTTGTGGGGTTTCTTGAGGAGCCTCTTTTTAGCCTCTACCTTTGTAGGATCTAAAGGTAGTTGAGTGTCTCTCAAAACCGGGGCTAAACACAGGTGACTGGGCTACTAGCTGCTGAGGGACCATCTGAAAGGTGGTTTGTGGCTGAGCTACCATTTGAGGCACTGTGGCCATGGTCACTGTCGGAAGTTGTGCAGGTCTACGTGGCTTCTTTGTCTTCCTGTTCTTAGTTTGGGGACCCCCGTCTGGGGATGATTTCCTCTTGGAAGACATGCTCCACTTTTGGAGAAGGTTCCTGTTCTCTGTGGCGGCTTTGGCGATATCCTCCTGAATCACGTCTTGTGGGAAGAGGTCTATTGCCCTAGATGCATGAAGTGATCAGCTTCCTGGGTTCGTGTTTGACCGTTGCTGCGGCAAACACATGCTCTCTACAGGCCCTCCTGGACCTTGTAAGGGGCCGAGAGAAGTTTGTGACTCAAAGACAGGATGAAAGCAACAGAGTGAGTTTATTATAGAAAGTCTTCTTTATATACAAAAGCTCAATGCAACAAAAAATTTCATGTTCAAAACTGACATTGTTAATGGTGAGAAAAACAGGCATGTTTATTCAGGTTCTTTTTGGTGCGAGGGAAGAGCGAAGATACAAGTATAATATATACACAAATGAAAAGTCGTTACTATGTACGATCGTGTGACACACGGTTGGTACATGACCCCCCCCCCTTAAAAATGACATACTGTACATGTTAAATAGGGCGCCCTGATCTAGAGAGGCGAACTGTAAGCCGGTCATCTGGCAGGAGATAAGCAGGTTTTAGAAGATCAATGGAGACCCAGTCTTCTTTGCCACGGATGTTTAGTAGGAATGCTTTCGGACTGCGTCGGATCACAAGGAAAGGGCCCGTGTAAGGGGACGTTAGCGGTGACTTACTAGTGTCGTTGGGTAGGAAAACGTGCGTTGCAGAGTACAAGTCTGTTGGTATGTGATGCTTTGCTGGGGGCTTGTAAGTCTGGCGGCATGGAATAAATTTTCCCATGACGTGAAGTATGCGCTGGAGATCGTCGGAGGAGGTTGTAGAAGGAAAAAATTCGGCAGGGACGACCAACGGGTCGACCCGCCATATACCATTTCAGCTGCCGAGACGTCGAGGGCGCCTTTAGGAGTGGTCCTTAGTCCCAGGAGGACCCAGGGAAACTGAGAAACCAGTTGGAATCCTTGCAACGGGACATCAAAGCTGCTTTGAGGGTGCGATGAAAACGTTCAACCATTCCATTGGCAGCGGGGTTGTAGGGTGTTGTCCGATGTAGGGTGATGCCCAGGAGATTTGCTAATGATGTCCACAATTGAGATGTGAGAGTGGTACCCCTGTCAGAAGTAATATGCTCAGGGATACCAAATCTTGCAATCCATCCTGAGAGTAAGGCAGATGTACATGAGGCAGGCATTGAAGTTTCCATGGGAATGGCTTCAGGCCAACGATTGGAGCGGTCGATGACGGTAAACAGGTAACGATGTCCTTGTGATGTGGGTAGGGGGCCTACAACGTCGACGTGAATGTGTGCGAAACGACTCTGAGGCTGAGGAAAGGTGTCTACTCCCGAATTCGTGTGTCGTCGTACTTTGGAAGTTTGGCAAGAAGTACAGGCGTGGACCCAATCCTTAGCATCCTTAGAAATGTTGTGCCAAATGAGCTTCGTCTTCAGCAGCTGTTCAATAGAACGGCACGAGGGATGTGAAAGGCCGTGAATGGAATCAAACACCTGCCGGCGCATGGGAGCAGGAATCCAAGGTCGCGGTCTACCAGTAGTGACGTCACAGAGGAGGGTGGCATTGGAGTCTTTGAGGGGGAAGTCTTCCCAACGGAGTGATGTGCAAGATGTCCTACATGCTTGATACTCTGAATCTTGTCGGTGGGCTTCAGCCAGGGCGTTTTAATCCAATCCCAGTTGAACCGCAGTCAATGTGTTTCTGGACAGGGCATCGGTAACGGGATTAATTTTTCCAGGGACGTATCGAAGGGTGCAATTGTATTCAGCCACAGCGGAGAGATGTCAGTGTTGATGGGCGGACCAGGCGTCAGACTGTCAAGTGAAGGCGTGCACCAGAGGCATGCGAAAGTGACGGACGGCCAAGTGCACCGACAGCAATTCGCGATCGAATGTAGAATAACCCGATTCTGCCTTGGACAGTCTTCTGCTGAAGAAGCCCAATGGGCGGGGCGAACCGTTGACCCCATGATCGAGTATTGCACCAATAGCGACATCGCTGGCATCAGTAGAGAAAAGGAGAGGGGCATGTGGGATAGGAAAAGTGAGAGCCGCAGCGGTTGATAGGGCCTTCTTTGCATTGCAGAAGGCCGCTTCTTGAAGGGGACCCCACTTCAGGTTCTTCAGTTTTGCCCTTGAGGGAGGCGTAGAGGGGAGCAAGAGTGGCAAAAATGGCTGGCAAAAAACGGTGTGTAAGGGTGACGACCATAGGCTGGAGGCCTTTTGGCAAAGGCCCATTTCCTCCATTTCGGTGAATGTCTGTTTGGCGGCTGCCAATCGTTCCGGTGCCAGACGTCTGAATTTTGCAAAGACTGGGGATCCCGTCGTCTTGATATGGGGATAAATACCGTGCTTGGCAGGAGCCGTGGGCGTTTGGCGAGGTTCTGGACGGAAAATTCTGGGTACGACGTGACGAGGTGGGCATAGGCATCCGTGGGTGCACTGAAGTGGAGAGCGAGGTTGGAGGGGGCGGGTTGAAGAGGTGTCGACAACTACGAGTCTGCGTTGACCAATCGTCGGTGGGTGACATCGACCAGAAGGTGGAAATGAAAGAGGAAATCCGCACCGGGATTGCAATTTTTTTTTCTTTTTATTTAATATGGTAATTTGGTAATATGGTAAATGATTGCTTTTATTTTAACTTTTTTTGATATTTTTGGTATTTAAATATTTTTTGTTTACGTAAAATGATGACAATTCCTTAATAACCAGTTAAAAATTAAGATGGTATGGGTCGTTGAAGAGATTTGCTGCTCGTTATACATTTCTTACAGAAAGGAGAAGTGGACAGCTTTTAATGAAAAGGAATGTAGTTCTTAGCCATCTTCACCAGTGACAACTTTGGAATTACTTACCTCTTTATCGTCATGCTGAAAAAATAAGTAAGCTGTACCATGGATCCGCATCTTACGTTGCCTTTGGCTTGGTAGCCTTATCAAGAGCCAACACAGCAATTGTGATTTGTTACATTTACAAACAGCATACACGGACAGTGTGGGTTGGGAGGTACGTCATCATTTTTTAAAGGTCATTTAAATTTTATGATTTATAATTCATAGTTAACTCCAAAATTAAACTAATATTCTCTAATCTTTGGTAGTGCCATAGCCTCTGTAACATGGTCATCCACTCTCTTGGGTTAGAAGTCTCTTGATTGAGGGTGCACTATTCCATCTTTTGGTAAATTTTTAGTTTCAGCCAAATTTGGAAAAATGCAATAAAAATATATTTGTTGCATCAGAAATAGTGTGGTTTCAATGAATTTAACGTTTATTTTGACTGCAAACCAACCGATTTAGAGATTTACTATGTATACCCTAGTTCATCCCACCAATTATGGGGGACACCCTTTGGGAACCGGGGTTTTGGGTGGGGGAAGGGGGGGGAGGGTGTTGGGGCATTGAATGATATTTGCAATTAATGAATAATTAATGTTCCAGCACCCCTCCCCCATACCCCTAACTAGGCCTACCGGGGGGAGGGGGGTAGGGCCCCCCAGCGACCCCCCCTTAAAGCCACAGTAATTTTCAGGGCACCACAGAACCTAACAAACCCACCTAACCTAACCTAGGGGCCCTGTACCCCTACCGGGGGGGCTTCGCCCCCCCTGCGACCCCCCCTTATGGCCAAAGTAATTTTCAAGGCACCACAGAACCTAACAAACCCACCTAACCTAACCTAGGGGCCCTGTACCCCTACCGGGGGGGCTTCGCCCCCCCCTGCGACCCCCCCTTAAGGCCACAGTAATTTTCAGGGCACCACAGAACCTAACAAACCCACCTAACCTAACCTAGGGGCCCTGTACCCCTACCGGGAGGGGGCTTCGCCCCCCCTGCGACCCCCCCTTATGGCCACAGTAATTTTCAAGGCACCACAGAACCTAACAAACCCACCTAACCTAACCTAGGGGCCCTGTACCCCTACCGGGGGGGGCTTCGCCCCCCCTGCGACCCCCCCCTTAAGGCCACAGTAATTTTCAGGGCACCACAGAACCTAACAAACCCACCTAACCTAACCTAGGGGCCCTGTACCCCTACTGGGGGGGGGCTTCGCCCCCCCCCTGCGACCCCCCCTTTAACCAGGGGTAAATTTGAATATATATATTTTGTTAAATCACTTCTTACCTTAAACGGAAGATGACGATGAAGATGTGGAAGGTTGTGGTTGACCCTCTTCTGAATCATCAAGTACTGGAATACGTTCAGATTTGGTACAATACCACACATGTCTATCCTCACGAAAATGTAAAGGCGAATCACATTTACCACACTGGACACTTAAAGGTAATACGGAATGCTCCCTTAGAAAACGATTCACTACTTCAGCAGTTCCATTATAATTCCCATGAAATCGGCCGATCACATCAAAATAGGAATAACGACATATTTCACACAACCGTACCGGAGGATCCATGACAGTAAAATGACGTGTGATGAAAATATAGAAACCGGAACTTTTGAAAACCGAAAACAAACGACAATCACGGGTTTCTCCCATAATGAAATAGGGAAAAAAACAAAAGAGTATCGTTTACAATGTTATATTGCACGAAAAACAGATCCTTGAAACAAGACTGAGAGACCAATGAATCGTCCAATAATAACCCTTGAAAAGAACCCAGTAGTATTTTGATTGGAGGAGCGACATTAGTGGGAGGAGCAAATGCGCATTCAAGTAAATATTGTCACATTACGCAATGGGGCGGAGCCAAGTAAGATGAAAACAGACATACAAACGAACAAGAGCTACCTTGCGTGCCCATGGAAAGATATACACTAAACTTAGAAAAAGTCAAGACCTTCAATTCCTGAAATATTTTTTTTCTCCGTAAGTATGCATTAGCGACAATAATGTATTGAGAAGAAGTGTTTTGTTATCACGTGCTTTACTAGGAAAATAGATTAATATAATAAATTTCCCAATTTGGTTGAATCCAAAACTTTACCCATCTTTTTTTTTTCTTCCTCTTGTTCTTCAAGTTTTTATGGTTTATATATGAAAGAATTATTTTAATGTTGTTACTTTTCTCAAAATATTCCATTTTAACTGTTCATTACTTCTCTTATAATTTATTCCTTTATTTCCTTTCCTCTCTGGGCTATTTTTCCCTGTTGGAGTCCTTAGGCTTCGAGCATCCTGCTTTTACAACTAGGGTTGCAGGTTAGCTGGTAATAATAATAATAATAATAATAATAATAATAATAATAATAATAATAATAATAATAGGGTAGCAAGTATTCCAGGGTTCTTGCTTTCACCTCTACTACCTGAACCCAGGAAAAAGCAAAGGCTAGTTGTGTAACCACACTTTGATTGGAGATGAGTGATTTGTGGCTTTGACAATGATTTGGGAATACTAAACATTGGGGCATTTTAAATGACACAAGTTTCCATTTCATTATACAACTAAGTTTCAAGTAAAGATTATTATAGTGATCTTGCTGAAGTAATAAATTGCAAAAATCGCTATTGTTTGGAAAACCAAAATGCAGAAAATCTACACAGAAACTGACCAACGATTAAACACACTTGGCTTATATCACAGTACAATATTTTTCAGCAGTTCTTCACTTATTAGTAGTTTCTGCTTTAATTACCCAAATTGATGTAGTTTAGGTCAGATAGGTCATGAATTAAGTTTAACTTTAGTAGTTTTAAAAAGTTCTCCGGACTCGTTCAACCTTTCTCTGACAAACTAAAGATATTAACGCCATCATGAAGCTGAACACTTCCTTCTTTCCTAAGTATTTCGATAACTGGAATTTGACAATTAACGCGGAAAACCTAAGAACGTATATGAAAAACAGATCTTGTAGGTCCTGTAAGGCACAGGTTTCCACATGTGATAGGGCCATGAAAAAAACCCTTAGAGAATAGTATCAACAGTTACTGGTTATTTAGTTACAAAATACAGTACAGAATAATTAAACTGTATGAAAATTTAAAGGATTGCAGAATGAGAAAATAACTAAAACTGATTATAATGTGATCTGGCATAAAACAATCGAAAACCAGGATATAAATTTTCAATACACAGTAGTTCAAATTAATGCACTGAAATCTACAAAAATTTTCTAAACATTGGGCACAACACAGGGTAAATTAAAGGTTTTTAAATTCTATCATTGGTCACACCTTAGTTCCAGAGGGGGACGAGCCAATGGGATCCTTGGCAGGAGCAGAAACGTTCTCCTGCTGAGACACGACTTTCACTAGCCTGTCCTTTGAAGGGAAGCCCTTCAGACCCAAGAAAGACCACAAAATATGTAAGGTGTCCTCTACACCTGACTACCCTTAGCCGAATGCTCCACCATTTTTTTAAATTTATATCATTGAGCATACAATCTTGCTTGACCTCATCAAAGACTAAAGAGTCAATAAATAGTGAAAAAAAAATTGTCTGTTTTCACAATCTAACTTCAACAAGATCAGGTTACTTGTATAAACCAAAACAAATACTTCTTGGAGTAAACATCATCATCATCATCTCCCCCTATGCCTAATGACGCAAAGGGCCTCCGTTAGATTTTGCCAGTCGTCTCTATCTAGATTTTCTAAATCAATACTTCTCCATTCATTATTTACTTCAGGTTTCATAGTCCTCAGCCATGTAAGCCTGAGTCTTACAACTCTTCTAGTGCCTTGTGGAGCCAAGGTGAAAGTTTGGTGAACTAATCTATCTTAGTAAGTGCAAAGAGCATGTCCAAACCTTATAGTGTCAACAAATCACCTAAATTGTTTTCCAAGGCGGAGTAAACAGTGTCACTTAAAGTATTATAAAGGAATCTCAATACAATCAAACTTCACCCACTTGCCCCTGAGAGTTCAGAGCTGCATGGCATATGCCCTTCTCTTTTGAATACTCTTTTGTTAACTACCAATCTCTCAGATCCAGAAGTAAATACCTCAAACTCTAAATGCTTTCTCTATTGAGACCTGTTCATTTCATAATAAGAAAGTGTGAAAGGAACTAAAGTGTAAATGAAATATGAAAATTGTTATAAATAATATTTATTAAATTGTAAAATGCATGTTAAAAATGCAATATCTCGAATTAACAATTATTTGTTATGGCATAAGAATATTTAAAAAATAAGCTTCAGTTACATACAAAAAAAGCATGAAAAATTAGAACAAATATTCAAAGTTAATTTACAATTTTACAGACACAAAAACATTCCTTTTTCTGTATAGTCCATCTGACAAAAATATCAATTTAAGAACAACTTCAAAGTAATGTAATGTTTTGTACTTAGGAAGTCTGAACTTTCCCTCATAATTCAAATTGAAAAGGAACCTTTTATCAGCAAGGACACAAATCGGGTGAGAAAACTAGTGCCAAAGTTTGACAAATTATCAATGCACAAGAAGAGTATGCAAAATAACTCGCAGTGTCTTTTGCACCACTAGCTTTGGCACAGCCTGTCCCAAGATTGTCAGCCGGTCAAAGATGGTTGGGTTAACTGGAAAGATTATTAATTAGTTTGAAAGGTATGAAATGATGATCATGAGTAGAGTCAGAATGGAGAAGTGCACAATATGTACATTCAATAAACCAACCTGATCACTCAGCAATGTTAGAGTATCAAAGTACTTTGATGTTAGTAAAAATTCAGTATTGGGAAACACAAGGGATGAATGAGCAACAAAAGACACCAGTGGTGGGGACTCAAGGAGGACTTACTGGCTTGTCTGTATCACTACGGGGCAGCGGATCCGTCCTCAGCAGTTGCATACAAGATTTGACACTTACTTTGATACCTTACATTTCTATGTTCCTTTGTTGTTTTTTTTCTTTTCGAAAGCTTGCTTTATTCTATATTGTATTTCATTCTAAACAAACAAAAAATCCTTCTATTCATTATGAAGTTATTATAGAATAATTTATCTGAATTATATTTATATCATTTTACTTTAAATATTAGTAAAGCACTGAATCTATGAGTAATAAAGCTTTTATATTCATAGTGAAGTGATTATGTGATATTGCGGAAGGGAAGATGAGCGCATTGCCCCTCCCTTCTACACTCAGTAGCCGTCTGCTGACAGAGCACCTCAGATTCTTGTTGTAGTCACAAACACAGCAACGGAGATGTCCCCCAACGGGAGAAAGTGTATTTCCTAACAGCAGGTACCACAGAAACTGTAACATAATTAAGCTACCTGGGGGCCTACTCATCAGCTACTAATACTACTACTAATACTACTACTAATACTACTACCCGAAGTCATAATCGAATCTAAGGTCGAAGGTTTGCATGACGTATAAGAGTAAACAAATAATAGAAGTTAAAATAAAAAACCAATTCATCATAAAATTATATCAATTGAGTGAAATTTCACTTTGTTCGAAGATCATAAAAGAAAGATGTACCGCAGTAATGATGTTTCTCCTCCAGCACATACAGCACAAGAGATCAGCAGACAAAAAGACTTTTATTTTTTGTTGTCCAAGTATATCCTTTAATTCTTCAATTTCCACAAATACTCTTCAGGTTTCTAACTGACAAAAATTCTTATGTAAGAAAGGGTGTGAATAATTAGTGAGTCAGAGGTACAGTACAGTATGCAACAAAACTGGTGATACTTTTTTATTTTTGCTTCAGACAAGAATTGTTCCTAAGTTGACAATTAGTATTAAATCTTATATTTCACTCTGTAAACATGTGTATGCATGAGACATCGTTGGTCACTTATGGGAAATTTTATCATTGAGTATGATTTCAAAATTATTACTTATTATTTGCTTATTTCGTTTTGTGTACGAAACAAACGTTAGTTAGGATCTTGAATTCAAAACTTGCAATAAATTATTACAAGTCATAGCTTGGACTATAGTCAACGCTACTTACATAATTCTAGTCTCCCAATGGGTTTCTTCAGTGTGAGGAAAAGTAAATAAATAAATAAATAAGAGAGGTGGTGAGTTATCTTCACTATTAGAAATACAATTAATTCTACTATTTTACTTTTACTTTACGAACAGAAAACTATAATCAGGTCAGGCATATTCAGACACATGTGTTTTGGGCATATTCTAAAGAAATACAAAAACACGGTACCATAAATTATAATAAAAATAAAAACAGTAATAATAATAATAATAATAATAATAATAATAATAATGATAATGGTCATGATGATGATAGTATGGCTCTGGAGTCTAGGCCTATGCTATTGGCTTTATAAATCTTAAGCATCAACTGCAGTTGTGCAGCAGCGGGGTCTCTCACCTCCTAGGAGGGTTTTTTAATTTTTCTCCTTCACTGTGTCGTTTAGCCTTCTAGAAACAGTTGTTTCATTGATGTCAAGAAGTTTGGTTGTATCAATATTTTATAGAGAATCTGGTGAAATAAGCCTAACTAGAGTTACAGTTATCCTATAGCTGTTGGGTAGCTCCAACCATATTTGACAGATGACTTGCTTGTGAGAGTGCCATGATGAGACTGTCAGTTGATGTCCGGTTAGACCTCGCCCACTACTACATTTCAATGCATTTTTTACGTAAAATACATAACTATGGTGGCTAAAAAGTCAGACAAATTAGGTTTTTTTTTATCATAATTAAAGATTATTGGGTCAATTTTTCCATAATGATCTAGATGATATTTTCATTAAAAGATAGTTTCAAAATTCATTAGAAATGTGAAGAATGTGAGAGCTGCCAGTTAGTAACTTTCAAACGATAATCAATGAATTCCGGTACCACCAGTTTTGCTGTATGCTGTACAACGAGGTGTAAAACTAGTTAACAAGAGATGACAACATCACAACCAACTAGACATCACCAAGGAAAAACAGATCTCATCAATTCGAACATGTTTTTCTTTCTTGATCAAAATTCCATTCAACTTGTTTGTAAAAGTCCCACAAAAAATCATTTGCAAAATAATGGACTCAATTCCATTTAATTAAGTATAGAAATTTAATCACTTTGTAACAGCAATTTCATCTTTTCAAAAGAACACGACTTCCCCAATTCCTTACAAATTTTCTTTGGCACAAATCTTCATATGACGTTTCATATGTGATTTCCTGTTAAAAGCCTTATTACAGAAACTGCATTTAAATGGCTTCTCCCCAGTATGAATTCTATGATGCCCTCTAAGATGACGTCTCTGAGAAAATGTTTTCTCACAGAAACTGCATTTAAATGGCCTCTCCCCAGTATGAATTCTATGATGCTCTCTGAGATGGTCTCTGAGAAAATTTTTTGTCACAGAAACTGCATTTAAATGGCTTCTCCCCAGTATGAATTCTATTATGCAGTGTAAGATTTTGACTTCGAGAAAAGGCTTTGTTACAGATATTGCACTTAAATGGCTTCTCACCAGTATGAAATCTATGATGCTCTCTGAGACTATGTCTCTGATAAAATGTTTTGTCACAGAAACTGCATTTAAATGGCTTCTCCCTAGTATGAATTCTATGATGCTTTGTAAGACTGCCTTTCCGAGAAAATGCTTTGTCACAGAAGGTGCATTTAAATGGCTTCTCCCCAGTATGAATTCTATGATGCGTTGTAAGACTGACTTTCCGAGAAAATGCTTTGTCACAGAAGGTGCATTTAAATGGCTTCTCTCCAGTATGAATTTTATGATGCGTTGTAAGATGACTTCTTCGAGTAAATGCTTTGTCACAGACATTGCACTTAAATGGCTTCTCCCCATTGTGAGTTCTTGAATGTACTTTGAGATTCTTTTTTCCAAAAAAATCCTTTGCCACATTCACTACTCTTGAATGACCGCCTCCTAGTGTGAGTCCCATAATGTGCTTCAAGACCAATTTCATTAGAAAATGTTTTGTCACATTCTTTGCATCTGAAATGGCCTCCAGTGGGAATTAGCTGGTGAGTGTTGGAGGTTTTAAGTACTTCAATAAACTGCTTTTCAGCATAATTCCCACTCAACATCATACCAACATCAGTGTGAGATTTAGAATAACTTTTTTTACAAAGAGGTTTTTCAGAGCTACTGTTTTCAATATGCTCCTTCTTATTCGGCAGCCATTCTTTCCCTCTTCCTCTTCCCTTTCCTTTGTCCTCTTTCTTACTGGATCCGAACTGTATGTCACATTCCTCTTTCACACCTGTCCTTACAATTTCCTCCTCCTCTTTTTTGGCTTCCCTTTTGCCGATTTGTAAATCCTCTTCGCTCACTGATGCATTCGAGTTCAAAGAATATTTCATGTCACTTTCACTTGACTCAAATATTTCTGGCTCTGCTTTAAATTCTATTTCTGACTCTGCTTTGAATTCTATTTCTGGCTCTGCTTTGAATTCTATTTCTGACTCTACTTTGAATTCTATTTCTGGCTCTGATTTGAATTCCATGTCTGGAAGAGAGTCATCTTCAAAGAGCCCGACAATGTCAACCATACGATTATTTTCCAAATTGACTGCAGTGTGTGAAAATGATTCTTCCATTTCGGTTTTTACTGAAAATTTTAATGATTCAGAGTTCCCCATCCTCTCCCTATCACTGGATGACATCCTCTTCAATATTATCCACAACAGTGTCCGAAGATAAAGTTAACACTAAACCCCGTATTCTTTACATCAAAGCCTTACAACATGAACCAACACAGACAATTCTTTCTTTTTCCCAGTCCTATATCTCCTTTTCTTCTTCTTCCTTTTTCCCAATCCTGTATCTTTTCTTCTTCTTCCTTTTTCCCAATCCTGTATCTTTTCTTCTTCCTTTTTCCCAGTCCTGTATCTTTTGCAGATATCTTCAGTAGTTTACACAATCTTGTCACAGGAAGTGCATGATCATTTCCTTTGGTATGAAAAGTCTGAAATAACAGAGAAAACCTCTCATTGGAGTAGGGCAAAATCAAAATGTTGGAGTTTTATGAAATAAAATGAATAATTTTTCAAGTAATTTGTATTTGACCTATCTATAAAAACATGAGTCCTTTAATTCTGGAGACTCACTGATTAGATGGTTGGAAGTCCCCTTGAAACCAAATCTGGAAGCCCCTGTAGCTTCCCTAGAAGTATTCCAGTCCTGATCTGTGGAGAAACAAACAGAGACCCCTAGTCCATGAGCCGAACCCAAGAATTGTATGGATTGGTAACACCTGGGGTGGCAAAATGCCACTGTTTTTTTTTCTTGAAAGGTATATATCCATAGATGAAAAAAAAGTTTGAAGCCAAGCTTGGAGGAGTAGCTTAGCGCTAGTAATCACCTCGTAAAGATCTACGAATGGTCCAAATATGGGATCCAGAATTTTGGGGTAGGGGAAATGGAAATTGCAATATCTTTTGAAGTAATAGTCCAATATCTGCAAGTTACCACTCAAAATGTTGGGAATTTTATGTTCTACAAATTATATATAAGTTTTTCCAATATGACAATAAAGTAGGTCACTAGAGGTCAAAAGGTCATAAAATTTTGCCAATGCATAAAATCTGTAACTCTGTTAAAAAAATCTCCCCAGCTACTGCACCGATGGGAATTTTTCCATTGAAATGAGCTTAGATAGAAGATAATAAGTGTCCAACTCCATTTTGCGCCTAAAAATTTTATATTTTTTTTGTATCTGAGGTATGGTACTTAACGGTATTTGACACATATTTGGAAAAGGTCATTTTTTTAATGAAACACCTGCAAACATAAAGATGACAATTTGTTGCTCGTTCGTGCAATTTTGCAAAAAGATTTTCCCCACCAAGGTCAAAAATCATGTCGGAATGAGTTTATTTCATCTAGGACTGTTTTGACATTTAAAGATCAATGCCCTTGGGTCAAGGTCAAGCAAATACACCACTTAACTTTGGAAATGCATGTTACTTCTGTCTGACAGAACAAAACCTAAAAAATATGGTGAACCATCTTTCAACAAATACAATAATGTTGACACTTGCTAACAATTTTTCTGCATTTATAGGCCTACTTACCTCCAACCTTAAAGTCATGCTCCCCGGAATATTTTTCCGCCTTTTTGAATCAGTAAACTTTTTTATTTCATTCTTCATCAGTCTTGTCATCATCAGATGAGCCTTCAAATTCAATAGTCCCCTGCTCCTGCTCGTCCTCTTCCTCCATGTTGCTACATGTCTGTAACTTGCAAAGGTATCTGCACCTCATTCTGTTCTGTAGGCAAGAACAACTCTCCCTCAAGCACTGCTTTTGACAGTTGCAGGCGATCAACTCTATGACAGCCTCAGGGGCAGGTGGTGCGTCGCCCCAGTCGATCACTAGCTCTCCATCTACCTTCCATCCATGGCCAACTGGAGAAGGAATATCTGGATTCCTTTCCAAACTTCTTTTCCAGATGGCACACTGATAGTTGGCTCTCTTACAGTGATTGAGCAAGGAAGATGCACATGGTGGCAGTTACCAAGACTCAGCCTCGCCTTTCTTCGAACAAAAAATGGCGAAACACAACTCATTTATACTGTTAATTGTTGTCCTGGCACTATAAAGGGAATATGTTAGTGCCTCTAGTTGTTTGATTGCTTGGTTCGATAGGTTCTTTGATTGGCCTAATGACTGAAGGGTTGTCATGTGGTCTTTATCATATAGAAGACGGAGAACTGAGACTTTGCCCTTGCCGGCAAAACTGCTCACAGTGTCACAACCTGTGAAAGAGCGGAAACTAAGAAGGCAGGCACATTTTTCGAGAGCGAGAAGATCTGAAACCTTCTTAACGTCTTTACATTCAGTACGCATCTTTGAACCCACTTTGAAATATACATGGCATGCTAACTTTGGTGTAAAAGCCATAGCCAAAATAAAGACATCAGTGTCTGGTGATACGATGACAACAGCTGCCAGACCAGACCTGCCACAGTGCTCTGCGTGTAGAAGTAGCCGGGTGTCTGCCTCCTCCTGACTACTCTGTAGATCTTGAATAACAGAGACTGAGTCTTTTGTAACTCGTACGCATTAATCTCTATGTGTTAGGAAAAGCTCTTTCTTTTTCAGCCTTTCATGTAGACTTTGATCATTGCTCCATTCATCAACATGAAACTCAATCAGTTGGGTCTTGTTGTTTCCATTATGTAGAAAATTCTTCCACTGCTTCAAACTGTGGCCAGATACAATCTTACCAATCATCATAGCACCCTTAGACCCTCTTTTCACCCGCTCAGCATTCTTAATGGAGTTTTCTTTGTATATGTCAAAGAAAACATCAATTCGGCAGGTAACTCTCCCCTCCTTCAGGATTGCAGAGAAGATGGACTTGGAAGCATCTCAAAAGAGACATTTGTGGTGTTGGCCATTAGTTTCTGTACAATGGCCATTCCATCAATGATGCAAGCTGAATTAGACGGGATGGTATTGGCTGGTGAAAGATCCTTTCTCAGACGTTTGGAGAGCAGTGCCTTATTGGGCATTCGTAAGGTGCCTTCAGGGTTTGCTAATGCCCAAGGTATAGGACCAAGACGATATAATAGCACATTCCTCATGTCCAGCTTTCTGGTCCCTCTAATGAGCGTCAACAGCTATGATGACACTCCGTCACTGTGTTTTCGCAGAACTCTTCATTTTAATATCACTGAATGTTTTCAGTTCCAGTTTCTTTAGTGGATCAAAAAAACTCTTAGTGGCACTGATATGAAGCTTTTCATTGTAAAATTCTTTAAATGCTAAAGTTCCCTTAACCTTGACCCCTAAAAGATCATTCCTGTGGAAAGGCTGATTAGCTCATGGGGGACACCGAATGGATTTGTCCAGTATTCATCAAACATGCTGACCAACATTGGTACTGCCCTTTCATCGTTCTTTATCAGTGGTGCAGTGAGATCAGGGTGGCAAAATGGTTGGCTACTCCTCAGTGCACTTTTCATTAAACCAAGAAATGAGCTTCTGTACTCTGCAGTCAGGTAGTATCTGTGTACTGTACTTGGCCTGAGGCTGAAACCTTTTGTCCCTCCAGGTGTCTGGGTGTCTTTATTCACTGTCTCCTCAATGGCCTTATCCACAGGAATCCTTCCAAATGGATTGGCAGGTCCAATTTGAATGGAAAACCTGCCGTTCTGGAGGTGCTCCAGGGCATCTGGGTGCTCTGTTGACAGGTTTGTCATCTCTGCATAATAGGTGCTAAGATACCGGGCATAGTTGTGCTTATTATATGCTAAAGACCATGGTATCATGTCTTTGATAGCAGACAGATGGAGACACCAATTTCCTTCTCTAGAAGCTCGCAGCATGTTCAACAGGATGTCTACCATGTCCAAGTGCGATATCCAAAATGATGCTAGATCCCCTCGATCCTGGCGCAGACTCTCTTTGTATGCCTCAAAACGTTCAGCAAGTGACACAAATGCTTGGGTGCTCAGTGTCTCTGTGAAGGTCTCCTGGCACATATCTTAGGAAAATGTGTTGACCAAGTTTCGAAAGGCAGTTTCATCTTCTCCGTGTATTTCTAAGAACCCTTTCCAGACAAGACGATGCAGAGCTTCATACAATAGTTTGTGGAACCTAACTGAACGATTGTACTGTTTTCCCAAAAGTAGCTTTACTACTGACCCCTCAGCAATGACACCTGATTCAATGCAAAGATCTCTCAATCCAGCATCTTGGAATCGTTTATCAATGATGCTAAAGAGTGTACACAGGGTGTGAAATGTGCCCATCCGAGGAACGAATTCTCAAAATGTATCTCTCTTCTTCCAAATTATTTCAGCTCCTTTAGCATATAGTGCTTGGTCAAACACAATGATAATGCTACTAAGACCTAGTGATCTTCTGATTAGTTGAGACTGGCACAACACCTCATGGACAGTAGACAGCTCAGTGGCAGGGGCATTTATTGTGAGTAGATAACCAACTTCATCAGGGGTGATCTGTACTTCATCATGGACTTGAATGTTGAAACCTGTCCAGCTCCCCACAGTTTGGTTTGAAACACAATGTGCACGAGTGAGGAACCAAGGCAGGGTTTTCTTTTTCACTTCATGATTCATTGTCTGGTCATCCATTTCCACATAACAACGAAGAGGAGGTCCAAAACGCTTTTCAGCAATATAGAGGGAAGGAAGCCTTTCCTCAATCACTAGGGTTCGATGTTTTCGCTTCTCTTCATTTATTTGATGCAGCATGAGGGGTTGTGGTCCAAACACCCTGGGCTGTGTAATGATGCTGTTAACTCGGTCTGATGTCCCTCCTCCGCTCGGTGTCTCCTCCCTCCTATCAATATTGCCATATGCCAATGTCACTTGAATGTTAGGCTAGATAACTCTTGGTATGGCAACACATACTTCGTTCAACATCATCTTATGAATACACAGAGCTGTGACAATCTCTTCAAGTTTTGAGTAAGAAACTTCATGACCCCTTTGGTTTAAGAGGCGAATGACCTCAAGTTTTAAATGGGTTAAAGGGCTATCAAATAACTTCGTCCCTTGTAAACCTGACAAAATGTAGCCTAGTATATGCATTTTGCAATATTTTAATGGTTAAAAACAGATTTCAGCAAAACATGCATACTAAAAGATCTGAATATTGAGTAATTTCATTTTGTTTCTTCTCTGGCTAAAAATAGGCTTTTTGAAAAAATGTGTCAAATATCGTTAAGTATCATACCTCAGGTACAAAAAAATTTAACATTTCTAGGCATAAAATGGATTTGGACACTTATTATCTCCAATCTGAGCCCATTTCATTGGACAAATTCTCATTGGTTCAGTATCTGGGGTGATTTTTTGAACAGAGCTACTTATTTTATGCAAGGGCAAAATCTTTTGACCTATTGACCTCTAGTGACCTACTTAATTAGCATATGGGCAAATGTGATATATAACTATGTAAAATATAAAATTCCCAATATTTTGAGTGGTCATACGTAGTAATTGAACCATTACTTCAAAAGATATTGCAATTTATATTTCCCCTACCCCAAAATTTAGGATTCCATATTGGGACCATTCGTAGATCTTCATCAGGTGATTATTAGCATTAAGCTACTGCTCTAAGCTTGGCTCCAGACTTTTTTTTTCATCTCTGGATACATACCTATCAAGAAAACACAGTGACATTTTGCCACCCCAGGCGGTACCAATATCTGGTCTGGCTCATAGACTACACTATTTCCCCCTATCTGTTAAAAATAAGAGAAAGTGATAAGCCCTTGGTCATGCATGAATTTTACCATCCAGTCTTCTTTGCCATGAATGTTAATTATCAAAAGGCTTCAGTTTACAACGGATAATGAGGAAAGGGCCCTTCGGCAGTGACTTGCTTTTGTCGGCGCCCATGGAAATACGTATTCTGGTGTTTAAATCTTTCGGTATGTGTTGCTTCACTGGGGCTCGTATATCTGGAAGCAAGGTGTAAATTCTCCAACCACGTGAGATAGTAGGCGATGGAGATTGTCAGAGGAGGTTGCAGATGCAAAACATTCAGCAAGGACTACCAACAGGTCGCCATACACCATTTCAGCTGCCGAGACATCGAGGGTGTCCTTAGGAATGGTCCTTAACCCCAGGAAGACCAGGGAAACTGAGTAAACCAGTTGGAGCTATTGCGGCGGGATATTATTATTATTATTATTATCATTATTACTATTTTATTATTATTATTATTATCATTATTACTGCTAGCTAAGCTACAACCCTAGTTGGGAAAGCAGGAGGCTATAAGCTCAAGGGTTCCACCAGGAAATAAATAGCAGTGAGGAAAGAGAATAATGAAATGAATAAACTATATGAAAAGTAACAAAAAAATTAAAATAACATATTTTAAGAACAGTAGCAACATTAAAACAATAAAATATTTCAAGAATAGTAACAATATTAAAACAGATCTTTCATATAAATCCATAAAAAGAGGCTTATGTCAGCCTGTTTACCATAAGAACTTTTGCTGCAAGTTTGAACTTTTGAAGTTCTACCAATTCAACTACTCGATTGTGAAGATCATTCCACAGTTCAAACACAGCTGGAATAAAGCTTCTACAATACTGTGTGGTTTTGAGCCTTTTTATGGAGAAGGCCTGACTATTAGAATTAACTGCATACCTAGTATTATGAACAGGGTGCTACAATCCAGGAAGATTTGAATGTAAAGGATGGTCAGAATTATGAAAAATCCTTTGCAACATCTATAACAAACAAACTGAACAATATTACAGAAATTAACCACAAGATCAGGAATAAAAAATTTAATAGACCGTAAGTTCCTGTCCAACAAATTAAGATGAGAATCAGCTGCTGAAGACAAGACAAAAGAACAATACTCGAAACAAAGTAGAATCAAAGAACTAAAACACTAGTTCAGAAAAAATTGATCACCAAAATTTATAAGACTTTCTCAATAAGCTGATATTTTTGTGCAAATGAAGACACAGACCTAATGTGTTTCTTAAAAGTAAATTTCCTGTCGAGAATCACACCTAAAATTTTAAAAGTCATAATGAGTCATAAAGAGTTAAAGAAACATAACAAATTTGGAAATAATTTGTATTTTTCCTAGCAATACAAATCTGGAGCTCTTTACTATGGAGCATTTATTTTGGCGAAGCTGAAACCAACCGATGGGTTTTTGTCAGGGTGTATCTACCCAACGCTGATTAGCTGGAGAGGAGCTGGGTAGACATCTAAGGTCATTGACGCCAATATCATATGTTATGATTAAGGAATGAAAGGAAATTCTATTTAAAAGAATAACATTAAAAAATTCTCATAAAAATTAAATAGCTTTCAGAAGACCTGCTACTGAAATAAATCTAAAAATACTGCTAAAATTGTACAATACATCATGTCCAAGAATCTTGGCAAGAATGAACCTGCCATCCTCACTTCGAGCCTCCGACAGATATCCATTTCTAAAGGTCTGAAATTGGGGCATTCTATCAACAACTGCCTCACTGTCAAGGGCACCAAACAGTCATCGCAATATGTCTAGTGTTCTCTAGTCATCAGAAACTCATGTGTTAAACGTGTATAAACAATGCGGAGACGACAAGTAGGAGACGATAAAGAGACGTCTCCTACTATTCTCATCTTATTTCCATCTAGACCATCCCAATGCTGTTGCCAATTAATATAACACAAACTCTTTATGTTGTGTAAAAATATCATAGATTAATTTCAAAGTACTGCTGTGTACTTGTACTTTGATGTACTTTATCAAAAATGGTATAGAGTCATTATTTGCAGGTTTGGTCAAAATCAGTTGAGTAGCTTTTGTGTAACATTTAAACTAAGCTTCTTTTATGCCCCATTTTAGAGATTTTATACCGGTAACCTTTTGCTTAAGTTCCGACCTTTACACTAGAAGGAGTGCACCTCTAAAATTAAAAGCTTTACTATATACTCCAAACCCAACGCCAGCATCAGATTTGGAGCCATCAGTACATACAAAAATCAACTCCCTACGTTCTGCAGCACCTATCTATTTACCAAGGCCCTTTCCCCAATTTTGGGGGATAACCAACATAAAAAAGCAAAAAAAATTGGACTTTTCCTCTCTTTGCTCCTCCCAGCCTGATGAGGAATTCAGCCGAGTTTTGTTGGTACTGCTAGGGTGTTACGGCGCAACCTCCTCCGTTACCCACCACAATGAAGTTTCATGTGCTGAATCCACTACTGCTGCTACCTCAGCGGTCACCAAGGTAACCAGAAGAAGCAGCTGGGCCTACTGGAATTGCATCACAATCATTCGCCATTAATTCCTCTTTCTAGCATGCTCTCTTGCCTCTCTCATATCTATCCTCCTATCACCCAGAGCTTTCTTCACTCCATCCATCCACGCAAACTTTGGCCTTCCTCTTGTACTTCTCCCATCAACTCTTGCATTCATCACTTTCTTCAACAGACAGCCACTCTCCATCCTCTCTACATAGCCAAACCACCTCAACACACTAATATCCACTCTGGCTACTAAATCTTTTCTTACATCTGTTCTCACCCTTAATACTTCGTTCCTAACCCTATGTAATCGAGATACACAAGAGATATTCCTCAGACACATCATCTTGAACACATTTAATTTGTCTCTCTGTAACTTTCATTCTCCACAATTCCAATCCATACATCACAGTTGGTACATTCACTTTCCCATACAGAACTCTCTTTACGTTCATTCCTAACCCTATATTCTTACCACTCCCTTCACTGCCCCCAACACTACATCCTTCATCCACTCTGACGTACATCTGCTTCCACTTCACCATTTGCAGCAACAACAGACCACAAGTGTTTAAACTGATCTACTTTCTCAAGTAACTCTCCATTTAACATGACATTCAACATGGCACCATCCTCCCTTCTCATGCACCTCATAACCTTACTCTTACCCACATTAACTCTCAACTTCGTTCTCTCAAATACTCTTCCAAACTGTCACTAATCATCCAAGCTTCTCCTCCGAGTTTGCAACCAGTACAGTATCATCCACAAACAACAACTGCTTTACCTCCCACTCATGATCACTCGTTTATCAGTTTCACTCCTCGACCAAGCACTCGAGTATTCACATCTCTCACCATTCCATCAACAAACAAATTGAACAACCATGGCAATGTCCCACATCTCTATCTCAGCCCCACTCTCATAGGAAACCACTTGCTCACTTTATTTCCTATCCTAAAACATGCTTCACTGCCTTTATAGAAACTCTTCACTGCTTGTAAAAACCTTCCACCAATTCCATATAACCTCATCACCTTCTACATCGCTTCCCTATCAACTCTATCATACGCTTTCTCCAGATCCTTCCCCAATCTTTCTCTTCTTTGCAAAACTTCTTATTCTCTTTATAAGAACGACCCAATACTCCTGTTCCATTAAAAAGAGAGCTGGCCGTCAGTCATATTCCTTTTAGCACCAATGAAATATCTACAGAAAGATATCTCTGGTCATTTCCATGGAGGGGTTGGTGATATCCTAAATGGAAGAACTATTTCTTGATATATCAAGACTGTTTATTGATTGTTTTACCCCAAAATCATAAGGTTGAGGAGATTTTGGGTGCAACTCAAAATATCTACAATGCCTTACAAGGTTTGCACTCTGATACAGCTTCTGATGATATTTAATCTTCCAAAAATTCCTTATCTTCTCTTCCAGGCCACAAAGAGATATTAAAGTTGATTACAAGTCCCCATACTTATTCTTGTTGAATTCATATCTTATGTACTTAGAATCGAAATCAACCAATCTCCACCATTTTAACCTGTTGGGAAATTTGCAATACTTGGCCATGGTTAATGATAATTTTGTACATTTATACAAGTTTTCATATATATTCATATAGAATTAGAAAGTCTTTGCAACATAAACCGATACCGAACAATAGAAGACTTTCAGTAAAGAACTAATGGTAATTCTCCAACCTCAACACAGAGGCTTGGGATAGGAGGTTCTAAATGCCCTTGTATGGTGTATAGAATCTGAAATATTTAATCAGTTTGGGGTGGCGGCGGAGTATATTTCCCACCCATAGCTATTTTTCTAAAAATCAAAGCTTTGTATAACATTAAAAGTTTTGCAGTCTGTCCCCCATAATGTATGGGACAAAACTTTTAAAAGATTCAGAGTCTGCAGATATTTTACTCTTAAGCCTTTCAAGTGAGGAATCCATGTAAGCCAGCAATAAAATATCAATCCTAAAAATCTAGCTTCATATAGACATGGAAGCCATTGACCTTTGATATATACCTCCGGGTCTGGATGTACTCACTGGATATGACAAAAATAGACAACAGTAGTTTTGCTTGTCAAAAACTTAAATCCATTCATATCTGCCCTTGAATAATTTTATCAATTGAGACTTGTAGTTTTCTCTAAACTATCGACATTCCAGATCCAGCAAATGATATGGAGAGATGATCTACAAATAATGTTGAGAGAATATCTTGGCGAATGACGTCGGATATCCCATTAATGGCTCGGAAAAATAGGGTTACACTTAGCACACTACCCTGGGAAATTCCTTCCTGACCATTCCTCTCTGAAAGAGTTTCCCCCACTCTCACTTGAAAAAAAAAACCTATTTGAAAAAAAATTATTGAATGAACAATGGTATCTCTCCTCTTAATCCCAATTCATGAATGGGTTTAAGTGTACCATATCCCTGTGCAATATCATATATCTTTTCGAAGCCAAAAAAGACTTACATGGTACTGTTTGGAAGAAAAGGGTTCACAAATAAGAGGATTTGAATCATACCAACACCTCAGTTGAGTGCATTTTTCTAAATCCTCACGGGATACGTGATAAAATACCCTTCTTTTCCAGGTACCCCATGTGGTGCATTGACCATCTTCACCATTATCTTACATAAGCAATATGTCAATGCAATTGGTCGATAGGTTGCAGCTGAAAATGACAAATTTGGAAGTAATTTGTATATTTCCTAAAGATCCAAATCTGTAGCTATTTATAGGGGTATTACTTTCGGCGAAGCTGAAAGACAAGCCATTAGACTTTAGCGAGAGTTAACCACCTACCAGCTATTTAGCTGAGGGTGGAAGGTAGTAGCTACCCTTCTCACTCACACACCTGTGACTACAATTTACTTTGCTTGGTGGTAGGACTTCAAGGGGGACAGTGTTGGCGGGCCAATTTGTATAAATAGCTACAGGTTTGTATCGTTAGGAAAAATATGAATAACTTCCAAATTTGTCACTTTTTCTGTAACTGGAATACAAAGAAAATGCTATTTATAGGGATTGACACATCCATTAGGAGTGTGGATGTACCTGCCAATCTGGGTTTTAGGCTTTGACCCAGGGATTCCTTTCTATGTGTGTTAGCATATAGGTGGAAACCTTACACCTTGCTAAAATCTTGCTAAGTACGGACTGTGGCCTATACAAGCTGTGTTTGTGATACTAGCAATGTGACTGTCGAGGAATCTTCTAAGGTCTCCAAGATATAACCAATACCACCTCGCCAAGGTATAGGGAAGCAACAGTAGGTTACACAAGGGGATAATGGTTTACCTGTAGTGGTTCAGTTCAGCTATGAAGAGGAGCCTATATGCTGATTTCCCCCAGAGGAGGGGAGGATGAAGATAAAAAAAGAGCCAGTTCTTCTTAATTACTCACTCAGACTAAAACAGGGTAACCCATGCCCACAATCTGCTGCTATTTGTCCATCAAGGAGCTTGAGTTGTTAAACCAGTTGTTTTGTAGCCACCACAGGATCGATAGAGATCGTATCAAGTCTCTTGTGGGCTACGTCTTGCATGTAGTTAGCGGCGAAGGCCGTGTGATGTTTTTACATGGCTGCCTGTAGAACCTGCATCACCAAGTAGATAAATTCGAACGCCAGGGACGTAGTAATGCCTGGGACGTTGAGTGCTCTGGTCGACGTGTTGCCAGAGGATTTGGATTCAGTGTGAAGTCCATGACCTTGCGAATCCAAGCAGAGAAGGTGTTCTTCGTGATCCTCCTTTTGACCATGCTGATGAAGAGTGTTGACCCTTTGGGTGAGGTCTCGCAATTTCCTCGAGAAAGTCCTCCAGTTTCTTTCTGGCAAAGTAACTGTTAATCTGGATCATTATGCTGCAAAGGATTCCCAAACCGAAGGGTTCGGATTCTGGGATCTGAGCTGCTAGAAACGAGGTCGAGCGCTACTTGGTCCACTATCGTGAATGGCCCACATTAAGGGCATCTCATGAGTTTTGCCAACTCTCTTGGAGGAAGTCAACACAGGTGGGACACCTGTCATCAAGGTCAGGAAACCTCAGCTGTTTGGAATACTGGAATGAGGTCTCCTTTCCGACTAAGGGTCCGTAGGCTCAAAACTCCGTATGAGGAGTCATGCCGACGTGGAGGAAAAGTTAATTCCTTCTGGTTTGAAGTCAAGGCTCAAGGAATAGCGGTGGCCTTTCAATACCAAGAGCAAGAGACGCTCTCCTCCTGAGGGTAACCGAGGAATACCCCTAATACTGGCATATTGGTATCGATGGGAAGGATACCCTTTCAACGATACCAACTAACTCCACTTAGCCTGGAGTGGCCGAAGCCAAAGATCTATCCAGCTATCCAGACATTCTCCTTGCAATATGTTGAGGGAGAGACTCCCTGAGAGAGAAGGAGCAGGAAAGTCTCCCGAAGTGAAGTTACAGCGAAGGTACTGTTTTTTGAAAGAAGTTTGTATGTGACTGTTAATAGTCGGTGAGAGGGTTCTCCATCAGGAGTTGCAGATGAGTCGACTGGGATTGATTGATTGATTGATTTATAGTTTTCAAGCATCCTGACATCTAAGGTCATTGACGCCGGTAACATTTAATTTATGTATACAAAAATAAAAAAATAAAATAAAATAAAAATAAAAGTATTTGATTAAAATCTTAAAAGTTGAATGTCATAAAAGTTAAATAGTTTTCAAAAGACCTGCTTTTGAAATAAATCTAAAAATGCCACTTGCATAGCAGGACACATCATTTCCAAGGATCTTGGCAAGGATGAACCTGCCACCCTCACCTCGAGCCTCAAACAGATATCTATTCCTTAAGTTGTTATAATTGGGGCATTCGGTCAACAAATGCCTCACTGTTAGAGGTACTAAACAGTCGTCACAATACGGTTGGTGTTGGCCCTTCAGCAGAAACTCTTGTGTCAACCGAGTGTGACCAATACGGAGACGACAAAGAGATGTCTCCCATTTTCGGGGCATCATATTATACCTCCAAGGAAATATGACATTTGTTACCTCTCGCATTTTATTCCCATCTAGGCTATCCCATTGCTGTTGCCATTTATTGCAAACCAATTTCTTGATGTTAGGTAAGAAATCATTACATGGAATGGGATACCTTCTTGACAGCAACTCGGATGCAGCCTTCTTAGCCAGTGAATCTGCCTTCTCATTCCCAGACACACCTACATGTGCTGGAACCCAACAAAATTGAACTGTTATACCTCTCCGTCCAATAATAAAAAGCCATTCTAAGATCTTTAAAACTAGAGGGTTATTAGAATTAAAAACTTCTATAGCTTGAAGGACACTCCTTGCATCACTAAAAATTGTAAAATTACCCTCCTTCTCCTACGCTATTTTCTCAATAGCAGTTGATATGCCATACAGTTCGGCAGTAAATATGGAAGCGGTCAGAGGAAGTGCACCTCTACAATTAAAACCATTACTATGTATCCCAAATCCAACGCCAGTATCAGATTTGGAGCCATCAGTATAGATAAAAGTTGATCCTCTATGTTCTTTAACATGTTCATTAAAAAGAGACCTGGCTTCTAGGTCTGACATATTCTTCTTATCTCCTATAAAATATTTACAAAAAGATATCTCTGGTAATTTCCATGGAGGCGTTGATGATACCTTGAATGGAATTATCTTACATCTAATTATATCCAGACTGTTTAATAATTGTTTCACCCGAAAGCCATACGGTTGAGGAGATTTTGGGTGCATCTCAAAGTATGTTGGGTGCCTCACAAGGCTTGCAGTCTGGAAGGCTAAAGAATTAGGGAGTCTTTGCAATCTAAACCAATACCGAAGAAAAGAAGACATCCGGTAAAGGTCTAGAGGCAACTCTCCAGCATCAACAAGGAGACTTGGGATAGGTGATGTTCTAAATGCTCCCGTGGACAATCTAATACCTGCATGATGTATTGAATCTAATATTTTCAACCGGCTTGGGGTGGCTGAAGAGTATATTTCACAACCATAACTAATTTTGGAAAAAATCAAGGCCTTGTATAATTTTAAAATAGTATTGCGGTCTGCCCCCCATGATGTATGGGACAATACTTTTAAAATATTCAGAGCTTCAACACATTTAGCTTTTAGCGCTTTTAGGTGAGAAACCCATGTAAGTCTACAATTAAATATCAAACCTAAAAATTTGGTTTCCGATACACATGGGATCCGTTGACCTTTAATGTATATATCCGGGTCTGGATGTGCTCCCTGGATACGACAGAAATGTACGATAGTAGTTTTACTTGTCGAGAACTTAAATCCATTCATATCGGCCCACTGGATAATTTTGTCAATCGAGAGCTGTAGTTTTCTCTCAACCATTGCCATTCTGGCTCCAGCAAATGATATGGAGAGATCATCCACAAATAATGTTGAGAGAACATCCTAGGGAATTGCTGAGGATATCCCATTAATTGCTAGTGCAAAAAGGGTTACACTCAGCACACTACCCTGAGGAACTCCTTCTTCCTGGCACTTACTCTCTGATAGAGCTTCCCCAACTCTCACTTGAAAAACTCTATGTGAAAGAAATGCCTGAATAAATAGTGGCAGCTCTCCTCTCAATCCGATTTCATGAATGGTTTTAAGTATACCATATCTCCATTTGGTATCATATGCCTTTTCAAGGTCAAAAAATACTGTAACATGGTGCTGTTTGGAAGCAAAGGCTTCACAAATAGAAGACTCAAGTCGTATCAACACATCAGTCGTTGAGTGCATTTTTCTGAATCCACATTGAATCGGTGATAAAATACCTTTCTTTTCAAGGTACCATATCAGCCTTGCATTGACCATCTTCTCCATGATTTTACATAAACAAATGTCAATGCAATAGGACGATAGTTTGCTGCTAAAAACTTGTCTTTACCGGGTTTTAAAAAGGCTAAAATAATGGCTAGTTCCCAAACACTTGGGTAACTATGATCATGCCATATTCTATTAATAATGCTTAAAGTAAATAGCTTTGTATTAAAATGTACATGTTTAATCATTGCATATGGAATTCCATCGGGTCCAGGGGCTGTATCGTTGCAATGAGCTAGTGCGGAATCAAATTCTCTTTCAGTGAAAGGAGAATTATAAGACTCTTCATTTCTTGTTCCAAAATCTAAAATTTTCTTTTCTTCAACGCTCCTATACTGATGACCAGGGGCTCCTACACACTTGCTGGATACATTTGAAAAATGACTAGCCAGGGCATTGCTAACATCATTTGCTTCAGTTACATACTGACCATTCACCTTCAACACTGGTGGTGGGTTGGGGGTGAATTTGCCAGCTATCTTTTTTACTTTCCTCCACACAGCAGATGGTGGTGTTCTACTGTTAATGGAGGAAACAAAAGACATCCATGACTGGCGCCTTGCTTCTTTCATGGCACGACGGAACTGTGCTCTACATTTCTTGTACATAATTAAATTCTCATCAGTTCGGAGTCTACGCAATCGTGTTAGAGATCTTCTTGTGGCTCTGTGGAGGGCAGTTAGTTCTGAAGACCACCACGGGACTGGTCGTCGTTTGAATAACCCTGTTGTTTTGGGAATTGAATTGACTCCTGCTGTATGGAGAGTTCCATTCAGTAAGTCTATGGCATCATCGATATTTTCAACCTGTTCAGCATCCCCCTCAATTTCGCTTAGCTCACGAAACTTTTCCCAGTCCGCCTTGTCAAGATTCCATCGTGGCGATCTCTGTAAAGGTGGACCATTGTTGGTATTTATAATGATTGGTGCATGATCACTAGTATGCCAATCATCTAATGTCCTCCAATCAAAATCAAGAAGACAGTTAGAGCTTGCAATTGAAAGGTCAATGCATGACAAGGTACCAGTCTGAACATGGAAATGTGTGGGCTCTCCTGTATTAAGGAGTCCCACATCCTCATTCTCCACAATTGATGAGATAATATTGCTAGGATATCACCCCATAAAGGATGTCTACCATTCATATCTCCCAGTAAGAGAAATGGTTGAGGGAGTTGTTGAATGACCTCTGCTAAGTCATCATATAAAATAATATCATTTGGAGGTAAGTACAGAGAGCAAATTGTATATTTTCTCCCTATATCAATTTGTACAACAATTGCCTGCAGGGTTGTACGTATAGACATAGGTATTTGGGGAACATCTCGACGAATGTATACAAGACTTCCGCCATGGCTCCCTGCTTGTTGATTATATGGTGTTCTATAGCTAACATACTCTCGAGGACTAGGAGTGTTAGAATCAAGCATACTTTCCTGTAGACATACAATTATGGGGGAATGCTCATGAATTAGGAGCTTAAGTTCTTCATATTTGGCCCTCAAACCCTGACAGTTCCATTGCAAAATGGAGGAGAAAACTATGGATTATTTCTGGAAGACATCTTGGATGAGGTCTTCCCATTAGCAGTTTTTAATCTAACATTATTACCTGTAGGTTTCTTCAGAGGTGGTCTTGTTATAATGGGTTTTATGTTTGTGTTTTTCTTTGTATCCTTTTGATCTATTTGTTGAGGTGGATGGTGGACCTCAACTTGAATTTCTGATTTATTCAGTTTATCTTCTGGTCCATTAGAAACATCAACAGACAAAACATCAAATTTATTTGATGTCATAACCTTGACGTTTCTAATGGAGGGTGGAGAGAGAGATGGAGGTCTCTCTCTTTTCCTATTTATCAGTGGTGAGGATTTACCAGGTTTTTGCACCTTCCCTACCACAGGTGCACCTGGTAACTTTGTTTCGGGTGGAACTTCCATCAAATCAGGCAAGGACATGGCCTGAGAGAGGTTAGTACTATTGTTGGTAATGGGCGATGAAGTGTGTATAGAAGTGGGCAGTGTTGCAGTTTTAATAGACAGTGGTAAAGCCTTGGAAGGCAATATGCTTACCTTGTCAAGTAAAACTCTACTATCATTAGATGATGTATTTCCTTTTTGGGAATTACTGGCAGCACTATGTGGGTTCGATGTCTCCTGTGGTATATTTTCTCTTGATTTCAGTGCATTTGCATAGCTGTTTGGTTTTTTCAGTAGTCTTTTGGCATGTCCTACACTTATGTGTTCTACACTGGATTTGTTGAGGGCTGCTTCTTCAAACTTATAAATCTCGCAGCTCCTGTCAGTGGATTTATGGTTTGAATTGCAATTCAAACAGTTGGGCTCAAGTGTACACTCTCCATGATAGGGACTGGCACAGATGCTACACATTTTTTCATTTTTACAAACTTTAGAAGGATGTCCAAATTTGAAACATTTGAAGCATTGTAAGGGCTTTTGTTTAAAAGGTCGAACTTTTATTCTTTCATTTCCAATATCGATGTGGAAAGGCACATCAGCATCCTGGAAAGTAAGGATAATCATTGACGTCCCAGGAATCTTATGGACTTTCCACACTGTTAATGGGCACATGGCTAGTATTTCCTCTTCTGTAAATTGGTAAAGATCTTTATTGAAGACTACTCCCCTTCCGTAACTAAAGTTTAGGTGGGGTTTGACATCTAACATATCCTCATCACTGTTTGTCGTAAGGTTAGACAGTATTACTGATTGCGTGAATGATTTAGCATGAATTAGGAAGCTATTTTTCCCAAAGCGAGATATATCACCTGGTGCAATGGTTCCTACCTTTTTCTGAATTAGTTTGCTAATTTTAAAATAATTCCCATTACTCCCTTTAGGCTCGGCAACAAGCCACATTGGTGGTTTTGGCTTTCTTTGGGGGAGCATAGTTAAATCGATATCTTTCTCAAACCAGTCAGCAGGTCTATATACATCCAAACTGTTTGGTATCTTATCACATAGGGCACCCATGACATTTAGGTTATTAATTTTGATATCATTGATGTTACATATTGCATTGAATGCTTCTTCATGATTATTATAAGTTATCCATGAATGCCATTTTTCATTTTCAAGTTTCATTCTAATTTCTTTTATCACTCCATAGCATCTAAATGCTTTATTTATCATATCATAATCAGTATTTATTGGAATTTGGGTAACATGAAGGATTCTTAGTTTCCCTTTGTTACCCGACTTAATTGGTTTTGAAACATTAGTAGAGGGGTCCTTTTTTGTTCCTAAGTCATCAACAGAATTTTCCTTAATTGAATTAGCAGAGGTCGTCAACAGTGCCGGGGGAGAGTCAGCGTATCCAGGGGATGGGGGTTCATTGCTTAAAGAATCCATTAGACGAGAGAGAGAGAGAGAAAAGGGTTACTTAGATGTACCTGCTCGAGAATGTTAGGCCATCACACGCCAGAAAGGAAATTTGCACTTTCCACTATCGGCACAATGAGAGTATACTTCCCAGATGGTCCACTCCATACCCTACCCGAAGGATAGCATCAAAACAGATATAGAGGCACAGGTGTAAGCTGAACCCGCCTGTTAGGACTGAGACCAAGAAATTATGGAATCATCCTCCCCATATCTGTAATGACGGGCTTCCGGCCAAAAGCCGAGAGTCCTACCCCAAGCATTGGATCCCCTGGATTCCGAAGACCCAACACTTGAGAATAGTTCCGCCAAAAAGGTCCAAACCATCTTCGGGATGGCTGAAATCATCCAATACTCTCACATATAGCTTTGAATGCAAACACCTCCCAACCGTGACACCTCCTCCCACTCATCAAAGCAGGCAGCAATATAGGATGTATGAACATCCACGCCGGGGCTACAATGGATGAGAAACATCCAAGCCATAGGAAAGAAAAAAAAATAATAATAAATATATATGTACATAATATATACACATATATAATGAGGGAAATTTTTCTCATTGAGTTTGGAAAGCAAGACGAAAGAAAGTTTATGAAATTAGGATAAGGTCGAAGTAATATTGAGAAAAAGAAAAAGGTGAAAGAGAGAAATTTAGATTCAAACTGGGGGAGTAATTTCCCCAAGTTCGAGAGCCCTCTTGCCCGTCACCAAGTTTCAGCACGGGAGTGAAATGCCGTGCTGAAGCTCAATGACTTCATCAAGGCATTCTCTCATTAAGAGGGAGTCGACTGGGAATGAAGAGTCAGATGGGTAAGGAAAATTTTGCTGATAAGACAAGTCTGCTGGGCATGGCAAGTCTTGCTAGCGAAAGGAGTCTGATAGCCGGTTTCCGAAGATCAAGAAGGGGATATGGAAGAAACCAATTCCCGTAGGATTTCTCAGGATCTACGTCAGTAGGCGAGACGAGACTTCTAACAAGAAAAGTGTGCTGATAACGAGTCCCGATCTGAAGGGCAATGGCGGAGAACAGGTGAAACTAATTCCCTTAGAAGGGACCCCCCAAGGGGAGAAAAACCAGGAAAAGGAAGATTTTCGTGCAGATGAGAAAGGCGGCCATCGTTTGCTGCCGCTGTCGACGATCCTTCCAGCAATCAGGAAAATTGCTGCATAGTGGCTGGTGGAGGAACTACCTCCTCAGCAGGGGAGTGGATGAATCCTCATCTTCGCTGGTAGAATCCTCCGTGGGGTAGACCAACGAGAGAAGGAAGTCTTGTCTGCAGAAGGGAAAGACTCAATCAACATCTGATGCCGTAATCGGTTATTCTCTCCACAACGGAAGGGAGAGGTCCATCACCTAGAGGCAGTCCTCTTGGCCGCACTCTCTGTTTCCCATCCACCGAGGCTCAGCCCAAGTTGAAGGTAAACATCTCCTCGGAGAAAAAGCAAGGAGATTGACTCCTTGGATTAGATTCTCACTGGCAACCTCATTATCTGGACATTCTCTTGCTCAGATCTCGTGGAGAACCAGAGGGAAAGAAAATACCTGGTGCCGAAGGACCTGTGATCTGGCTGTTCCTGATTAGGTTTGAATTCGAAGGAGACTGGTGCAGTTTTATCGAACCTGCGAAGGTTTTCTGCGGGCTGATAACCAGGTCTATAAATATCCACATTCAATAAGGGAGTAGGGTCTCTTCTAAGATTGCTCCAGTCCTCAGATTGTGGTAAACTCAAGGAGATGTTTCAGAGGAGCTCGAGACTGTTAAGAGGACCCAGTCATCCGAAGTCTTGGTCACGAGGCCGATCCTGAGGGGGAAGGTCGACCTTAGGGTAGAAACCCCTGTGACTACCCTCGGTCCTTAGCTAACTGGAGCACCCTTCCCTGACATGACAGGCTGAAGACGGATATCCCCAAAAGGCGAAGAGGAGCATTAGTTCTAGTGGTCAATCCTGTACAAAAAGCCATGGGCTAAGTGTTTGAATGATCGCAAGCCTTTCCCTTGTACGACAGGGTTTGAAAATCAAACTCATTCCATGAGGAAAGACTAAGCTGGAGACTTCTGTAAGAAGTGACCTAAGAAGCTTGGTGATATATTGACGAACCGCGTCTTCCCATGAGACGAGATGTTCCAATCGCGAGGAAAAAGACAGACCACTTCCCACTTCCTAAAGGAGGATGGAAAAGTCAAGAGTATCTCTTGCAGGATGTGGACTCTCTGTCCTTGGCAAAAACATGAGCCTAGTATTTTGAGCTCGTAGGAGGGGTTTCACCATTACTGGAAAAACCTTGCTCTAGGATAAAAAAGGAAGATCTTCTTCTTGAACAACTCTGGTCGAAGGGAAAGATCAGTTACGGACGACAGTCATTGTCCAAATTCACAAGCAAGAGTGAGTCTCATGAAGGGTCGAGCCAATATGTTTCTTTGGGCAAGGATTTCGTATATGGAGGCTGAAGGTGCTCACTAGAAGATCTGAGGGCTTATAAGCCAACGGAGACTGGGAATATACAAGATGCCGGCAACCTCTGGTGTTCTAGAGGGTTGCCCATCCCAGGGTCGACAGGAATTCTAACAGTTAAGTTGCCATAACTGTCACATTAGACAGCTTTGAATTCAACCTTCAAACGGGTGAATGAGGGAGTGTGGTAACCCCATGTGGTTGTACCTCCCAATGAAGGGGGAGGAACAGATACAAGGGAACTGCCTGCTTTTGTAGAAGGAACAAAGTGAGGGTGAAAAACGTATGTACATGAGGGATGAAAGTCTGCGAACGTGCCGGATTCAATGAAGAAACCTGGCAACATGACTGCGGGTTTTTTGAAGTTAGCAGGCGATGAAAACTTCGGGAACCGAAGAAACTCTGCGTCGATGGAGGGTGCTGGGCTAGATTCCCAGAAGGAAAACTGCATTAAACTCCTTCACTTCAACTCTACATGGGAGGGCTACCAAAGTAGCATAAGCCCAAAAGAAGGGTGAGATGACAATTTATGTTGTCTAGATGATAGCATTCTCCGATGAGAGACTCGGAAGCAGCTCCTTGAACCCTATACGTGAAGGCTAGCCAAGTAGTGCAAGCACGAGAGAAGAGAGAAGACGATCTTTAGCTAGCCGTCAAACGCTGATTGGTAAGAAGTTGGAGATTGTCTAGCCATTGAATTGGCAATTGGCAAGCTGGCTAATCGGCGAATTGGTGATCATTGGTCAGCGATCGCTGGGTGGCCAGATATCTGAAATGACGCTTGGCGAGCTGGCAATCGACAAGCGGTGAGCTGAGGAACAGAAGTATGGTTCAAAGATCGGTGAGGTGGCGATCGGCGTACTGGTGATTGGCGAGCTGGAGATTAGCGATCAGCGAGCTGGTGATCGAGGATCAGTGAAAGAAAGATCGAGCAATCAGTGAGCAGGCGATTGGCAATCAGCTTGACAATCTACGGTCACTGAGCTTGCTATCGGCAATTGTTGAGCTTACCATCAGCGTGCTGGTAAGTTAGGCTGGCCATCAGCGAGCTGACAAACAGGGAGTTGCAAAATAGGCAAGCTAGCGGATGGCAAGCTGTCGAATGGTCTAGTTGTGAGGGGGAGACCTGCGAGCTGGCGATCGGTGAGCTTGTGACCGGCGACCTGTAGGTAGGCGATCAGCGAGCGAAAACCTTAGATGAGCTCTGCGAGATTGAGATCGACAATCAGTGAGCTGAGGAACAGCATTAAGGTTTGACAATCAGTGTGTTGGCAATTGGAAAATGACTAATTAGTGATCGGCAGTTAGCGAGAAACCAGCGAGCAGGTCAGGAATCCAGAGATTCGATGGGCGACAGCAGGCCCCAAACATCAGTTCGATGGCGAGAGGTCAGAGAGGAGTGTTGAACAAGTAAACGGCAAGTCCGAGGAGAGTCCGGTGAGACAGGCGAGGGTCAGGAACCAGAGGGAGAGGAGTGAGACTGACGAGACTCGTTCCAAAGGCAATACCCCAGGAGTGGACAAACGGCGAGGACCTTGAAGTTCCTCTGAAGGAGATTGTTCTGCAGATGTCGACGACGAGCCAAACAAGCGTCTCTTTGCTAAAGGTGAATAAGCGCGTATTAGGAGATGAAGAGGACTACGAACTCGGCGAGCTCACCCATGACGATAATTGCTCAGTTGGAAGGTTTCTAAAGAGGTGTCTCTATAGGTGGTCTCTCTCATGAACGAGAGAGGTGATTAGCCACAGGAGAGACTTGACTTGGACTTTGCTCTGCCCCTTACGGAAGAGTTGGTTAAGCATTGCGGAGGGGGGGGGGGAAGGCAAGTTTTTGGCGAAGACACTGCAACAACTAATGAGATATAGTCGTCAGTAATTCTCCTCGCAGGCGGGAAGGTTACTAGACAGAGATGATGATGGGAAGTTCTCACTCGGAAGGAAGGACAGCCCAACACCACACCTGGGGAGGATAGCTCGCCCTCAGAAGGGGAAGTGGTCCAAAACTTGGAGGCGAACCTTTGGGTAGCTCTCTTTGCTTCCCATCAACAAGCCTTGTTCAAGTTGAAGATCTGCATCGAGCACTACCTGAGAAAACATAGCCGGAGCTAGTTCCTGAAGGTTAGTGTGCTGATCAGGAGCTGCCACAGGTGCAGGAGAACAGGAGAGTGATGACGCATTGACAGCAGATTCCACAGGAACGAACAGAACTGCTCTTCTACGTCGGCTATCTTACCCGAACGAGGAAATATGGCTTCACTGAGGAAAAAATGAAAACAAAAAACTTCCTAGCACCTAATCCACAGACGGGGAAGGTGTCCCCAGAGAGAACACACACAAATTAAGGACTGCGCACTCCCTTCCCCGGCCACCATCAACGGGAGGAGAGCGGCAGTGTAAAAACTATAAAAAAAGAATTACAATTGATTGATTCAGCAGACAAAACAAACTACTCGGGAGAACCAATCAGCCCTCCGGCGAGAAGGGGGTTCCCATAGGAAGAACGGACAAGCTAAGGTCATGCACACCCTTCGCCGGCAAGAAAAAGCCGTATGACCATCATCCCAGGAAGGAGAGCGGAATCAAAGCTGAAAAGTTAAATTACCAAATATTATTATTTCAATTAAAGATGAAAACCATTCGGAAGCATAACCTAACCTGTGACCGGGAAAGGAGTTCTCCCCGCAGATGATTTACGGGCCACTCACATAAAGTGAGCGGCGTTGTCAGCGAGAAAGAGCAAGAACAAAGCCAAGCTCTGTGAAGGCTGTAAGCATATTCCCTCTAAGAACACGTAAAAGGGATGGTGACGTTAATATCAAAACGGAAGAATATCCAGATGATGATGACTCCCCTGCAGCGGCGGCCAAATCACTCGAAAGGACCCCGCCTACAGGATGTCCGTTGTCCAAGGGAATAAAGTCATAAAGAAAGATTCTCTGCTGTCAAGAATCTGCCGCACTACTCTGTTACACAAACAGCAACATTCACTGTAAAGAAAGCCTAGAATATATATAAAAAACATAAAGAATGTTTTCATATATACAGTAAAAAAGAAAAACATAAGATCAAAAAGTCAAAAGGCCGTATCTTCTAACCCCCCCCCCCCCCAACCTCCCTTCCCCACTATCTAGTGGGTAGGTGGTTACCCCTCGGTAAAAGTTTAAAGGCTCGTTTTTCAGCTTCGCCGAAAGTAATACCCCTATAAATAGCGTTGGTTTGTATTCCAGTTATGGAACAACTTATCCTTACTGGGTTTTAAAAAGGCTAAAATAATGGCTAGTTCCCAAACACTTGGATAACTATGATCATGTCATATTCTTTTAATAATAGTTAAATTAAATAACTTAGCATTAAAAGATACAAGTTTAATTATTGCATAGGGAATTCCATCAAGTCCAGGGTCTGTATCATTACACATAGCAAGTGCGGAATCAAATTCTCTTTAAGTAAAAGGAATATTGTACGATTCTTACTTTCCTGTTGCAAAATTTAGAATTTTATGTTTTTCATGCTTCTATACTGGTGACCAGGAGCTGCTTCACACTTACATGATACATTTGAGAAATGATCAGCCAGGGTATAGCTAACCTCAGTTGCTCCGGTCACATACTGACCATTCACCTTCAACAGTGGTGGTGGTGGGTTGGGGATAAATTTGCCTGCTATCTTTGTTACTTTTCTCCATGCAAAGGATGGTGGTGTTCTACTGCTGACTGAGAAAACAAAAGATACCCAAGACTGGCGCCCAGCTTCTTACATTGCATGGCAGAACTCTGCACTACACTTCTTGTATATAATTAAATTCTCCTCAGTATGGCGTCTGGGCAATCGAGTTAAAGATCTTCGTGTGGCTTTGTGCACGGCAGTTAGTTCTGAAAACCACCAGGGGACTGGTTGCCATTTAAATAACCCTGTTGTTTTGGGAATTGAACTGACTCCTGATGTATGAAGAGTTCCATTCAGTAAGTCTATGGCATCATCAACACGTTTAAACTTCTGCATTCCCTTCAATTTTGCTTAGCTCACGAAATCCACCTTCTCAAGATTCCATTGTGGCGATCTCTGTAAAGCTGGACCATTATTGGTGTTTATAATGATTGGTGAATGATCACTAGTATACAACTCATTTAATGTCCTCCAATCAAAATCAAGAAGGCAATTGGATAATTGCATGACAAGGTACCTGTCTGAGCATGAAAGTGGAAGGGCTCTCCTGTATTAAGGAATCCTACATCTTCATTCTCCACAACTGATAATAGAATGTTGCCCGTTGCATTTACTAAATCATCACCCCATAAAGAATGTCTACCTTTCAAATCACCCAGTAAGAAAAGAGGTTGAGGGAGTTGTTGAATCACCTATACCAAATTATCATACAATATGTTATCACTTGTAGGCAAATCAAGAGCAAATTGTGTATTTTCTCTCTATTTCTATTTGTACAACCACTGCCTGTACAGGGGTACAGGTGAACAAAGATTTTTTGGGAACATCTTGACAAAGGTATATAAGACTTCTGCCATGGCTCCCTGCTAGTTGATCATATGGTGCCCTATAACAAACATACTCTCGAGGACTAGGAAAATTAGCATCAAGCTAGTTCTCCTATAGACATACAATAATAGGGTAGTGCTCATGAATGAGGAGCTCAAGTTCTTCATATTTGGCCCTTAAACCCAGACAATTTTATTGCAAAAGCGAGGAAAAAAGCTATAGTTTATGATTTTGAAGATACCTTGGATGAAGTCTTCCCATTGGTACTTTTTGGTCTATTTTCCAGAGGTTTCTCTAGAGAGGGTATTGATATATTGGGTTTTACATTTGTCTTTTTCTTTGTATTCTTTTGATCTAATTGTTGAAGGGATGGTGGACCTAAAGTTGAATTTCTGATTCATCTAAATTGTCTTTTGGTTGATCAGAAACATAAACAGGTAAAATATCAATTTTATTTGATGGTATAACTTTATATAATGTTTCTTATGGAAGGAGGCGAGAGAGATGGAGGTCTCTCTTTTCCGATTAATAGGTGGTGAGCTACCAGGCTTTTCACCTTCCCCACTACAGGTGCACCTGATAAGTTGGTTCTAAGTGGAATCTCCATCAAATCAGTCCAGGACATGGCCTGAGAAAGGTTAGCACTATTGTTCGTAATAAGGGAGGAAGGTTGAACTGAAATGGGCAATGCCCCACTTTTAATACACCGTGGCAAAGCCCCAGAAGGCAATGTTCTTGCCTCGTCATGCAATACTTTATTATAAGATGATACATTTCTTTTCTCTGAGCTACTGGCACTACTACTTGGGTTTGATGTCTCTTGTGGTATATTTTCTCTAGATTTCAATGCCTTTCCATAGCTGTTTGGTTTATTTAGTAGCCTTTTTGCATGTCCCACACGTGTGTTCTACACTGGATTTGTTGAGGGCAGCTTCTTCCAACTTATAAAGCTTGCAGCTTCTATCATTATTATTATTATTACTTGCTAAGCTAAAACCCCAGTTGGAAAAGCAGGATGCAATAAGTCCAGGGGCTCCAACAGGGAAAATAGCCCAGTGAGGAAAGGAAAAAAGGAAAAAATAAATATTTTAAGAGGAGTAACAACATTAAAATAAATATGACAAATACGTAGATAATTTGTATTTTTCCTAACCATAAAAACCTTAGCTATTTAATATGGGTATTACTTTCGGCATAGCTGAAATGATGAGCCATTAGAATTTTAACGAGGGTTTACTACCCCCTCACTGGTTAGCGAGGGGTTAAGGAATGGTAGCTAGCTACCCCTCCCCCCTCACACAATTGTGACTAGATCACATTGCATAGAGGTAGGACTTCCCGGGGGACATGGCTGGCGGGCAAGTTTGATTAAATAGCTAAGGTTTTTATGGTTAGGAAAAATACAAATTATCTAGGAATTTGTCATTTGTTCCGTAACCGAAAAACAAACCCCACTATTTAATATGGGTGACTTAACCCTTAGGTAGGGTGGTAAGTTCCAGCCGTTACTGCCTTTTGGCTTTTTGCCCGGGGACTCAGTTTCTGAGTGTGTCAGTGCTCAAGATAAGGAGTCCCTGCACCTCGCAAGTGCCTTGCTCTGCATGGACCGCAGCCTACGAAAGCTTGTGTGTGAAGGAATGAAGTGCGACTCATCCTAGGCAGTTGACCTGAGGTCCTTTAGATAGAATTCTATGTTAGGACGTTCCCAATACCACCTCAGAAGGGTATGGGGACGTGACAGTATTATCTTAATACTAGGAACACAGGGAAACATGGTTTACCTGCAGTGGTTTGAGGTCAGCTGTGCAGAGAACCCAGGATGCTGCTTTTCCCAAGAGAGGGGAGAATGAAGAAAAGAATAAGGGCCAGGCATACCTTTTCATTCATGCAGACTAAAACCAGGTGACAATGCCCTCAACCTTCTGCTACTTGTCCATTAAGGAGCCTGAGTTTTAAACCAGCTGTTGTGCAGCCACCACAGGGTCGATAGAAAACGTATCGAGCCTACTGTGGGTCACGCCTTGCAGGTAGTGGGCTGTGAAGGTCATTTAACGCTTCCAAACCGCTGCTTTTAAAACCTGCGTCACTGAGTAATTCTTCTTGAATGCCAGGGACATAGCAATGCCTCTGACATCATGTGCTCTAGGGCGACGTGACGGAGGAAGGTCGGGATTCAGGGAATGATGGATAACCCTTCGAATCCACACTGAGATTTTATTCTTAGTGACCCTCCTCTTCGTCCTTCCCATGCTCACGAACAATACTTGCACCCGAGGATGAAACACAGCTGTTCTCTTAAGATAGCCTCAAACTCCTTACTGGGCACAGTAGGAGATGGTCTGGGTCATCTGTTACAGAACGGAGACTCGAAATCTGGAAAGAGTTGAACCGAGGGTCCGGCAATTCTGGATTTTGAGTTTTAGCAACAAACTCAGGGACGAATCTGAACGTTACCCCCCCCCCCTACCCCTTGAATGGGCGATGTCATACGAGAGACCATGAAGTTCGCTGACTCACTTGGCCGAGGCCAAAGCAAGTAGGAACACCGTCTTCCAAGTCAGGTGGCGATCAGTAGCCTGGAGTAATGGTTCGAAAGGAGGTCTCTTGAGAGACCTGAAGACTCGAGCCACGTTCCATGGAGGAGGTCTCACTTCCAACTGAGGGCAGATAAGTTCATATCTTCGTATGAGTAGAGAAAGTTCCAGCGAAGAGGAATTGTCCATTCCTTTGAGGCTGAAGGCAAGACTTAAGGCTGAGCGATAGCCTTTCACTGCCGAGACAAAGGCGCATTTCTTCCCGCAAATACACGAGAAACTCCGCTATTGCTGGTATAGTGGCATCGAGTGGAGAGATACCCCTTCCACGACACCAACCATAGAAGACTCTCAACTTTGCCTGGTAGACCCCTGCGGATGACTTTCACAGGTGTCGGGACATCCTTTCCGCAACTTGTTGCGAAAAGCCTCTCTCTGTGAGGAGACGGATAGTCTCCAGGCGTGAAGCCGCAGCAATGCTACGGCTTTGTGGAAGATGTTGGCATGTGGTTGTCTGAGTAGCTCGTGTTGAGGAGGAAGTTCACTCGGGAATTCCGTCAGGAGCTGCAGAAGGTCCGGGAACCACTCTACGTGATGCCATAGCGGAGCTATCAAGGTCATCGGAAGGTTGACTGATATTCTGGTCTTGTTGAGTACCCTTCTCATTAGACAGAACGGGGGAAAGGCGTAAACGTCGATGTTGTCCCACCGTTGTTGGAAGGGACCTTGCCAGAGTGCCTTGGGGTCCGGGACTGGGGAGCAGTACAGCGGAAGCTTGAAATTACAACCTGTTGCGAACAGATCCACCGTCGGGGAACCCCGCAAAGTCAGGGCTTTGTTGGCTACTAGACGATCCAAAGACCACTCGGTACTCACTATCTGAGATGCTCTACTCAGACTGTCGGCGAGCACATTCCTCTTGCCTGGAATGAAGCAATCTGATAATGGAATCGAGTGGACTTTGGTCCATCTCAGTATCTCTACTGCAAGATGGGATGGCTGTTCTGGAAAGGTACCTCCCTGTTGTTAATGTAAGCCACTACCGTGGTGTTGTCGCTCATTGACACCACGGAGTGACCCACCAGGTATTGTTGGAACTGTTGAAGTACAAGGTATACAGCATTCATTTCTAGCAGGTTTATGTGGAGGCACTTTTCTGATTCTGACCAAAGGCCTGTGGTCCTGTGTTTCAGAACATGGGCCCCCAACCCTTTTTTTGAGGCATCCGAAAACAGCATCAAATCTGGGGGGAGGACGAGAAGATCCACTCCCTTTCGTAGGTTTTTGTCTGTCACTCACCACTGAAGGTCCGTCCGTTCCGCAGGACCCATAGGGATCAGGACGTTCGGGGAATTGTGTCCTTGATCCCACCGGGACTTTAGTCGCCATTGCAGGGATCTCATCCTGAGGCAACAATTTGGAACCATACGGGCCATTAAAGAAAGGTGACCAAGGAGACGTAACCACGATTGGGCTGGGAGTTCTTCTCGTCTGAAGAAATGATCTGCGACCCTCCTCAGCCTTGCTATCCTGTCGTCTGATGGGAAGGCTTTGTGGAGATTGGTGTCCAAGATCATGACTAGATATACCAGTCGCTGAGTTGGAAGCAGAGATGACTTCTCGAGATTTACCATGATCCCTAGATCTTGGCAAAGTCCCAGAAGCTTGTCTCGGTGTTGAAGATGGGTCGACTCCGAGTCTGCCAGGATCAGCCAGTATTCCACATAACGGAGGAGATGGATGCCGATCCTGTGTGCCCACGAAGAAATCAGGGTGAACACTCCGGTGAATACTTGAGGTGCTGTGGAGGGCCCCTTGAACTGGTAGATCTTGCTATCTAGACTGAATCTTAGCTACTACCTTGAAGACAGATGGATTGCGATCTGGAAGTACGCGTCCTTCAGGTCCAGTGTACACATTAAGTCTCGTGGTCTCACCGCAAGTCTGACCGTGTCCGCCGTCTCCATGCTGAATGGAGTTTGTTTGACAAACCTGTTCAGGGCTGAGGTCGATGACTGGTCTCCAGCCTCCAGATGCTTTCTTTACAAGAAAAAGTCGACTGAAGAAGCCTGGAGAACCGTCGACGACCTCCTGGAGAGCGCCCTTCTTTAACATGGTCTCGACTTCTGCCTGTAGGGCTTGCCCTCTTACCAATCCCATGGCAAAGGAGCTCAACGACACTGGATCCGAGGTCAGGGGAGGTAGAGATGTTATGAACGGGACGCGATATCCCTGACTGATTACGGAAATCATCCAGGAATCGGCCCAGAGTTGCTGCCACCTGTCTGCGCAACTTTGAAGGCATCCCCCCACTGGTGGACATGCAGGGGGGATTGCCAATCCTAGCGTTTGCGGCCTCGGCCACTCCCTATAGGATTCTTGCCTCCCCTGGAGGACCTTTTGCCTTCTTTGTCTTTAACAGGAAAAGGCTTCGATCCCGTTATCTTGGATGCCACAGCCAGTTTCGTCGACTTAGACGGGTGAGGCTGTTGAGATGCCGGAGGTTTATAGGGCTTCGATGTAAGAGCCCTATGAAGAAGGGAGTCCTGGTTGGACTTCCTCCACCTCTCGGCTGCCTGTTCCACGTCTTTAGGGTCAAACAAATTCTTCCCCAAAATGGAAGAATATCTGAGCCTGCTGACCTTGACGGCTGGGACCTTCGTGTGGAACCTCTTTGCCACTGCATCACGTTGTTTCAGGATCGAGTTGGCCCACCAGTTCGAGACTTGGTGGGCCAGAAACTCAATGGTGCTGGTGCCCGAGAGGAGGAAGGTCTCCAGGGCCTTCCTGGTGCTCTCCTTAGACAAGTCTTCGGATCGAAACAGGATGCCAAGAGACCCCAGCCAGATGTCCAGCCACGAAGTAGCCTGCATGGCACACTTCGCAACCTTCTTCTGGCTTAGGATCTCCGTCGCCGAGAAAGTCACTTCCCGGCTAGAGCGTCTCTCAAGAGGGACTCCCTAGGTGAGCTCTTCCACAGAGTGGTGCAAGGGAAGAGCTAAACAAGACTCCTCCATGATCTCAAAGTACCTCCTCTAGTGGATACGAGGAGGGAGGAGCTTGTTACCAGCAGTGGAACGGCTGGAGGAGGCAAGGTCGGAGAGCTGGCCCTCAACCTTATCCCTGGCACTCTTAACCCCTTGGGACCAGGGCAAGGCTGCACTGGCCTTAGCGGATTTCTGAGTGCCAAAAATTCGGTCCAGGACCGTGTCCTTGCCCTCTCGAGGAGGAATCTCAGGATCAGGAAACCTGTTGAGATGCCTCATCAGGGTCAGAACCTGCCAGAAGGCATGCTCTGACTCCTGTGACTTCCCTCTTGGGGAACTGGCAGCAAAGTCTCCCCTCCTCAAAGGCTCTTCTTGGGGGGACACGTGGACGTTCTCTGCGGGTCTTGTTGGCTCTGGGCGAATTCTTGAGGATAACTTGGAGACTGTCTTAGAAGTCTTTAGGTTCCCTCCTGGGAGGAATACAGGGCTTTTCACCACCCCAACCCGGGACGATTCTTCTGCGCGAGGCGGCGTTTCTCCCGTTGGTACGATGGGAGAACACCTCACCTCGGAAGACTCCCCTGAGGACGGAAAATCCTCATCCACAGGAGAGGGAGAGAGAGTCTGGGGGGGGGAGGGAGCCTTCCTCAAGGATGTCCAAGGAGCCAGCTTGACCCATGGAGAAGTTACCACGACTTCTACTCCTCTCTTCCTCTTCAGTGGGGTCGGAGCCGCCATTGATTTGAGGCCCATCTCAGCGAAGGCAGGTTTGACAGCCTGCAAGACAGCTCTGATGAGGGACCCGAACCATGGCTGCTTCCTGACAACTGCGCTGTCAGAGACTCCCTCAGGAGGGAAGGGGATCGGGCGATCCTTCGGATTAGAAACGACAACTGGGCCTGCCTGAAAAGAAAGGGAAGAAGAAGAAGGTTGGTTCCTGGACCTATCTCGAGACTTCCCTCCCTCCTGCGAGTGCGCTGGTCTGCGCTTGCGGGGGTGGGGGACGTGAGGATGACGACCTGGCTGCTCTCGTTCCTGTAGGCTCGCGCGGTGGCTCGCATTGTGCCTCCCGATGGGAATCGCGCTAGGGTTCGCGCTGGTGCTCGCACGATAGGATCTTCCCTGGCTCACGCTCGGGTGAACATTCGCGCACGAGCGCATGGAGATGATGGAGAAGGAGCGCGTGGACGCGTGGGAGAGCGTTAGCGCGGAGGAGAGCAATGGTGTGTTGGCGAGCGATGCTGTGTGGGCGAGCTATGGCGCGCAGGTGAGCGATGGCGCGCAGGCGGGTGATGGCACGCAGGCGAGCGATGGTGCGCAGGCGAGCGATGGCGCGTAGGCAAGCAACTGCGCACAGGCGAGAGGGCGCGCGGGCACGCAGGCGATTTATGAGAGGGCGAGTGGGCGCACTGGCAAGCGATGGCGCACAGGCGATGGAGCATGCGGGCAATAAAGAGATCGGTGGCGCGCGGTTGTGCGATCTGGCGAAGGAAGAGGAAGCACAGAAGCGAACGTTAGCGCAGGCGAACGTTGGCGCACAGGCCAACATTGGCGCGCAGGCGAACGCTGGCAAGGAGGTGAAGAGCGCTGGCGAGCAGATCGTGGGCGCGCAGGAGATTGTGGGTGCGCAGGAGATCGTGGGCGCGCAGGAGATCGTGGGCGCGCAGGAGATCGTGGGCGCGCAGGAGATCGTGGGCACGCGTGGCGCGCATCAAGATGAGGACGCGCAGTTTTGCGCTGGCGAGGAGAAGATCGCTGGCGTACAGGAGAACGCTGGCGAGCAAGAGAGCACTGGCGCGTAGGTGAGCGCTGGCAAGCAGGAGAGTGCTGGCGAACAAGAGAGCGCTGGCGAACAAGAGAGCGCTGGCGAACAAGAGAGCGCTGGCGCGTAGTCTCAGCTGCAGGAGGTCACTGGGGCATTGTCTCTGAAGGTGAAGGTTTAGGGTGTGAGGACTTCACAGCAGGCGAACACTGGTGCACAGGGGATACCTGGCGCTTAAGGGACTTACAATGTGAGAAAGCCCCTTTTGCCTCGAAGGGACCGATGCCCGTTGGATAAGATGGTGCGTGGGCGCCCACAGCGCGTCAGCAGACAGGAACGGAGACGGCAGGTCCGATAGTCTGGCAGGCGAAGGAGATAGTGAATGAACAGCAGAGAGGTCCAGGGATGCAACTGCAACGGCTCGTCATTTCAGCTACGCCGAAAGTAAAACCCATATTAATTAGCGTGGTTTGTATTCCAGTTACGGAACAAATCTCCTATATAAACTATATAAACTTTAACAAAACAAAAGAAGAGAAATTTGATAGAATAGTGTGCCCGAGTGTACCCTCAAGCAAGAGAACTCTAACCAAAGACAGTGGAACGCCATGGTACAGAGGCTAGGGCACTACCTAGGACTAGAGAACAATGGTTTAATTTTGGAGTGTCCTTCTCCTAGAAGATCTGCTTACCATAGCTAAAGTCTCTCTTCTCCCCTTAGCAAGAGGAAAGTGGCCAATGAACAATTACATTGCAGTAAACCCTTGGGTGAAGAAGAATTGTTTGATAATATCAGTGTTGTCAGGTGTATGAGGAGAGACGAGATTATGTAAAGAATAGGACAGACTATTCAGTTTATGTGTAGGCAAAGATAAAATGAAATGTAACCAGAGAGAAGGATCACTGGATTTATGTTTTGAGTTTCATTTCAAACACCTGGCCTCAAGTGTACAATCTCCATGGTAAAATCTGAAACAAATGCTACAAATTATCTTATTGTTTCCATACTTTAGAAGGATGTCCAAAATTGAAACAATTGAAACATCGTAGTGGCTTGCTGGAAATGTCCAACTTTAATTCTTTCCTTCTCAATAACAATGTGGAAAGGCACATCAGCATCCTGAATAGTAAAGATAGTCATTGACATCCCAGGAATCTCATGCTCTTTCCACATTGTTCATGGTCACATGGCCAGTATTTCCTCTTCTGAAGATTCATACAGGTCTTTATTGAAGACTACTCCTCTTCCGTAACTAAAATTTATGTGGGGTCTGATATCTAACATATCATCATCACTACTTGTCTTAAGGTTAGACAGAATTGCCGATTGCGTGCATGACTTGGCACGAATTAGGAAGCTATTTTTTTCAAAGAGAGATATATAGGGTGACAGAAAAAATGGTCATCACCTATACTTGAATAACTTTCGAAATATATAATCAATTCTTTTTATTTTTTAGATTTATGAAAAAAAAAATGTTCTAAGAGTCGACCAAATTCGACCTTCAAGATGCCATGGACCACTGAGGAAAAGACATTTATAGTTGAGGCATATTTTCGGTGGAAGTCTATCCCCGCAGCTCAATCACAATTCAAAGAACGGTTCAGATATCAAGAATTTCCTGTCCACTCAATGATCTACAGATGGGTCAACAAGTTCAGAACCCATGGGACTGTGCATAACCTTAATTGTAAAGACACTAACAAACAATCACACTCTGGACGACCGAAATCATCAAGGACACCACACAACATTGCTGCAGTCAGAGACTCCGTTGACCACATCCCAAAGCAAGTCTGTGCGACGGCGAAGTCAGGAGCTTGGAAGAATTTTGAATGCAGATCTCCACCTGTATCCTTACAGGCTACATATTAAACACAAGCTTTCACCTGACGACATGAAGGAGCAAATGATCATGTGCCAGTGGTTTTGTAACAAGATTGACACTGTCCCAGACTTCCTTGACAATGTCTGGTTTTCGGACGAGGCGCATTTTCTGTTGACAGGTCACCTGAACTCAAAAAACAATATCTTCTGGGGTAGCACACCCCCTGAGCACTCTCTGCAAAGGCCATTACAATCGATGAAGGGCACTGCCTGGGTCGCCATCTCCAAACATGGCATTATTGGACCATCCTGGTTCAAGGACGACAATGAACGGTCTGTGATAATCAACACCGAGCGATATATCCAGGTGCTTGGCAAGTTCTGGCCAGCACTTGGTCGACAGAGAGGAGTAGTCAGGGTTTTCCAGTAGTTACAGCACGATGGTGCCACCCCTCACACTTCAAACGAATCATTGGCATAACTACAGCAGCGTTTCCCTGACCGACTGATCAGCCGCAGGTGTGACCCAGAGTGGTCGCCGCATTCACCGGACTTGAACTCCCAGATTTTTATCTCTGGGAATACCTTAAGGACAGGGTATATGGAAACAACCCCCAGACTATCCCTGACCTGAAAGCAGCAATCAAAGCAGCAATAAGAGTAATCCCAAGGGAGGAATGCAGGAGGGTCATCAAGAACTTGTCGGGCGGGATCCAAATGTGCCTGCATCACCGGGGAGCTCATTTGGAGCACATTTTGGAGAGCCAGTGAAACAAAGAGTGTTTGTTGTACAGACTTGAAACTTTGGAGATGTCTGCTACACAGGCTTGACCTAATATAGCTAAAGTTTTGTATCGATCTAAATAAAATTTTGGAAGTTATTCGTTTTTTGGTGATGACCGTTTTTTTTTTTTTTTTTTTTTTTTGTCACCCTGTATCACCTGGTGTACTGTTCCCACCTTTTTCTGAATTAGTTTGCAAATCTTAAAACAATTCCCAGCACTCCCTTCAGGTTCGCCAACAAGCCATATCGGGGGTTTTTGCTTTCTCTGGGAAGTCATCGTTAAATCAACCTCTTTTTCAAACCAGTCAGCAGGTCTATACACATCTAAATCATTTGTTATCTGATCACAAAGGTACCCTTGAAATCAAGTTATTAATTCTAATATTATTTATGATACATATTACACTATATGTTTCGTCATGATTATTATAGGATATCCTTGAATGCTATTTTTCATTTCCAAGTTTGTCTTATTTCTTTTATCAATACATAACAAATAAATGCTTTATATAGCTTATCATAATCAGTATCTATTGGAATTTGTGTAACATGAAGAATTTAAAGTTTCCTCGTGTTACCCGACTTTCTTGGTTTTGAAACATTAGCAGATGGTTCCTATTTTGCTCTCAGGTCATCAACAGAATTTCCTTAATTCAATTAGCAAAGGTCGTCAATGGTATCTGCGGTTCGCCAAATGATCCAGGAGTATGGGGAACATTAAGTTTACTCAATTATTTGAGGGAAGAGGTAATGCTGGTACTGAAAAAAAATCAAGTATAAGAGAAGAAATAATAAGGCTGTCTCAAATCCCAAAGAGGACCCCATTAACCTATAATGGAATTAATTTTTCCACAAATGACACCTGTAAGTGCTGCTTCCCTAATGTTCACTCCCTATCCTACCATAAATGGATGGTACTTCTATGATTAGATTGACTCAAGTGCATGCCAAACCCACTCGATTGGACTGAGAGCATTTCAAGATTAGAGTCATCCCCGTTTTAATCATAGTGGCAGGCAAACCACACAGATTGCTGAGTCCTATCTCTACGAAACCAGTCAACCCCTGAAATCTGAAGTCCAAGTTTTTTGCTCGAAAATAGTTCTGCGTGGCAGTATGGGAGTCCTGACACTCCTATGTATCCAATCATTATTGGGTAGTTAGTAAGACCACCACAGCTTCAACAATTGATTTTGAAAAAACAATTCCAGTCCCGGATACTATGCCCCCGAAAAAATCTGGACGGTGAAATGGGAAAGAGAGTTTTGACAGCAAGGTTGGAGATAGTGGATAAATATGAAGGAGAAGGTAGCAATTATAAGTAATAGAAATGGGATGAGAGAAATAGAGAGTCAAAATAAGGAAAAAATTTCCCAGTTCAAGAGGTCTCTTGCCTGTCACCAGGCTTCAACATGGGAATGATATGCCCTACTGAAGCCCAATAACTTCATTAAGGCATTCTCTTGTTAAGAGGACTATCTATATGGAAAAGGGACTCCTCGAGTCTCCCAGAATCAGCCAATCGTCTAGATACCGAACCGAAGGAGATGAATGCCATTCTTGTGTGCCCAGGTGGACACTAGGGTGAAGATCCACGTGAACACCACAGGTGCTATGGACAGGCTGAAACACAGCACATTGAACTGGTATTTGTTTCCTCCTAATGTGAATCTTAGGTACTTACTTGAGGATGGATGCATGTGGATCTACATATACACATCCTTGAGGTCGGACAAAATCATGAAGTCCTGTGGTCTGACGGCCTGTCTGACCCTTCTCCATCATTAACGAGGTGTGATGTACAAACTCGTTCATGATCGAGAGATTGATGAGTGGTCTCCAGTCTCACTATGCTTTTTCTACATAAAATAAGCAACTCTAGAAGCCTGGAAACCCTTAAAGGACCTCTTGGAGAGCATCCTTCCCTAGCATGGTCTAGACTTTGCCTCAAAGGGCCTGTTCCTTCGCGAACCCACTCATGTAGGAATCTGACATCGTTGGATAGAGGGTCAGAAAAGGGTGAGAGCTCGTGAATAGGACCATGCATCCCTTTATTAGTACAGAAACCGACGAAAGTTCAGCTCTGTGGAGCATCCTTCTCTGCCATATGCTGTTCAGGCACACTCCTAAGAGTGGATTGACTGGGGGAATGAAATCTTTAGCGTGATCATCCACGTCTACTTCTCCTACCTCCTTGCCTCTCCTCAAGCCCCTATGTAGAAAGGGCTGTTTGAGGGCTTGAGTCTGTGCTGCCTGCTTCGCCTGGGAGCTTTTGTTCAACCCATAAGCCTTATACGGAGAAGATATCTGTGGTGGAGGTACTGCAAAGAGACGTCTCCCATTTTCGGGGCATCATATTATACCTCCAAGGAGATATGACATTTGTTACCTCTCGCATTTTATTCCCATCTAGGCTATCCCATTGCTGTTGCCATTTATTGCAAACCAATTTCTTGATGTCAGGTAAGAAATCATTACAGGGAATGGGATACCTTCTTGGCAGCAACTCGGATGCAGTCTTCTTAGCCAGTGAATCTGCCTTCTCATTTCCAGACACACCTATATGTGCTGGAACCCAACAAAATCGAACTGTTATACCTCTCCGTCCAATAATAAAAAGCCATTCTAAAATCTTTAAAACTAGAGGGTTATTTGAATTAAAAACTTCTAAAGCTTGAAGGACACTCCTTGCATCACTAAAAATTGTAAAATTACCCTCCTTCTCCAACGCTATTTTCTCAATAGCGGTTAATATGCCATACAGTTCGGCAGTAAATATGGAGGCGGTCAGAGGAAGTGCACCTCTACAATTAAAACCATTACTATGTACTCCAAATCCAACGCCAGCATCAGATTTGGAGCCATCAGTATAGATAAAAGTTGATCCTCTATGTTCTTTAACATGTTCATTAAAAAGAGACCTGGCTTCTAGGTCTGACATATTTTTCTTATCTACAATAAAATATTTACAAAAAGATATCTCTGGTAATTTCAATGGAGGCGTTGATGATACCTTGAATGGAAGTACCTTACTTCTAATTATATCCAGACAATATGGGACAATACTTTTAAAATATTCAGAGCTTCAACACATTTAGCTTTTAGCGCTTTTAAGTGAGAAACCCATGTAAGCCTACAATCAAATATCAAACCTAAAAATTTAGCTTCACTTGCACATGGTATACGTTGACCTTTAATGTATATATCCGGGTCTGGATGTACTCCCCGGATACGACAAAAATGGACAATGGTAGTTTTACTTGTCGAGAACTTAAATCCATTCATGTCAGCCTACTGGATGATTTTATCAATAGAGAGTTGGATTTTTCTCTCAACCATTGCCATTCTAGTGCCAGCAAATGATATTGAGAGATCATCCACAAATAATGTTGAGAGAACATCCCGGGGAATGACTGAGGATATCCCATTATTTGCTAGTGCAAACAGGGTTACACTCAGCACACTACCCTGAGGAACTCCTTCTTCCTGACACTTACTCTCTGATAAGAGTTTCCCCAACTCTCACTTGAAAAACTCTATGCAAAAGAAATGACTGAATAAATAGAGGTAGTTCTCCTTTTAATCCTAGTTCATGAATTGTTTTAAGTATATCATATCTCCATGTGGTATCATATGCCTTTTCAAGGTCGTAAAAAACTGTCACATGGTGATGTTTGGAAGCAAAGGCTTCACAAATAGAGGACTCAAGTCTTATTAACACATCAGTTGTTGAGTGCATTTTTCTGAATCCACATTGAATCGGTGATAAAATACCCTTCTTTTCAAGGTACCACATTAACCTAACATTGACCATCTTCTCCATGATTTTACATAAACACGAAGTCAATGCAATAGGTCGATAGCTTGCTGCTAAAAACTTGTCCTTACCGGGTTTTAAAAAGGCTAAAATAATGGTTAGTTCCCAAACACTTGGGTAACTATGATCATGCCATATTCTATTAATAATACTTGAAATAAATAACTTTGTATTAAAATGTACATGTTTAACCATTGCATATGGAATTCCATCGGGTCCAGGAGCTGTATCGTTGCAATTAGCGAGTGCAGAATCCAGTTCTATTTCAGTAAAATGAGAATTATACCATTCTTCCCTTCCTGTTGCAAAATTTAAAATTTTCTTTTATTCAATGCTCCTGTACTGGTGACCAGGAGCTGCTACACTCTTGCACGATACATTTGAAAAATGGTCAGCCAGGGCATTGCTAACTTCTTTTCCTTCAGTCACAAACTGACCATTCACTTTCAACACTGGTGGTGGGTTCGGGGTAAATTTGCCTGCATTTTTTTTATTTTCCTCCATACAGAAGATGGTGGTGTTCTACTATTAATGGAGGAAACAAAAGCCACCCAAGATTGGCGTCTAGCTTCTTTCATGGCACGACGGAACTGTGCTCTACACTTTTTGTATGATATCAAATTTTCATCAGTACTGCGTCTATGCAATCTAGTCAGGGATTTTCTGGTGGCTCTGTGCAAGGCTGTTAATTCTGAGGACCACCACGGGACTGGTCGTCTTTTGAATAGTCCTGTGGTTTTGGGAATCGAAATGATTCCTGCTGTATGGAGAGTTCCATTCAGTAGGTCTATGGCATCATCAATACTTTCAAACTTCTGCTCTCCCTTCGATTTCACTTAGCTCACAAAATTTAACCCAGTCTGTCTTGTCCAAATTCCAACGTGGCGATCTTTGCAAAGGCGGACCCTTGTTGGTGTTTATAATGATTGGTGCATGATCACTAGTATGTCACTCATCTAATGTCCTCCAATCAAAATCAAGAAGACAGTTAGAGCTTGCAATTGAAAGGTCAATGCATGACAAAGTACCTGTCTGAACATGGAAGTGTGTGGGCTCTCCTGTATTAAGGAGTCCCACATCCTCATTCTCCACAATTGATGAGATAATATTGCCCCTTGTGTTGGCCAAAACATCACCCCATAAAGGATGTCTGCCATTTATATCTCCCAGTAAGAGAAAAGGTTGAGGGAGTTGTTGAATGACCTCTGCTAAATCATCATATAAAATATTATCATTTGGAGGTAAGTACAGAGAGCATATTGTATATTTTCTCCCTATATCAATTTGTACAACAACTGCCTGCAGGGTTGTACGTATAGATATAGGTATTTGGGGAACATCTCGACGAATATACATGAGACTTCTGCCATGGCTCCCTACTCCATGATCATAAGGTGTCCTATAACTAATATATTCGCGAGGACAAGGGGTATTAGCATCAAGCTTGCTCTCCTGGAGACATACAATTATGGGGGAATGCTCGTGAATTAAGAACTTAAGTTCTTCATATTTGGATCTCAAACCCTGACAATTCCATTGCAAAATGGATGAAAAAACTATGTATTATTTTCTGGAAGACATCTTTGATGAGGTCTTCCCATTGACAGTTTTTGATTTGACAATATTTTCTGTAGGCTTTTTAAGTTTGGGTCTTGATAAATTAACCTTTATATTAGCCTTTTCAGTGTTGTTGTTACCTAATTCTTGTGGGGGATGGTGGACCTCCCCTTGAATTCTTGATTGATTCAAGAAGTTTTCCTGTTGATCTGAAATATCAACAGGCAAAACACCATATCTATTTGATGTCATAACTTTGGTGTTTTTAATGGATGGGGGTGAGAGAGATGGAGGTCTCTCTCTTTTCCTATTGACAGGTGGTGATTTATTAGGTTTTGATGTTTTCCCCACTACAGGCGCACCTGATAACTCTATTTCATGTGGAACCTCCATCAAATCAGGCAAAGATATAGCCTGAGAGAGGTTAGTATTATCCTTTGTAGTGGGGGACAAAGGTTTACTAGAGATGAGAAAAATCTTACGTGATATTCTTGCCTTATCCTCTAGAATTCTATCAGAAGATGGCAAATTTCTTTTCTGGGGAATAGAGGTAGTATTAGGTGGGTTGGATGTCTCCTGCCTCATTTTTCTCCCGATTTCAATACTTTTGCATAACTTGCTGATTTACTCAATAGTCTCTTGGCATGCCCCACATTTATGTGTTCGATACTGGATTTATTGAGAGCAGCCTCTTCATATTTATATTGCTGGCAGTTCCTATCAGTAGATTTGTGATTCATTTTGCAGTTTATACAATTGGCCTCTAGTGTACAGTCTCCACGGTAAACATTAGAGCATGTACTACACATTTTATCATTCTTGCATACTTTAGATTAGTGCCCATATCTAAAGCAATTAAAACATTGCAGCGGCTTCTGCTTAAAAGTTCGCACTTTAATTCGTTCATTCTCTATGTAAATGTGGAAAGGCACATCAGCATCCTGGAAAGTCAGGATAATCATTGACGTTCCAGAGACTTTATGCACTTTCCATACAGTTAAAGGACACATGGCCAATATCTCCTCTTCTGTGAATTCATATAAGTCTCTATTAAAAACTACTCCCCTTCCATAACTGAAGTTTAGATGGGTTTTCACATCCAGCTTTATGTCATCGTTCTCTGTATTTAAATTGGAAAGTATAACCGATTGAGTTTCTGATTTGGCACTTATTAGGAAACTGTTCTTTCCAAACCGAGATATATCTCCTGGTGCGATAGTACCTACTTTCTTTTGAAGAAATTTACATATTTTGAAATAATTTCCAGTACTCCCTTTGGATTGAGCAACAAGCCACTTAGGTGGTTTTGGCTTTCTCTGGGAAGGTACAACTACCTCTATACCTTTATCAATCCAATCTGCAGGCCTATATACATCCAGATTCTTAGGTACCCGATCGCAAAGAACACCCTTGAAATTCAAATTACTGATTTTAATATTTATGATATCATTGATTGCGTTGAATGCTTCAACATGGTTATCAAATGATATCCATGAATCCCATTTGTCACCTTCAAGCCTCATTCTAATTTCCCTGATGTGACCATAACATTGAAATAATTTATATAGATCATCATAATTGGTTTCAATGGGGATCTGAGTGACGTGAAGGATTCGCAAATTCTCCATGTCACCCAAATTACTTTGTTTTTGGACAATAGTAGAATGGTCCTTTAGAGTTTCCAGGTTGTCAACAGAGGGGTTAGTTTTTGAAGTAGAAGCAAGCCGGGTTATCCACCTCTTATCGGAGGATTTCAGTCCTCCTATCCCATGTGGCCCAACACGAGAAGAGGCTTCAGCGGGACCAGTCCTCTATTAGAGAGGGGCTGCCTCTCTTAAGGTGGGCGTACACTGGTCAGTGGGGGTAGTTAGCCCCTCCCACCGACGACTCCAATGCCTGGCGTCACCCATTACCCGCAAATATGGGCGACTTAAAACCGGATCATTGGAGCCCGACTCTTAACAGACTTAGTCTGCACCCAATGGGGTCTGCCAGAGGGTGATGGCGTCTAAATTTGTACAGGTTGAGATGGTGTCGAGTTATGGTCTTTAGATTTTATATGCCATGAACTCTGGTTCTTTTAAAAACATATTTGACTGTTCACTTTTAAGTTTCCTTGTTTAATATTTTGATATAAAGGTATAACATGAAAAATTCTATTAACTTGAAATATATTTACAAACTGAAACAAACAGAATTAACAAACTTCATGTTTAACACCAGGAATCATAATAATATATAGATATATTGAACATCTAGCACGTATAATCAGGATCAGGAAAAGTACTGCACTTGATTACAGTCTGACGAAGAATCACTTGTGTCAAGATGAAATATTTCAAGATCCAATGACCAAGAGTCTAAGGTTATGATCCAGGTCTAAGGACTGATCCAGGTCTAAGGACTGATCCAGGTCTAAGGACTGATCCAGGTCTAAGGACTAATCCAGGTCTAAGGACTAATCCAGGTCTAAGGACTAATCCAGGTCTAAGGACTAATCCAGGTCTAAGGAGTTCTGCAAAATATAAACATATTTACAGCTAAAAACTTTATATAATATAATTGATTTCTTGACTGCAGAAGATGCAGTCAATTGCACAATGAAGTGAAACATTGAAAACATTGTTTAAACATTTTAAGCTTTTAACCACATGTTGACATATTACATTTCCAATTCACAAACAATCTTCATTATTTATACAGTATACACTTATAAACACTTAATCACTTTAACACACGACATTATATAATACACTAATACATGAAACTATTTATGAAAAGGTGTCTTTTTAGTACTTACTGTTATGGATGGCTAGGTGTCAGGTAGTGATTAGAGAAATGCCGGGGACTCTCCATGTTAAGAAAGAAAAACAAATCAAGGACAACCAAATAAACAGAAATAACTTCTTTAGTCCATGGAGTGAAAACATAGCCAAGAGATGGCAGCACAGCATTCCTCGACAAACCCCCCTACTAAGTTTGAACGACAGGCAACAAAAAAAAAAACTATATGCATCTACTGATCATATCTGAACACACATTATCAGACCCTCTTATGTATTCGATAAAGAAAGAATATGGTTGCAAACTTAATGCCCAACGCATAAGGCGGTCATTCTTATTTTTCATACTACTAAGATACTTAAGAGGTGCATGATCAGTTTGAAGAACAAATTCTTTGCCATACAAAAATTCTTTAAATCTTTCTATTCCCCAAACAATAGCAAACAGTTCTTTTTCAATAGTAGAGTAATTTAATTCAGATTTATTTAATTTCCTACCTGCATAGCAAACTGGTTTAAACACACCATCATGATCCTGCAATATAACAGCACCCAAACCATGATAAGACGCATCTGTTCGCAAATAAAACTTCTTTTCTACATCAGGCAACATCAAGATAGGAGATTTTAAAAGATGAGCTTTAAGATCATTGAAACATTTAAGTTGATTATCAGACCAATTCAATTTATTACTACAGTTTTTCTTCAATAAATCATTAATTGGAGCAGACAAAATGGAAAAGTTTGGAATAAATCTGTTGTAATATCCTAATGTTCCCATAAATGAACGTAAGTCCTTCTTTGTTGTTGGAACAGGCATATTAACAATATCATCTACTCTGGACCTAATAGGTGATAAACAGTTATTTCCTAGTTTATACCCAAGATACTTTATTTCATTGAATGCAAAGAAATATTCATCAGGACCAGCTGTTAGGCCATGGTCACGAAGTCTTGAAAGAACTAACTTAATATGATTTAGATGATTACTCCAGGATTTACTGAAAATAACAATGTTATCAAAATAACAAGATACATTTGCTAATCCTGACAACACTTTTCGCATCAATCTCACGAATGTTGCACATGCGGTTTTAAGACCAAATGGCATCACTTTAAACTCCATTAACCCATACTTGGTAGAAAAAGCTGTAAATTTCATAGCTCTAGGATCTAATGGAACCTGCCAGTACCCCTTACATAGGTCTAATTCAGTAAAATATTTAGCGCCATTCATTTTATGTAAATCGTCATTTATACTAGGCATCGGTTCTGCATCAAATTCAGAATATTTATTAAGAGCTCTAAAATCAACACATAAACGTATACTTCCATTAGGTTTCCGTACAATAACAACGGGTGAACAATAATCAGAAGTTGAAGGTTGAATAATATCCATATCAATCATTCTATCTACCTCCTTATTGAATTCATCGAGCAAACTTAAAGGAATTGGGTAATTCTTAGCTCTGATTGGTTCATCACTTTGCAATTTTATATTATGAGAAATAGTCTTAGTACGACCAGGTGTATCACTCATGACGTCTGTAAATGACTTCAATAAACATTCAAGATCATTAATTTTATCAGATGACAAAGATTCACAAAAGTTATAATTACCAGAGTCTTCATCTCTTGATGGCAATTCACAACAATTATTGTCAGTAATGGCAATAACAGGCTGTACTTCAGCTTGAAGAGCTGAAAACAAATTTGATGAATTTAAAAGATCAACTACTTCTTGTTGAATTACACTAACCTTAGATCTTCTATGATAAGTCTTAAGCATATTTGCATGATATAACTTTAATCTATTTCCTACTTTGACATAGTAATCAACACCATTAGAATGGACATCAGTGATTATATATGGACCTTTCCATTGCATAAGGAATTTATTTGAACTATTGGGAAGCATAACCAAAACTTCATCATTAACTTTGAATTTACGAGAGGTGGTTTTCTTATCAAAATACTCTTTATATTTCTTGGCACTAACCTTGGCATTATTTACTGCAACTTCAGCCATGCTCTGCAATTTATCTCTAAGGCTAATTATGTATTGATAACTAGTAGTTAATTCTCCATCAATACTATTATTAGATACCAATTCATGCAAAATATGTAATGGACCTCTTACATTTCGACCGTACAGCAATTCAAAAGGACTGAACTTTAAACTATCATTTGGAATTTCACGATATGCAAATAAGGCAACATTAATGTATTTATCCCATTCATTCGGATTATCAATACAAATTTTCTTTAGCATATTTTTCAAAGTTCCATTCATACGTTCAACCATTCCGTTACAAGATGCATGATAAGGACTGGTGTAAATGGCTTTGATACATAATAATTTATTAATTTCAGACATAAGATCAGACTTGAATTGAGTGCCACGATCACTAAGGATTTCTTTGGGTATACCAACTCTACAAAATATCTCCATTAATGCCTCCGCTACAGAAACTGTATCAATATTGCGTAAAGCAATTGCTTCGGGATACCGAGTAGCCATATCTATCACCGTAAGAATATACTTATGACCTTTCTTAGTACAAGGAGTGATAGGACCAACTAGATCAATAGCAATACGTGAAAAAGGTTCATTCACAATGGGCATTGGCACTAAAGGTACTTTTTTTGGTTTACTGCTGAACTTTTGACACGAATGACAAGATTTACAAAATCTATGTATATCTAAGCTTGCCCTCGGCCAATAGAATTTCTGCATGATCTTATCTATAGTCTTACCAGATGAAAAGTGTCCCGCCAACAAAGACTCATGTGCTAACTTCATTATTATATTACGGTACTGAACTGGCACAACTAACTGTAATTTTCCCACATCTTCAGGTTTACTACTTTCAAGACACTTGCGATATATTAAATCTCCAATATTTACGTACTTAACTGTCCGACATTTTAAGGTTACACTTTCTTTGTTATCAAGCAACTTACGGATATTAGCAAGTGAAGGACATTCTTTTTGATACTCACTAAATTCATCAGAATTAAGACCATATTCCTTATCCAAAGATTCAAGATTACTAGACATAGGACGTTCCTTTACTTCATCCTTAGCTTTTGCTCTCGTTACAACATTAACGTTAACGTTACGATCAGAAACAAACTCATCACCGTTTATTAAACTTTAACCTGCATCAACATTATGTTTAAGTCCAGGTATAAGACCAATAATGACATCTGCGCAACGTATGGGGGCAACAATAGCTTTAACTTTACCAGAAAAGAATTTAGACTCAACAATTGTATGCACTGTATTTAGGTACAAAGGTCTACCAAGATAGTCATAAACTTTCACTTTTCTGCCTCGAGGGTAATTTAAAGGTACTAATGTATCTCTAACAACCACGGTATTGCACCCAGTATCAAAAACTATCTCAACTGACTGATCAAAAATCTTTCCATCGGTATCAGTTACACAATTATGCAATTTTTCTTCACGGCCAAGTACTACACCTATTTTAGGCACTACTTTATCAGATTTCCTATTTAATTTGTACACAGTGTAATCAGGACTAGATTTCAATTTAAGTAACTCTAATTCATGTTTTCTCTCCTCGTCTGCTTTCTTTCTCTCTCTCTCTAGTTTATCTAACTCACGCTTTGCGACTCTTTCTTCTCTTTCTTCGTCTGCTTTCTTTCGGATCTCGTCATATTCTATCTGAAGCTTTAACTGTCTATGTACAAATTCATCAATTTGAGTACCAGTAAGGCCTAGTTTAATTGCACTGTCAATTAATGGTTTAACATCCATAATGAAAATTAAAAATTTACACACGATAAATAAACATACGTCCAAGTTGTATTCCCTTGAAAACAAGTGAACGATGATTAGAAAATTACACTACGCGAGTAATCAAATATTGGAAAATTCAAACACTACCTAATAAAGGCGAAGTTTAACTTTGACCCACGCATAAATTATTTAACAGACTGCTAAGAACTAGTCACTTAAACAAGCCCATTATAAGACTAACGCAGTTACATTGTTAGCAAACACCGAATCTCAAAACTAATTCATAATGTATTGCTGTAAACAACTTGCGCAAACAACTTTATATAAGTTTAAGAACGTACACAAAAATTAAGCATTTAATCAGATACTCAACCTCTAATTAATGCAATTATAATAATACTAATGCAAAAGTTATTGCAAGCATATAATCAAGATACTTAACCTCTTAATTAACGCTCTATACAAAAACGCATTGCAAAACAAATAAATATTTTAAGTCACAAACAGGACAGCGACATACCACCAACCACAAATTTTCCATAACAAACTCCTTTTTAACAATTTCAAGGTCTTACCTTACTTCCATAGAATCAAAAGGGAAGAAACAAGACTCCATTAGAAACCAACAAATACCTGGGGTCCAAGTCCGACACTTCTCTTATCAAGTCCTGGTACCTACTTAACAAAACAGAAAACAGAAAACATTACATTCATGAACAGTTTATCCTACTCACTGCGCCAATTGTCGAGTTATGGTCTTTAGATTTTATATGCCATGAACTCTGGTTCTTTTAAAAACATATTTGACTGTTCACTTTTAAGTTTCCTTGTTTAATATTTTGATATAAAGGTATAACATGAAAAATTCTATTAACTTGAAATATATTTACAAACTGAAACAAACAGAATTAACAAACTTCATGTTTAACACCAGGAATCATAATAATATATAGATATATTGAACATCTAGCACGTATAATCAGGATCAGGAAAAGTACTGCACTTGATTACAGTCTGACGAAGAATCACTTGTGTCAAGATGAAATATTTCAAGATCCAATGACCAAGAGTCTAAGGACTGATCCAGGTCTAAGGACTGATCCAGGTCTAAGGACTAATCCAGGTCTAAGGACTGATCCAGGTCTAAGGACTGATCCAGGTCTAAGGACTGATCCAGGTCTAAGGACTAATCCAGGTCTAAGGACTAATCCAGGTCTAAGGACTAATCCAGGTCTAAGGAGTTCTGCAAAATATAAACATATTTACAGCTAAAAACTTTATATAATATAATTGATTTCTTGACTGCAGAAGATGCAGTCAATTGCACAATGAATTGAAACATTGAAAACATTGTTTAAACATTTTAAGCTTTTAACCACATGTTGACATATTACATTTCCAATTCACAAACAATCTTCATTATTTATACAGTATACACTTATAAACACTTAATCACTTTAACACACGACATTATATAATACACTAATACATGAAACTATTTATGAAAAGGTGTCTTTTTAGTACTTACTGTTATGGATGGCTAGGTGTCAGGTAGTGATTAGAGAAATGCCGGGGACTCTCCATGTTAAGAAAGAAAAACAAATCAAGGACAACCAAATAAACAGAAATAACTTCTTTAGTCCATGGAGTGAAAACATAGCCAAGAGATGGCAGCACAGCATTCCTCGACAGATGGTATAACATCCATCCCACCCTGCGCCGAATCCGAAGAAGCAGTCAAAACCTAAGTCGTACAAGCCAAAGTCGTCAACAAGTTCATGGCCAAGAGGAAGAGATGGGAGAAAATAAGAAGTAATCGAAAGAACGGAGAGAAAGTGCTGACTAATTTAGTTGGATCAACAGTTGGACACCGAGGTCCAGTGGGGAAGTAGTTCCCATTGTTCATTAGAGCCCAACTGCTAGTCCCTAAGCCCCCCATCCTCATCAAGGCTTCAGCATCTGGGGGGGAAAGTAACCAAGAGAAATCCACATATCAGAGGCACCAAGGTTCCTGCCACTTGGGTGTAAGCCCTCTACTTTACCACCTTCATTCCCCTCAACCAAGGTGAGGCTACTTTAGTTTTAGTGGGTCTCGGCATATTACATAAGAGGTCAAGGAATGTGTACTTGCCCTCTGCTGGGACCTGATCAGGCTCCCCTATACTGTTGATCCTCCTTATGAAGGACAGGACTTGCAGAAAGAGGGCCGACTCCTGTTCAAGGGGCGAAATCACCCAGCAGGGGAGTGTTTGCCCTCTGATTCCTTTTCCTCCTCTGGGGAACAATCAAAATTAACTTCAGCCTCTCCCAGATGAGGTACTGACTAGTAAGTAGCTTGGTCTTCAGATTGAGGATTGGGGGGGTTGGGGGGTTGGAGAGGGGGTGGCTGCCTAGCCTCGCTACTGCGTCTGGGATCAGATGGAAAGTCACTTCTCTTGTAGGACTCTAGCAGGATGATAGGAACACTCGGGGAAGGAACTTTCGGGGAACAAACAGTTGGTCAAGAAACTGCCTGCTTCACTGTCTGGACAAGGTGCAGAAAGCCAGGGAAATCTTTCCAGAATGGCATTTGTTCTTGATTGAGCCGCATGCGCCTGCTTCCTTAGCTTAAGTGGAGTGCCAAGGAAAGGGAGGAGCTGAGATGTCAGATCATGTCCGTTCTTCTGCTTGTCTTCCCTACAGAGGTGAGCGCCATCAACATGTCCTTCCGAATGATCAGCCTGTAAAGGATAATCTACCCTCCTTTGCAGAGGAACTCACTGTTCCTACCGCAAATTCGACTGAGTATAAGGAGAGCGCTAGCAAGGCAAAAGCTAATAAGGCACGCTTGAGCACGCACCCTTCTCTGTTTGCATAGGTAAGAGGCAGTCTACCTGTGCGCGCTCATATATCTGCACACTACGGCACGCACCAGCAAGGTAGAACTGGCCTTTGCTCGGGAAGATTTTTCTTGCACGCGTGAGTCCACATGGGAAGACTTGCCAAAGAGAGCAATGCTTGCAGCAGAGGTAGCATGCACACCTTCTTCAAGCAGATGAGCTCACCCTCTAACCTCATTAGGTGGTGGGGTGTGTAACCCAGCGCAAAACTCGTCCACTAGAACTTGGTCAAAGCGCCAACTTGCTAGCTTGTCATGGAGGGCAGGCAGTTGCTGAGCACTTGGGCGTAGACAGTGAAGCAGGTTCTTCCTTGCGAAAAGGAAAACAAAGGCGCAGGCTCAGGAGGTTGGCCTTGCTTAGTGCTACACTGTGCCCTATGGACACAACGACAAGGGAGAGGGATCGCAGGCAATTGCCTCCAACCATCATCGTACAGCTCTGAAAAGCTGTGCCCCAATGGACTATTGCAGGGCATGGATGAATACAAACCCTCCATTAGAAACCCTAGAGGGAAAAGCCATCGCTCCTGTGGACAGGAGGGATGATTAACCACTTTTGCCTCCGACGGCAAATCTCACATCGAGCTGGGGAAGGGGAGCTTTCCCTCAAAAGGAAAGATTGCGCAACACCTGGTGGAGAACAACCCTCCCTCAGATGGGAAGGCTGTCCAAGACCTGGAAGCAGACCTCCAGGCAGGTCACTCAGTCTCCCTTCCAGCTGAGCAAACTCAGCCAGAAGATCTACTCCTTGAACTGCCCTTAGGACGTAGCCGAAGTTTGTCCCCGGGTTCACCTCCAAAAGGGATCTGCCAACTAGTAACTACGAGGAGTGCTTGTCAGCAACTGCTCCCACCTCCCCGACAAAGAGCGAATGTTGTGCCAAGCAGAAGCTGAAGTTAAGACAGCCGAGTACAAGCAAGACTATTTCAGTCCTTGACCTATGGAGTCTCATGGGGGAAAATCGGAATTAATCCCTGGGGAAGATGTCTGCTCCCATTGCGTACCTATCCGCAAGACCTACTGCAACCTTTCCTTGCAAGGGGAACCCGTGAAACCCAAGGATGGCCAAAGCAGATGAATTGAATTGTCAGAGAGAGACTCATTTATGGTGGCAGGCAGTGCTACTTTGCTAGGGGGAAACAACGGACGCCCCCGGAACGTAAGGTTGTCCCGGAATCACATGAGTAACACCCGTACTCATCCAACTCCCAGGGCAAGTCGAATGAGAGTCATCATGGAGAGGTCGAGTCGACAGGGATTGATGGCGAGGATTCTTCCCCTTCGAGGCTGACCTTTAAGTTGAAGGATCCCTCTTTGCCTTCTTCCGTCCCCTTGCTGAACATCAACCAATAAGAGGGCAACCACTCTAGACATACTTGGGAAGGAGACTCCTGTTTGCAAGAGTGACCCCTACACGCAGGACAGACACCCTGAGGATCCATCTCCTCTGCCAACATTTAAAGTGCCACAACAGCATCCTTCATTGCTGGGAAAAACCTGCATACTTAAGGATATCATGGGCAGTCACACCTGAAAAAATAATGAAAAGGAGATTTTTTGCTATTACAGTAGACTAGTTATTTATAAATCTTTATTTTACAATTTCTATATCCCACTTAGCGGAACTAAAAAGTCACGGTTGTTTACTAGTGCTGATGTGAACAGGGAGGCGAGTTTACCACTGCTACCGCCCTCCGTTAACTGGCGGAGGGTAGTTACACCTCGCAAAAGCTTTAAAGGTTGATTTTAGGCTAGCACCAAAATAATACTCCTATGTAAAGACCATACGGTTTGTATATAGTGCCGGAACAAACCGCCTTCATGCACTTAGTTCTGAGTTTCAGCTATTCACGTTATTATTATTACTAGATAAGCTACAACCCTAGTTGGAAAATAAGATGCTATAAGCCCAAGGGTTCCAACAGTGAAAAATAGCCCAGCGAGGAAAGGAAATAAGGAAATAAATAAACGATATAAGTAATGAAAAATTAAAATAAAATATTCTAAAAACATTTATAGCATTAAAATGACAAATTCGTAGGTAATTTGTATTTTTCCTAACGATAAAAACCTTAGCTATTTATCAGGGGTATTACTTTTGGCATAGCTGAAATGACAAGCCATTAAAGTTTAGCGAGGGTTAACTACCCACACCGCTAGTTAGCTGGGGTTAGGGGGAGGTAGCTTGCTACCGCTCCCACTCACACACCTGTGATTTAGCTCACTTTGCTTGGAGGTAGGACTTTAAGGGGGATAGGGCTGGCTGGCAAGTTTGTATAAATAGCTAAAGTTTTTATCGTTAGGAAAAATACAACTTACCTACAAATTTGTCATTTGTTCCATAACTGGAATAAAAACCACGCTATTTATTAGGAGTGACTCACCCATTAGGAAAGGTGTACGTCCCAGCCAATCTGGCTTTTGGCTTTACCCGGGGGCTCCTTATCTGAGTATGTCAGTACTCAACAATAAGAAGTCTCTGCACCTCGCTAAGCAAGCTGTGTATTGAGTTATATAGAAGTGTGACCATCTGGTTAAGGTTATTCCTTAGCCTTTGGAAGGGAAAACTGTTGTAACGAAGACTTTCCCAATACCACCTCGTAAGGGTATGGGGACGCAACACTAATAGTTTTAATACTAGGTACAAAAGGGAGTATGGTTTACCTGCAGTGGTTTGAGGTCAGCTTGTGCAGAGAACCCAAGATGCTGCTTTCCCCAAGAAAAGGGATAATGAAGAAATGAAATAGAGCCAGTCAAACCTTTTCATTTACGCAGACTAAAACCAGGTAACAATGCCCTCAACCTTCTTCTACTTGTCCAATAAGGAGCTTGAGGTCTTAAACCAGCTGTTGTGCAACCACCACAGGACCGATAGGAAACGTATCGAGTCTCCTGTGGGTCAGGTCTTGCATGTAGTGGGATGTGAACGTAGTTTGACGTTTCCACATCCCAGCTTGAAGAACCTGCGTCACTGAGAAGTTTCTCTTGAATGCCAGGGACGTAGCTACACCCCTGACATCATGAGCTCTGGGGTGACGTGAAGGAGGAGGGTTTGGATTTAGTGCATGGTCCTGTGCTGATGAAGAGTGCAAGCACATGAGGACAGGCTGCAGTTGTTTTCTTAAGGTACAGCCTCAAGCTCCTCACTGGGTAGAGTAAGAGATGATCATCTGTTACAGAATGAAGACTCAAAATCCGGAAGTTGTGAAATCGAGGATCCACTACTCCTAGGTTCTGATTCTTAGCAATAAACTCAAGGAAGAAGCTGAATGTTACCTCTCCCCATCACCTTCAATGGGCGATGTCGTATGAGAGACCACGAAGTTTACCGACTAGCTTGGCCAAAGCCAAAGCTAGCAGGAACACCCTCGTACAAGTTAGGTGGCTATCTGTTACCTGGCGTAATGGTTCATAGGGAGGTCTCTTAAGAAACCTGAGACTCCGAACCACGTTTCCATGTGGGTGGTCTAACATCAGACTGAGGAGAGGCAAATTCATTACTCCGTATGAGTAAGGAAAGTTCTAGCGATGAGGAAATGTCCATTCTGTTCAGTCTAAAGGCGAGGTTTAAGGCAGAGCGATAGCCTTATACCTCCGAGACTGACAGGCCCATTTCTTCTTGCAAATACCTGAAGAACTCCGTTATTGCTGGAATAGTAGCATCGAGTGGAGAGATACCCATTTCACGATACCAACCACAGAAGACCTTCCACTTTGCCTGGAAGACTGCTGCTGATGACTTTTGCAGGTATCTAGACATCCTGCTTGCTACTTGTTGCAAAAACATCTCAGAGAGGAGATGCTGGATCATCTCCAGGCGTGAAGTCGTAGCAAAGCTACATCTTTGAGGAATATGCTGGCATGTGGTCTCTTGGAGACTGTCAGGTGTTGCAATAGGTCTGTACACAATTCTGCATGATGCCATAGCTGAGCTATGAGGGTCATTAAGAGGTTGACCGATGCTCTGGCTTTGTTGAGTACCCTCCTCATCAGATAAAATGGGGGAAAGGCGTAAACGTAGGTGTTGTCCCACCGTTGTTGGAATGCATATTGCTAGAGAGCCTTGGGGTCAGGGACTGGGGAGCAGTACAATGGGAGCCTGAAGTTCAGGACCATTGCAAAGAGATCCACTGTCGGAGAACGCCACAAAGTCTGAACTTTGTTGGCTACTAGATGATTCAAAACCACTCGGTACTCGCTATCCGAGATGCTCTGCTCAGGTTGTCAGCGAGCACATTCCTCTTGCCTGGAATAAAGCGTGCCGATAGTGGTATCGAGTGAATCTCGGCCCATCTCAGTATCTTTACTGCTAGATGGGATAGGGGCTGCAAAAAGGTACTTCCTTGCTTGTTGTCGCTCATCACCACCACCGGGTGGCCAGTCAGGAACCATTGGAACTGTAGAAGGGCCAGAAAGACAACCTTCATCTCTAGGAGATTTATGTGGAGGTACTCTTCTGACACCAACCAGAGGCCTGAGGTCGTGTGGTGCAGCACGTGGGCGCCCCACCTTTTTTTTTTTTTTTTTTGAAGCGTCTGAGAACAGCATCGAATTTGGAGGGAGGAGGAGAAGATCCACTCCCTTTCATAGATTCTCGTCGTCCACCCATCATTCAAGGTCCGTCTGTTCCGCTGATCCCATGGGGATCCGAATGTCCGGGGAATAGACAGCCAGATTCCACAGGGACTTGAGTCACCACTAGAGAGATCTCATCCTTAAGCGACCTTTGGGAACTAGACAGGCCAGTGATGGAAGGTGACCGAGGAGATGTAACCATGTCTGGGCTGGAAGTTCTTCTCGTCTGAAAAAGGGTCGTGCGACCTTTCTTAGCTTTGCTTTTCTGTCATCTGATGGAAAGGATTTGTGTAGATTGGTTTCTTTTATCATGCCTAGGTATACCAGTCTCTGCGTAGGAAGCAGGGAGGACTTCTCTAGGTTTACCATGATCCCCAGATATTTGCAAAGCCTCAGAAGTTTGTCTTGATGTTGAAGAAGGATTGACACCAAGTCTGCTAGGATTAGACAGTAGTCCATATAACGAAGGAGACGGATGCCAATCCTGTGTGCCCAAGATGACACTAGGGCAAACACTCTGGAGAACACTTGAGGTGCTGTGGAGAGAGCGAAGCACAGTACCTTGAACTGGTATTCCCTGTTGTCTAGGCTGAATCCTAAGTACTTCCTTGAAGACGGATGGATTGGGATCAGGAAGTACGCGTCCTTTATGTCCAGTGTGCACATGAAGTCCTGTGATCTAAACGCTAGTCTGACCGTGTCTGCCGTCTCCATGCTGAACGGGGTTTACTTGAAAAACTTGTTCAGAGCTGAGAGGTCGATGTCTGGTCTCCAACACCCAGACGCCTTTATCACAAGAAAAAGTTTACTAAAGAAGCCTGGGGACCCATTGAGGACCTCGCTTCTTTAACAGGGTCCTGGACTTCTACCTGATGGGCCAGCCCCTTTGTTGATCTCATGGCAAAGGAGTCTATTGACACTGGATTCCAGGTCAGGGGAAGGAGAGATGCTATGAGTGCGAGGGTTCAGCCCCAAGTTGCTTCCACCAGTCCTAGCAACTATTTAGGCATGCCCTTACTGGTGGACAAGCAGGGGTAGTGCCTATCCTAGCGTTTGCAGGCTCGGTTGTTCCCTCTAGGATATTTTCCTCCCTTGGAGAACTTGGTGCTTTTCCTCTCCTTGGCAGGAAAGGGCTTTTTAGACACAGTAGTCTTTGCTGCTGTCTTGTTCGTTTTGGTCTTAGCTGGACGGGACTGCTAAGGATATGGTGGTTTATAGGGCTTGGAAGTCAAAGCCCTAAGGAGGAGGGAGTCCTGATGGGACTTCCTCCATCTCTCAGCAGCATGTTCCACGTCCTTAGGCTCAAACAGATAGGCTCCCTCTAGTGAGGAATTTCTGAGCCTAGTGATCTCGGCGTTTGGGACTTGTTGGTGGAACCTCTCAGACACCGCGTCCCGACGTTTCAGGATAGTATTAGCTCAAATGTTTGAAAATTGTGGGCGAGAAACTCGAACGTGCGAATGCCTGAGAGCAGGAAAGCCTCCATTGCTTTCCTAGTACGTTCCTTGGAGAAATCTTCAGTTTGTATATGGATTCCCAAGGTCCCTAACCAGACATCAAGCCACGAAATAACTTGCATGTTGTACTTAGTGACCTTCTCCTGGTTAAGGATCTCGGTTGCCTAAAAAGAGACCTGTCGATCGGAGTCTCTCTCCAGAGAGACCCTTGGTGAGCTCTTCCAAGGAGTGATGGAGAGGTAGAGCTGGACGAGGCTCCTCCGTTATCTCAAAATACCTCTGTTTGACATGAGGAGGTGGGAGAAGCTTATTGGTAGAGACTGAACGTTCGGAGGAGGCATGTTCAAAGTCTTTCAGGGCAATCTTAGCCCTGGCACCCTTCGGCCCTTGAGACCAGGGCCAGACTGCACTGATCTTTGAGGGTTTCTAGGTGCCAAAGAAATGGTATAAGACCATGTCATTGCCTTCCCGGGGCGGTATCTTTGGGTCGGGAAACCTATCGAGAACCCTTATGAGATTCAGAACCTACCAGCATGCATTTAATGACTATTTTTGCTCTCCAATGTTGGACTGGACTTGCAGCGAAGTCTCCCTCTTCCATCCCCAAGAGCTATTCTTTGGGTTGGTCACGGACATCACTCGAGCGATCGGCTGTTTCTGTAGAATTAGAAGTCCTAGATGAGGACTTTGGAAGAGTCTTGGAGTCTTTGGACTCCTTCTGAGGAAGAACGTAGAACTCCAGCATCGAAGGTCGAGAAGACGTGTCCCTCCTGATTTCCGTTGGTGGTGGGAAACTCTCCGAGTGAGGGGAGGCTTCATCCAAAGGTGGAAGGGAGAAGGGCCTTTCTTCACGCAACTTCCTAGTCTGATAAGGTAGGACACTATCTAGAGGAAGATGCAGGAGGAGCTGGCCTTGATGGTCTAACCGCAGTCAGCTTTACCCTCGAGGACGAGGCTAAATCTGAGACTCCTCTTTTCCTCTTCAGGGGAGAAGAAGTCATGGTTCCTTGCAGAGAGTCTGCTGTAACTGTAGGATGCTCTGAAGAGCGGCCAGATAGAGCTGGATTAAAGGCCTGTACCACTGCCCTGACCCCAGCACTGAACTATGGCTGTTGAATGATTAACGCACTGTCAGACAGATCCCTTAAAAGGAAATGGACCGAAGGTTCCCTACAACGAGTCTCTGAGGAAGCTTTAGAAGAAGCAGTTTCGGAATCCTGAACCCTTCTGTAGAGGCCCGTTCCCCTTTCCCCGGCGGACGCGCTAAAAGGCGTTTGCGAGGAGGGCAACGAGGCGAGGGTGACCTGTCAATGTGATGTTCCTATTGCTAGTCAATGCATGAATGCGCAGGTGAGCACTGACGCATTGGCGAGCGCTGGTAAGCGCTGGTGAGCACTGGTGCATTGGTGAGTGCAAGTGCACAAGAGAGCGTTGGTGTGCCAAAGAGCATTAGCATGCAGTAAAGCGCTGAGCTGCTTCTTTAGAAAGTGTAGGAGAGCGCGGGGGCACAGAAAGGCCATGCACAGGGTGTTGTGCAGTCCCCTCGGACTACACAAGAGCGTGGGAGCGCAGTACGACACTGCGCTGGAGGTTGCTAGAGAGCAGCTGTAATCTTTGGCACTGGAGAGTGCTGGCACGCGGGCGAGAGTGCTGGTATGCGGGCGAGAGTGCTGGCACGCAGGAGAATATTGGCGCGCTGGAGATCGCTGGCACACAGGAGAGCATTCTAGATGTCGTATAGGAGAGCCGGAGACCGAAGTTGTGCGCTCGCTCAGGTGTTGGCAAGCTCTGTTGCGCCAGCTATCTTAGGTTGGCTGGTGAGCGCTGCCGAGCTGGCAAATGTTGCTCTCTGTAGCGAGGTTGCACTGGAAGGCGCTGAGGGTGAGCAGATAAAGGCTGTTTGTCTAACAGGTGCTGAAGCGTTGTAGAGCGCTGACGAGCTGAAGAGCATAAGGCATGACAGAGCAGACTTGCGTTGACAAGATGTTGGTGAGTGCTGGTCCACTGTAGGGCGCTGGCGAGCTTAAGGGCATTGGCGCACAGCTGCATGCTTAGGTTAGGCCTCAGGAGGCTGTACCGGAGACAGAAACGGTGATTGTAGGTCGGCAGGTTGGCTGGTAGGATGCACAGGAACAGGGATGTGCCCTTTGGAATGGAGAATATCCACCGATGGAGATCGCGAATGATCTACAGAACTCGAGGACCGAAGTCCAAGGACTAGTAGTAGCATTGTCGGAAGGTCCAGGAACGGGCAAATGTTGAGTGCCAGGAGACGACTAAAGCGGAGACTCCTCTCCGAGAGACAGCTGCGATGGCGAAGATGAAGTGCCGAAGAGGCACCTTTTAACCGGTGGTGAAGGACGACCTCTAAGGTGGAGTCGAGGGCAAGCTCTGCAAAGGAGATGCCCTCTAGGGGCTGTTGGATAGGCAAGCTGACCATAAGCAGCAGCAGTCCTCCGAAGAGGAGTCTCTATGAGAGAACTCCCCCGGGGAAGAGAAACACTCGCAGGACACACGTAGGACTAAGTTTCCCCTCGAAGGATGACTAGGAACGGGGGATATTAAGTTGACAGCGACAGCTGGAGAGTCTGGAGGAGCAGGGGCGTCAGCAGAAACCCCAGAAGACACTCCTGACACAACGACGTCGACGAGCGCAAGAAGATCTACCTCCAAAGTCGACAACAACGGTTGCACACTTGCACCCCGGAGGATGAGCTGTTGCAAGGAGTCCTTGAAGGGCAGACCCGGAAGCCCCAAAGATGACCATACCTGTAAAACAGAAGACATTGACAAGGCCTCACCCTGGGGGAGAGGTGGGGCAGCTTCGCTAGGGGAAGCAACACCATTTCTTGAGGACTGGGTTTGGCCGCAATTAAAAGGGTCTACGCTACTACTCGAGAGTCTCTTGGAAGAGGCCGAACGAGTAAGAGCTTCGGAGAAGGTTGGGAGGGAGAAGAAAAGACCTTGGGGTTTTCCCCCTTCAAAGGAACCTTCGTAAGAGAAATATAACAAATTCAGGGATAAATTGTATTTTTCCTAACCATACAAACCTTAGCTATTTACATGGGGTATTACTTTCGGTGTAGCTGAAATGGCGAACCATTAGATTTTTAACGAGGGTTAACTACCCTCTCGCTAACTAGCGAGGGGGTAGGGGAGAGGTAGCTAGCTACTCCTCCCCCCTCACACACCGGTGAACTGATTCACTTCGCTTAGAGGTAGGACTTCCCTTGGGGGAAAGGGCTGGCGGGCAAATATGTGTAAATAGCTAAGGTTTGTATGGTTAGGAAAAATACAAATTATCTCCGAATTTGTCATTTGTTCCGTAACCGAAATACAAACCACGCTATTTACATGGGGTGACTTACCCCTTAGGAAGGGTGGAAAGTCCCAGCCTTACTGGCTTTAGCTTTGCCGGGGGACTCAGAATCCAAGTGAGCAGCACTTTGAGAAAAAGAGTCCCTGCACCTTTTGCTCCGCAAGGAACGCGCGGCCTACATAAGCTTGTGTATGAAGGGATGAAGTGTGACTTGTCCTAGGGAGTTGACCTGAAATCCCTTAGACGAAATTCTAGGCTAGGACGTTCCCAATACCACCTTGTCAGGGTATGGGGGACGTGACAGTATTACCTTAATACTAGGAACACAAGGAAGCATGGTTTACCTGCAGAGGATTGAGGTCAGCTATGCAGAGAACCCAGGATTCTGCTTTCCCCAAGAGAGGGGAGGATGAAGAAAGAAGTAAGGGCCAGACAAACTTCTTTCATTCATGCAGACTAAAACCGGGTAACAATGCCCTCAACCTTCCGCTACCTGTCCATTAAGGAGCCTGAGGTTTAGACCAGCTGTTGTGTAACCCCCACAGGGCCGATAGGAAACGTATCGAAGCTCCTGTGGGTCACGTCCTACAGGTAGTGGGCTGTGATGGTCGTTTGACGCTTCCAGACTCCAGCTTGTAGCACCTGTGTCACAAAGTAGTTACTCTTGAAGGCCAGGGACGTTGCGATGCCTCTGGCGTCGCTTGCCCTAAGGCGACGTGACGGAGGAGGGTCTGGATTCAGGGCGTGATGGACGACCCTACGAATCTAGGCTGAAAGGGTATTCTTGGTGACTCTCCTCTCCTTCCTTCCTGTGCTCCCAAACAGGGCTTGCACGTGACGACGAACTCCATCTGTTCTTAAGATAACACCTCCGACTCCCTAATGGGCATAGTAGGAGAAGGTCTGGGTCATCTGTTAAAGAATGGGGATTCGAAATCCTGAAGGAGTCGAACCAAGGACCCGGGCTCCAAGATTTTGAGACTAGTGACCAGCTCAGGGACGAACTTGAACGTTACCTCCCCCTCTCCTCTTGAATGGGCGACGACGTACGAGAGACCATGAAGTTCGCTGGCATACTTGGCCGAGGCCAGAGCGAGCAGGAGCACCGTCGTCCAAGTCAGGTGATGATCAGAAGACTGGCGTAAATGTTCGCAAGGAGGTCTCTTGAGAGCCCTAAGAACCCGAACCATGTTCCATGGAGGAAGTCTCACTTCCGACTGGGGGCAAGTAAGTTCGTAGCTTCGTATGAGCGAAGAAAAAACCAGCGAGGGGGGAATGTCTATTCCTTCAGTCTGTCGGCACGGGCTAAGGCTGAGTTATAGGTTTTCACCGCCGCGAGCGAAAGACACATTCCCTCCCGCAGGTATACAATAATTCCGCTATTGCTGGAATAGTGGCATCAAGGGGAGATACCTCTCCCACGACACCAACCACAGAAGACTCTCCACTTGGCCCGGTAGACCCCTGCAACTTGTTGCGGAACTCCTCTTCTGTGAGGGAATGCCGGCTCTGTGGCAGATGTTGCAGTGTGGTTGCTCGAGTAGCTCATGTCGTGGGGGAAGCTCTCTCAGGAGTCCCGTCAGGGGATGCAGAAGGTCCGGGAACCACTCTGCATGATGCCGTAGCGGAGCTATCAGTCATCGACATGTTGAGCGATAATCTGGTCTTGTTGAGCACTCTTCTCACCAGACAGAACGGTGGGAAGGTGTAGACATCGATGTTGTCCCACCGTTGTAGGAAGGCATCTTGCCAGAGTGCCTTGGGGGAGTAGTACAGCGGCAGCTTGAAGTTCAAGGCCATCGCGAACAGGACCACAAAGTCAGGACTTTGTTGGCTACTAGGGGTCCCCTAGGCTCTGCTCAGATTGTGGAGAACATATTCCTTTGCCCGGAATGAAGCGAGTCGATAGTGGTATTGAGTGGAAACAGTTCATCTCGGTATCACTACTGCAAGATGGGAAACCTGTTATGAAAGGTACCTCTCTGCTTGTTGAAATAAGCCACTGGCGTGGTGCTGTCGATCACGGAGTGATCCGCCAGGGTTGTTGGAACTGCTGAAGGGCTAGATGTACGGCCTTCATTCTTAGCAGATTGAGGTGGAGGTACCTTACTGATTCTGACCATAGGCCTGAGATCCTTGGTTCAGAACGTGCCCACACCCCCCTCTTTTGACGCATCCGAGAACAGCATCAAATGCAGGGGAAGGATACGAAAATCCACTCCCTTCAAAGGTTCCCGTAGGACAACCACCACTGCGGGTTCATTCGTTCCGCAGGTCCCAAGAGACCACAGTGTCCGGGGAATCGTTGCCTTGGTTCCACCGGGACTTGAGCCGCCGTTGTAGGGATCTCATCCTGAGGCGGCCGTTTGGAACTAGACGGGTCAGGGAGGAAAAGGTGACCTAGGAGACATAACCAAGATTGGGTTGGGAGCTCTCCTCGTCTGAGGAAAGGTTCTGAGCCTCTCCTCAGCCTTGCTATCCTGTCGACTGATGGGAAGGCTTGAGGAGACTGGTATCTAACATCATGCCTAAATATCCCAGTTGTTGGGATGGAAGCAGAGAAGACTTCTCAAGATTTACCATGATCCCTAGATCTTGGCAAAGTCACAGAGGCTTCCCTCAGTGTCGAAGAAGGGTCGATTCCGAAACTGCCGGGGTTAGCCAGTCATCCAGATAGCGGAGGGGACGGATGCCGATCCTGTACGGCCACAAAGATATCAGGGTGAACATTCTGGTGAACACCTGCGGTGCTGTGGAGAGATCGAAACACAGCACCTTGAACTGGTAGCCCTTGTTGTGTAGGCTGAATTTCAAGTACTTCCTGGAAGACGGATGGATTGGGATCTGGAAGTACCCGTCCTTCAGATCCAGTGTATACCTGAAGACTTGTGGTCTCACTGCAAGCCTGAACGACTCTGCTGTTCCACGCTGAACGAAGTTTATTCGACAAACTTGTTCAGAGCTGATGACGGGCATCCAGCCTTCAGATGCCTTCTTCACAAGAAAAAGTCGACTGAAGAAGCCGGGGGGAGCCGTCGACGACCTTATGGAGAACATCTTCTAGAGTATGGTCTCGAATTCTACCCGAAGGGCTAGCCCCTTTGCCGATCCCATGGCATAGGGGCTCAGTGCACTGGATTTGCTGTCAGGGGAGGTAGAGATGTTATGAACGGGACGCGATATCCTTGGCTGATCAAGGAGAGCATGCAGAAATCGGCCCCGAGTTGCTGCCACCTGAACACGCAACTTTCGGTATCCCCCACTGGGAGCAGGGGGGTGCCAATCCTAGCGTCTGTGGCCTTGGCCGCTCACTCTAGGATTATTGCCTCCCCAGGAGGACTTCCTGTCCTTCTTGTCCCTGACAGGAGGGGGGTGCTGTGTAGACACCTTGTCTTTGCCGTCGGAGCCAGTTCCGATGTCCTAGGCCGACACGGCTGTTGTTGTTGAGGCGCTGGAGGCTTGTAGGGTCCGGATGTAAGCACCTTTGAAGGGGAGAATCGAAATTCGATTTCCTCTACCTCAGCTGACCGCACCACGTCCTTGGGCTCAGACAAGCTCTTTCCAAGGATGGAAGAGTGTCTGAGCTTGCCGATATCCACGGTTGGGACTTTCGAGGAGAACCTCTCGGTCACTGCATCTCAATGCTCCAAAATCGAGTTTGCCCACAAGTTCGAAACTTGGTGAGCCGGAAAATGATGGTGTTCGTGCCCGAGAGGAAGGAAAGTTACCATGGTCTTCCTGGTGTTCCCCTTGGACAAGTCCTCGGATAACAACAGGATGCCCGGAGATCCAAGCCAGACGACCAGCCACGAAGTGGCCTGCATGGCACACTCTGCGGCCTTCATCTGGCTCAAGATCTCCGAAGCCGAGAAAGTCCCCTACCGGGAGGAAAATTTCTCGAGAGAAATTTCCCTGGAATCCCTTCCACGGATTGGTGGAGAGGCAGAGCTAAACCAGGCTTCCCCATAATCTCTAAGTACCTACTCTGCTGACGGTTGACAGGCGCAGTGTCAGCGACCCGCAGGAGGGAAGGGGATCAGGTGATCCTGAGGAGTAGAGATAATGGAGCTTGCCTGAAAAGAAGGAGAAGAATGTTGCCCAGACCTCTCTGAAGCTTCTTCCTGCTCCTGCACGAGCGCTAATTTGCGTCTACAGGTGAGAGATGGTGCCAACAATGATCTGGAAGTACGCGCTCCAGTAGACTCGCCAGGTTGCCCGTGTTGCGAAACCTGACGGGAATCGCAGACGAAATCGCACTGGCGCTCGCGCGATGGAAAATCATTGGTTCGCGCGCGGGCGAACACGGGTGCGCATGTGCGCGGGCGTGCGGTCGTAAGGGCAAGCGCAGGCGGCCGGGAGACCGATGGCGCGTAAGCGAGCGAAGGCTCGCTCGTTGGCGAGCGATGGCTCGCTCGTTGGCGAGCGATGGCTCGCTCGTTGGCGAGCGATGGCTCGCTCGTTGGCGAGCGATGGCTCGCTCGTTGGCGAGCGATGGCTCGCTCGTTGGCGAGTGATGGCTCGCTCGTTAGCGAGCGATGGCGCGTAGCAACCGATCGAGTAAAGGAGAGTTAACGCGTGGGTGCGTAGGAAACCTACGACGATTGAAGCGTTGGCACGTTGAAAACACTTGCGCGCAGGCGAAGAATCGCGCGGGCGCTTAGGAAATCGCTGGTGCGCAAGGAGAACCCAGGGGTTCCTGTGAGCTCCTGTGCGCTAGCTTAGGTGCCTCCTGGGCGGCGAGGTGTGATGTAGAAGCGTGCTGGCGTGTTGGCTAGCGTGTGAGCGCGGAGACTGAAACCGCACGTGGGCGCGCTTGGTGCGAAACTCTAGGAAGGCGCTGCGAGTCCAGAAGAACCTGTGAGCGCCTGAGTGCTAGAGCGAACGTTGGTGCTCATTGCGCACATCAGAAAAGGGCGATCAGATGTGCGCTGGCGAGCAGGCGATTGTGGGTGTTCAGGAGACCAATGGTGCACAAGGCGCGTACCCGCACAGAAGGTCCCAGAAGTATTGGCGATCAAGAGATCTACGGTGAAACTCAGCTACAGGAGATCGCTGGAGTGTTGATTCAGCAGAAGACTGGTCCACAGCAGGAGTGTGTTTGTGAGAACAAGGTTGCAAAGGTAAAAACCTGGCACTGAAGAGACTTACTCACATTGTGAGATAAGCCCTCTGCCCCGAAGGGACCGGTGCCCGTTGGAAAACGCGGTGGAGTGGCGCCCACTGCGCATCTGCGTCCAGGGACGGGGATGGAAGACAAGAAGGTCTGGCAGGTGTCGGAGATTGCGAACGATCTGCCGAAAGGTCTGTTCTCGTCGAGAAGGATCCTCTGCGGCTGAAGATGAAGACGACCACGGACAGGAGCCCCATCATCAGTCCTCCGAAGAGGAGTCTCTGTTAGTGAACTCCCCCGAGGGGGAGAGAGACTCGCAGGAGAGACCGTTGTACTCAGCTGCCCCCTCGAAGGATGTTCAGAGGGGGGAACTGAGCCTTCAGCAACATCAGCAGGGGAGTCCTCCGAAGAGGAGTCTCTATGGGTGTCCTTCTCGCGAACGAGAGGAGAACACTTCGTAGCAGAGACAAGAAGAACTGATAAAGGCGCCCCTTAGGGCCGTTGGATCAGCAAGCTGACCATAAAGAGCAACTGTCCGAAGAGGAGCTCCTGCAGCTGCTCAGCCCCTTGAGCATAGCTGCAAGTGCGACCGCTTAGCACCAAGAGCATAATCGCACGAATTCCAAGGTCTGGCCTTACAACCGCTCAGCCCCTTGAGCATGGTTACAAAAGCGGTCACTTAACACCAAGAGCATAACCGCCCGAGGACCAGGAATAAAACTACCAGGAATTATTAAGGTAGGAGTAAAACAACTCATACCTGGGAAGTTACCCTCCCATGGAGGCGAACCTCCTGAGCGTTCTAAGTGAACTAAGGGGCTGACAGTTGTCACAGGAGAACTTCTAGGAGAAGGGAACATGCCCATGACGAAGTCCTAGAGAGGAGGCGGCAACAGCAGACTCCCCAGACCCAAACAGGACACCTCTGCTTTGTTGGCCCATTAGGCAAACGAAAAACTAGATAGTTAACTGTGAAAATAAAATAAATAATTAGTTAACATTCATTCCCCAGGGGAACTCCGAAGAGGAACTCCGAGGGAAAAGAACATAAGAATTACGCACCAGGAATGCGCCCTCCTACCCCACTGACACAGGAAGGGTGGGGGGAAGGCGGAGAGCTGTAATAAAAACAGAATTATAACAATTATAATTATGAAATTCATTTAAGAATGTTCACTAATAGAAAAACGAACGAACCCCCAAGGGAAGCGTTCTACATAGAGGCTGAAAAGTTAACAAATACAATTAGATTCATTAAAATAATTGAGACCAAATAAACGGAGAAGCAACTTAACCCGCAACGGGAAGGAATCTACCGTAATACGTAGTAGTAATAAAAAGGTGAACAACCTCGAGAGAGAGAGAGAGAGAGAGAGAGAGAGAGAGAGAGAGAGAGAGAGAGAGAGAGAGAGAGAGAGAGACTGTAGTAAAACTAAACTCCCATGTTCCCTACGCTGATAGTCCACGTTCCCCGCAGGGAAGGAAGAACAGCGGAAAAAACAGAATAATAAACAAAGTCCAGCGATGACGATTCCCCAAGGCACCAGCCGAAGGGAGGACCGAAGGACCAAGGGAGAGATCACGACCCATAAAATGTCACCGTGGGGGCCTGAAACCACACGGAGAAGTTGTCGTACACTACACACACACAGCACAATCACTGAAAAGGAAACTTACTGTATTTCTATACTCAAATATATACATAAACATAAGAATGTTTACATACATATTAAGTATAAGAAAAGTAAGTAATTAAATAAAGACAAAACATTAATGGCTGCCATGCGAGGACGGGAGAGAGACGTCTGCCCACTGTCCGAGCCAAAAGCGAAGTGAATCAGTTCACCGGTGTGTGAGGGGGGAGGGGTAGCTAGCTACCTCTCCCCTACCCCCTCGCTAGCTAGCAAGAGGGTAGTTAACCCTCGTTAAAAATCTAATGGCTCGCCATTTCAGCTACGCTGAAAGTAATACCCCATGTAAATAGCATGGTTTGTATTTCGGTTACAGAACAAATCGCGCTTAGACTTCTGCTTCCATCATTGCCCAACCTCTCCCACTAGGACGCAGACCACTCTTGACACTCACTACACAGGCTGTTATTATCCCACAGTTGACCTCTGCAGGCGGGACAAAGGGTGTGGCGATCGGTCTACACGGCTGACATATAGGTTTTGCAGGGCCGGCCATCGAGTCCAGGGCAGGTGCTCATGGTCACAGAAGTCAACAAGCACACACTAGCACAAAGAATTAATGGTAGTCCAATAATAACGGTGAAGGATAAGGAACGTCAACGACCGTACACCAACCGAGCCAAAAGTAAAGTGAGCTAAATCACTGGTGCTTGAGTGGAAGCGGTTGGAAGCTAACCCCCCCCCCCCAACCACTAACTTGCGGTGTGGGTAGTTAACACTCGCTAAATTTTAATGGCTCGTCATTTCAGCTACGCCGAGAGTAATACCCCTAAATACACAGCGTAGGCTTGTATTCCAGTTATGAGACAAGTAAAGTTTTCAATCATGGTAGATGATCATGGAGTTCCCAATCAAATAAGTTTTACAATTGCAACAAACAGCTAATCCTAAGGGGAAACACCAAACGTGAAGAGCAAGGGCGAGGCAAGCAACATGTCTTGCAAAGAGCAAACAATCCGAATGTTCCCCTAAGTTCAAATCACAAAACCACAGGGCACAAGGAAACCTCAGGTTCATGCCAGTAAGCTCTCGTAGGATTTACAAGCGATGAGAAGGGTCCTAGGTCCCTCTTCTATTGTATTGTATAATGGAAGAGCATGCAAGTCACCAAAGAATATACAGTAGCATTTGTTTGAGATCAACAGTTGACAAACATTGTATAATGACGTGTTCCCCAAAAAAACAACTTTTGGTACACATCTTTTCCCTTCATTCTCCTAAAAGCTAAAGGGTACATGTGCATGAAAGGATAAGAAGGGCAAAGCCTTTAATCCTACCGGTAGTGTGTATGTTCATTCTAGTAGGAGAGGAAAGATAGCCGGCATGTAAGTAGTTGTATCACATACCAATGTGTATCTTCAGGGAAGAAATGTTATCGTTAAGAAATCTCTAGCCTCGCGAAATTCATTAGGAACAAGGATTTATAAAGTTACTTGCCTTAATAGAAGGCAAATGTGATCTCTTTTCAGATGACCATAGCATTCTTGAAGGTTGCGTGGGAAAAGTAGATCGCATGCCTACAGGTGAGCGCACTTGTGCACAATTAGATAGTAGCGAGCGAGCATGTGAATGCTATAAGTCTCATGAATGAGAAGTGGAGCTCATGAAAGAGAGTGTTCTCAAAAAACAGCTGAGATAGTGAGTGATCTATTGCAAGCATGAGAGGAGGCACTCCCATTGCTGGGTGTGATCAGATTCGGTGGCATTCAAGTACGAGCATGCAATCGTGAACAGAAGGGTCAGGATTTCTGACAAGTGAGATTGCACTAGTGTAAGAGAATATAATCATGAACAGAAGAGGTGGTGCTCTCTTGGGAGCAGTCGAGCACATAGTAACCCACTCATGGGTACAAGCAAAGTAGCTCGTAATCTCACTGTCTTCCTTCATCCTCGGTGATGGGTTGAGCAACACTGTATGAGGGGGTTCCAGGCCACCAGCCAATGATTACTTACACCTCATTTTAACAGTCAAAATTCCAGCCATGCTGATAGAACACACGAATAAAGAACAAAGTTTTGTATTCATATAGGAGCAAATGAATTTATGAAGTTAGTCAGCTGGCAAACTATTGCTACCAACAATGTCTATACAGCATCAAATATATATAACCTGATTGATAATGTATCCTGATCCAGGGATGGATCAAGGCATAGGTAGACTAAGTGGCTTCTTGGGGTCCCAATGCCATCAGTGCTCCCCCCCCCCCAAGTACTCAGCAAAATATTATTCAAGTAATAGAAAATAAAGAAGCAAAATTTCTAAGACGGCAAAAGGAATACAATATTATCCAATTATCCAATATATTTAGGAAGAAATGAACTATATATTCCACAAATATTTTCAATAAGATTTACCCACGATCCACCACTGTAGTTTGGCTGTTATTCTTGTACTGTCTCTCCTGAGAAAGCTGCAAATTTATTTGATCAATGTGTGGTTAAGATTAATTCAACCACAGACTTCCCGTCATGTTTCGGAAAAGGATTTATTCCTCTGGAGAAAAAAAAAAGAAAAGAAAAAGAAACACCAGGAAAAAAATTGGTTTGCATGACCATTTATAGTTAGTTCTTGTAGGTGATTAGCAATTGGTTAGAATAATTCAAGTGGCTGTGCCACTTTTGAGTAATAGAACAACATTACTACAGAGAGTACAACCTCCCTTAGATAAGACACTTATAACATAACATGCCGAAGATCCGTCGTTCATGCAACTTTATGGACCATTTATCCTACTGATGCAATTTTCAGTTTTTCTCTATCTGCATTGCTATATTATTTACACTGCAAAAACGTCAACGCAAGTATGTTGACAAAACGTTGATCCAAATTGTATTTAGGGAAAATTATTTTTTGAATTAAGATAGCCTATCTTGCATTAACTCTTGAAAGACAAGAATTTAAGTTAATCTAAGCCTAACCTAACATGACAAATTCGGAGATAATTTGTATATTTCCTAACCATAAAAACCTTAGCTATTTACATAGGGTTTACTTTCGGCGTAGCTGAAATGACGCGCCATTAGAATTTAACGAGGGTGTATTGTCCCGCGCTAGTTAGTGGGGGGGGGGGGTAGGGGAGTGGTAGCTAGCTACCCCTCCCCCCTCACACACCGGTGAACTGCTTCACTTCACTTAGAGGTAGGACTTGCCTTGGGGGACAGGGCTGGCAGGCAAATATGTGTAAATAGCTAAGGTTTGTATGGTTACGAAAAATACAAATTATCTCCGAATTTGTCATTTGTTCCGTAACCGAAATACAAACCACGCTATTTACATAGGGTGACTTACCCATAGGAAGGGTGGAAAGTACCCAGCCTTACTGGCTTTGGCTTACCCGGGGACTCAGAATCTGAGTGAACAGCACTCGAGAAAAAGAGTTCCTGCACCTCGCAAGTTCTTGCTACGAAAGAAACGTGCGGCCTACATAAGCTGTGTGTGGAGGGAAGAAGTGTGACTTGTCCTAGGAGGTCGACCTGAAATCCTTTAGCTGGAATTCTAGGCTAGGACATTCCCAATACCACCTCATCAGGGTATGGGGGACGCGACAGTATTAACTCAATACTAGGAACACAAGGAAGCATGGTTTACCTGCAGAGGTTTGAGGTCAGCTATGCAGAGAACCCAGGATGCTGCTTCCACAAGAGAGGGGAGGATGAAGAAAGAAGTAAGGGCCAGGCATACTTTCATTCATGCAGACTAAAACCGGATAACAATGTCCTCTACCTTCTGCTACCTGTCCAATAAGGAGCCTGAGGTTAGACCAGCTGTTGTGTAGCCACCACAGGGCCGATAAATGTATCGAGGCTCCAGTGGGTCACATCCTGCAGGTAGTGGGCTGTGAAGATCGTTAGACGCTTCCAGACTCCAGTTTGTAGAACCTGCGTCACAGAGTAGTTTCTCTTGAAGGCCAGGGACGTTGCGATGTCTCTGACATTGTGTGCCCTAAGGCGACGTGACGGAGGAGGATCTGGATTCAGGGCGTGATGGATGATCCTTTGCGTCCAGGCTGAAAAGGCATTCTTGAAGGCCCTCCTCCCCGTCCTCCCTGTGCTCCCAAACAGGGCTTGCACGTGAGGACGAACTGCAGCTGTTCTTAAAGATAACCCTTCCGACTCCTTACTGAGCCTAGTAGGAGAAGGTCTGGGTCATCTGTTACAGAACGGAGACTCGAAATCCTGAAGGAGTCGACTGAAGGCCCGGGAATCCCAGATTTTGAGTCTAGTAACCAACTCAGGGACGATCCTGAATGTTACCTCTACCTATCCTCTTGAGTGGGCGACGCCGTACGAGAGACCATGAGGTTCGCTGACACGCTTGGCCGAGGTCAGAGTGAGCAGGAGCACCGTCTTCCAAGACCGGTGACAATCAGAAGCCTGGTGTAATGGTTCGCAAGGAGATCTCTTAAGAGCCCTAAGAGCCCGAACCATGTTCCAGGAGAAGGTCCCATTTCCGACTGGGACAGGTAAGTTCGTAGTTACGTATGAGCGAAGAAAGATCCAGCGAGGAGGAAATGTCTATTTTTTTCGGCCTGAAGGTCAGGCTAAGGGCTGGGCGATAGGTTTCCACCGCCGAGAGCGACAGGAGCATCTCCTCCCGCTGATAGACAATGACTCCGCTATTGCTGGAATAGTGGCATCAAGGGGAGAGGTACCTCTCCCACCACACCAACCACAGAAGATTCTACACTTCGCCTGGCAGACCCCTCCAGAAGACTTCCGCAGGTGTCGAGACATCCACTCCGCAACTTGTTGCGGAACGCCTCTCTCTGTGAGGGGATGCTGGATGGTCTCCAGGCATGAAGCCGAAGCGATGCTACGGCTTGTGGTAGATGTCGTAGTGTGGTTGTTTGAGTAGCTCGTGTCGTTGGGGAAGCTCTCTCAGGAATTCCGTCAGGAGATGTAGAAGTTCCGGGAACCACTCTGCATGATACCGCAGAGGAGCTATCAGAGTCATCGACAGGTTGACCGATAGCCTGGTCTTGTTGAACCCCCTTCTCAACAGACAGAACGGTGGGAAGATGTAAACGTCGATGTTGTCTCACCATGTAGAAAGGCATCTCGCTAAAGTGCCTTGGGGTCTGGGACTGGGAGTAGTACAGCGGCAGCTTGAAATTCAAGGTTGTCGCAAACAGGTCCATAAGGCCAGGACCTGTTGGCTACCAAGGGGGGCCAAAAACCACTCGGTACTCTCTATCTGTGAAGTCCTGCTCAGACTGTCGGAGAGCACATTCCTTGGACGGAATGAAACGAGCCGACAGGGGATGAGTGAACTTCGGCTCATCTCAGTATCCCCACTGTAAGATGAGAAAGTTGATATGAAGAGGTACCTCCCTGCTTGCTGAAACAAAAATCACTACCGTGGAGTTGTCGTCCACGGAGTGACTCGCCAGGGTCTGTAGGAAGTGTTGAGGGGCCAGACTATGGTCTTCATTCCTAGCAGATTGATGTGGAGGTACCCTTCTGGTTCTGACCATAAGCCTGATTCGGAACGTGGACCCCCCCCCCCCCCCTTGTTTTGACAAGTCCGAAAACAGCATCAAATGAGGGGGAAGGGCGAGAAGATCCATTCCCCTGCAAAGGTTCCATAGGTCAGCTATCACTGAATGTCCATTCGTTCCGCAGTTCCCAAAGGGACCCGAATGTCCGGGAATCGTTGTCTTGATTCCACTGGGACTTGGGCCGCCGACGCAGGGATTCATACTGAGGTGGCCGTTGGAACTAGATTGGCCAGGAGGAAAGGTGACCTGGGAGACGTAACCAAGATTGGGTTGGAAGCTCTCCTCGTCTGAGGAAAGGTTCTGCGATTCTCCTCAGCCTTGCTATCCTGCCATCTGATGGGAGGGCTTGGAGATTGGAGTCTAATATCATGCCTAGATATCCCAGTTGTTGAGATGGGAGCAGAGAAGACTTCCCGAGAATTACCATGATCCCTAGATCTTGGCAAAGTCCCAGAAGCTTGTCTCGGTGTTGAGGAAAGGTCGATTCTGAGACTGTCTGGGATAGCCAGTCCTCCAGAAAGCGAAGGAGACGGAAGCCGCTCCTTTGTGGCCATGAAGATAACAGGGTGAACATTCTGGAGGACACCTAAGGAGCTGCGGGGAGGTAGAAAAACACTGAACCTTAAACTGGTATAACTGTTGTCTAGGCTGAATTCCAAGTATTTCCTGGAAGACGGATGGATCGGGAAGTACCCGTCCTTCAGCTCCAGTGTGCACATGAAGAGTTGTGGTCACACTACAAGCCTGATTGGCTCTGCTGTTCCACGCTGAACAAAGTTTGTTTGACAAACTTGATCAGGGTAGAGAGGTCGAGACAGGTCTCCAGACTTCGGACGCTTTCTTACAAGAAAGAGTTGACTGAAGAAGCCGTGGGGGGTAGCCGTCGATGACCTTTTGGAGAGCCTCCTCTAGAGCATGGTCTCGATTCCTGCATGAAGGACTAGCCCCTTTGCCGATCCCATGGCATAGGAGCTCAGCGACACTGGTTTTGCTGTCAGCAGAGGCAGAGATGTAAAGAACGGGACGCGATTTCTCGGCTGATCACGGAGATCGTGCAGGAATCGGCCCCAGGCTGCTGCCACTTGAGCGCGCAACCTTGGGCATCCCCCCACCGGAGACCCTGCAGGGGGGTTGCAAATCCTAGCGTTTGCGGCCTCGGCCGCTCTCTCAGGATTATTGCTTCCCCAGGACTTCCCGCTCTTCTTGCCTCTGACAGGAGGGGGCTGCTGTTTAGACACCTTATCTTAGCTGCCGGTGCTGGTTCCGATGTCCTAGGCTGACGAGGCTGTTGTTGTTGAGGCGCTGGAGGTTGTAGGGTCTTGATGCAAGCACCTATGGAGGAGCGAACCGTGATTTGCTTTCTCCATCTCTCAGTTGTCCGTTACCTGTCCTTGGGCTCAGAACAAGGTCTTTCCAAGAGTGGAAGATTGTCTGAGCTTGCTGACATCCATTTGGGACTTCCGAGAGGAACATCTCGGTCACTGCATTTCAATGCTTCAACATCGAGTTTGCCCACAAGTTCGAAACTTGGTGAGCCGGGAAACGAGAAGCTCGTGCCCGAGAGGAGGAAAGTTTCCATGACCTTCCTGGAGCTCTCCCTGGACAAAATCTCGGATCGCAGAAGGATGCCCAGAGATCCAAGCCAGACAACCAGCCAAGAAGTGGCCTGCATGGCACACTTTGCGGCTCTCTTTTGGTTTTAAGATCTCCGAAGACGAGAAAGTCACCAGCCGGGCGGAGAACTTCTCGAGAGAAGAACTCCCTGGGGAGGCCCTTCCACGGAATGGTGGAGAGGAAGGGCTAAAACCAGGTTCCCCCATGATCTCGAAGTACCTCCTCTGCTGACGGCTGACAGATGCAGTGTCAGCGTCTCCCGCTAGGGGAAAGGGAATTGAATGATCTTGAGGAGTAGAGATGATGGGGACTGCCCGAAAGGAAGAAGGATGTTGTCCAGACCTCTCTGAAGATCCTTCCTGCTCTTTTATGTGCCATACTCTGCGTTTATGGGGCTTCCAGCCCTAGAAGATCGTGAACTGGAAGTACGCGCCCCAGATGACTCGCCCGGTTGCCCGTGTTACGATAACACGCTTCCCGCCCTACGGGAATAGCGGTCGAAATCACCCTGGCGCTCGCGCGATGGCAAATTGTTGGTTCGCGCGCGGGTGAACGTGGGCAAGCAGGCGCGTGGATGCGAGGGCGCGCAGGCGAAAGTGCGAGTGGTCGCGCAGGTGAGGGCGAGTGCTGGAGGTCGGGAGACCATTAGCGTGTAGGCGAGCGATGGCGCGTTGGCGAGCGATAGAGCGTTCGGCAAGCGATGGCTCGCTGGCGGGAATAGTGCTGGCGCTCGAGCGATGGAAAATCTCTGGTTCGCGGGTGTAAAGGCGAGCGCAGGCGGCCGGGAGACCGATGGCGCGTAAGCGAGCGATGGAGCGCTGACGAGCGATGGCGCGACCTGGCGAGCGAGGGCTCGTAGGCAGGCGAGGGCGCGTTGGCGGGCGATGGCGCGTTGACAAGCGATGGCGCATTGCCGAGCGATGGCGCGTGGTCAAGCGATAGCGTGTTTGGCAAGCGATGTTGCGTTGGCAAACGGTGGCGCGTTGGCGAACGGTGGCGCATAGCAACCGCTCGCGTACAGGAGAATTAACGTGTGGGCGCGTAGGAAACCTACGACGATTGAAGCGTTGGCGTTGAGAACGCTTGTGCGCAGTCGACGAATCGCGCGGGAGCGTAGAGGTTCGCTGGTGTGAAAGGAGAGCCCATTGATGCCTGTGAGGTATCTCCTGGGCGGCGGTGAAGTAGAGGCGCTGTAAGTCTAGAAGAACTTGTGAGCGCCTGTGCGCTAGCGAAGGAACTTCTTGAACTGCGTGATGAGGCAGGAACCAGGAGATCGTAGAAGCGTAGTTGTGTGGCCAGCTGAGAAATGCGCGGCCAGACGTATATCTTCGTCGAGGAGGCGAAGGAACAACTCCTTGCCTGCGCCCAGATCCGAAGATCATGTGCGCGTTGCCGAACGATGGTGCGTATGCGCATATCAGGAAAATGTCTTTGCCTGCGCCCAGATCCGAAGATCATGGGCGCGTGGGCAAACGATGGCGCGCATGCGCATAACAGGAAGGTGTCACAGATGTGAGCTGGCGAGCAAGAGTACGTGGAGTTCAGTGAAGAACAACCTCCCTGCTTGTGCCCAGATCCGGATATCGTGGGCGCGAGGGCGAACGTTGGCGCCCAATGTGCACATCAGGAAAGGGTGACCAGATGTGCGCTGGCGAGCAAGCGATCGTGGGCGTTCAGGAGACCGTAGGCGCGCATGGCGCGTACCCGCCGTTCAGATCGATTCAGCAGAAGTCTGGTCCACAGCAGGAGACTTGCGCCCAGATCCGGAGATCGTGGGCGCGAGGGCGAGTAGGCTTGCATTGCGCACATCAGGAACATTTGCGAACTACTGCGCGAGTAGAACGAGGTAGCACAGGTAAAAAAACCTGGCACCCAAGGGCTTACTCCCATGTGAGATAAGCCCTTAGCCTTGAAGGGACCGGCGTCCGTTTGGAAAACGGGGTGGAGGCGCCCACAGCGCTACTGCGTCCAGGAACGGAGTAGGAAGACAAGAAGATCTGGCAGATGTCGAAGATCGCAGGTCTAGAGAAGCAGCAGCAACCGTCTGTTCTCGTCGAGGAGGATCCTCTGCAGCTGAAGATGAGGACGACCACGGACAGGAGCACCATCATCAGTCCTACGAAGAGGAGTCTCTGTTAGTGAACTCCCCCGAGGGGGAGAGACACTCGCAGGAGAGACCGTAGGACTCAACTGCCCCCTCGAAGATGTTTGGAGGGGGGAACTGAGCCTTCAGCAACAACAAAAGTAGGGAGTCCTCCGAAGAGGAGTCTCTATGAGTGTCCTCTCTCGCGAACGAGAAAGAAAAATACTTCGTAGAAGAGACTGATGAAGGCGCCCCTTAGGGCCGTTGGATCAGCAAGCTGACCATAAAGAGCAACCCTCCGAAGAGGAGCTCCTTCAATTGCTCAGCCCCTTGAGCGTAGCTGCAAGTGTGACCGCTCAGCACCAAGAGCAAAATCACACGAACACCATGGTCCGGCCTTGCAACCGCTCAGCCCCTTGAGCATGGTTATAAAAGCGGTAGCTCAGCACCAAGAGCATAACCGCCCTAGGACCAGAAAAAATTAAGGTAGGAGAACAAACCCCTCTGAAGGGGAAAAACTCATACTTGGGAAGGGAACCTCCCTCGGAAGGGAAGAACCCACCCAAGGAAGCGAACCTCCTGAGCATTCTATATGAACTAAGGAGCTGACAGTTGTCACGGGAGAACTTCTAGGAGAAGGAACACGCCCATGACGAAGTCGTAGAGGAGGCGGCAACGGCAGACTCCCCAGGACCCAACAGGACAGCTCTGCTTCGTAGGCACATTAGGCAAACGAAAAAACTAAATAGTTAACTGTGAAAATAAAACAATTAGTTAATATTAATTCCCCAGGGGAACTCCGAAGAGGAACCCCCGCGAGAAAAGAATAATAAGAATTACACACAAGAATGCGCCCTCCTTCCACACTGCCACTAACGGGAAGGGGGAGGGAAGGCGGAGAACTGTAACAAAACAGAATTAAAACAATTATAAATATGTAATTCAACTAGAATGTTACTAATCGTAAGAACGAATGAACCCCGAAGGGAAGCGATCTACACAGAAGCTTTAAAGTTAACAAATGCAATTAGATTTAAATAAAAAAATAATTGAGACAATAAACTGAAGCAATTCAACCTCTAACGGGAAGAAAGCTACCGTAATACGTAATAATAATAAAAGGGTGAACGAACTCAAGGAGAGAGAGAGAGACCGTAGTCAAACAAAAACTCCCAAGTTCCCACGCTGATAGAACAGCGGAGAACATATTAGTAAGTAGAGTCCAGCGATGACAATTCCCCACAGAGCCTGCCGAAGGGAGACCGAAGGACCAAGGGAGAGATAGCGACCCATGAAAAGTCACCGTAGTGGCCTGAGACCACACGGAGAAGTTGTCGTACAATGAGTGGACTTCCTACACACACACACACACACAGCACAAACACTGAAAAGGAAACTTACTGTACTTCTGTACTCAAATATATACATAAACATAAGAATGTTTACATATATATTAAGTATAAGAAAAGTAAGTAATTAGTAAGACAAAGCATTAATGGCTGCCAGGCGAGGACGGGACAGAGACCTCTGTTCATTGTCCGAGCCAAAAGTGAAGTGAAGCAGTTCACCGGTGTGTGAGGGGGGAGGGGTAGCTAGCTACCACTCCCCTACCCCCCCCCCCCACTAACTAGCGCTGGGGTAATACACCCTCGTTAAATTCTAATGGCTCGTCCTTTCAGCTACGCCGAAAGTAAACCCTATGTAAATAGCATGGTTTGTATTTCGGTTACGGAACAACTCAAATTTGGCTACATTTTTAAAAAGTCACTTGGGGAAAAAAGCGTAGGCATAAAAAAAATTTAAAAAACGAGAAAGAGAGATAAGTTTCCCTCGAGGGAAGAACATCAAGTTGAAGGTTGACAGAGAATGCTACCTCGTAACGGGGGCAGCTCATGAGCTACCACATGGAGCGCAGGATAACGAACAGGGCAGCCGCAGCCATCGGCCTTGTGTTCTATGTCGCTGCTACCTGCGAAAAATGACAAATTCGTACATAATTTGTATTTTTCCTAACTATACAAACCTTGGCTATTTAATAGGGGTATTACTTTCGGCGTAGCTGAAACGACGAGCCATTAAAATATAACGAGGGTTTACTACCCACACTGCTAGTTAGCGGGGGTAGGGGAGGGTAGCTTGCTACCCGGCCCCTCACACACGCCTGTGCTTTAGCTCACTTTGCTTGGAGGTAGGACTTCAAGGGGGATAGGGCTGGCGGCCAAGTTTGATTAAATAGCTAAGGTTTGTATAGTTAGGAAAAATGCAAATTATCTACGAATTTGTCATTTGTTCCGTAACTGGAATACAAACCACGCTATTTAATAGGGGTGACTCACCCATTAGGAAGGGTGAACATCCCTGCCAGTCTGGCTTTTTGGCTTTGTTATTTGAGTGTGTAAGCACCCAAGAAATAAGGAGTCCCTGCACCTTGCTAGAACCTTGCTACGCAAGGACTGCAGCCTACGCAAGCTGTGTGTAAAGGTATGAAGAAGTGTGACTTGTCCTAGGAAGTTGTTCTGAAGTTCTTTAGATGGAAACTTGTAGAGTAGGACTTTCCGAATACCAACTCGTTAGGGTATGGGGACGTAACAGTATTAGTCTTAATAATAGGAACACAAGGAAGCATGGTTTACCTGCAGTGGTTTGGGGTCAGCTATGCAGAGAACCCAGGATGGTGCTTTCCCCACGAGAGGGTAGGATGAAGAAAAGATTAAGAGCCAGTCAAATCTTTTCATTCACGCAGACTAAAACCAGGTAACAGTGCCCTCAACCTTCTGCTACTTGTCCAATAAGGAGCTTGAGGTATACAACCAGCTGTTGTGCAGCCACCACTGGACCGATAGAGATCGTATCGAGTTCCCATGGGTCACGTCTTGCAGGAGAAAGGTTGTGAAAGTCCCCTGGAGCATTCACATCCTTTCTTGTAAAACCTACGTCACAGAGTAATTTGCTAAGAAGGTCCAGGGGCAGATTTATGCCCCTGACACTGTGAGTCGTCATGTCGAGATGATGTTTCGGTGATCCTCCTCTAGTCTCTCTCAGTGCTGACAAGAGTTACCCGGGCAGGCTGTTGCCGTTTTCTTTAGGTAAAGTCTCATACCTTACCCTGGGTACAGTAACGGATGATCTGGACCGTCCGTTACCTAGTTGAGATTTGTGTGGGATCCGTCACCTCTGGAGACTGTGTCTGGTGACATACTCAGGGACGAAACTGAACATTGTCTTTCGCCCTTCTCAATAATGGGCAATGTCGAAAGAGAAACCATGAAGTTTCTTAACTCGTATGGTTGCTGTCCGAGTTTGTAGGAACATTGTGTTCTTAAATCAGGCGGAAATCTGTTGCCTGGTGAAGTGGAACACAAGGAGGTCCCTTTAGGGATCGGAGATTGAACCATGTTCTGAGAGGAAGGTTTCAATTCCGACTGGGGAAAGGCAAGTAGTAAGTCTGTATAAGTTAGGAAAAGTCTATCGATATATGGGTGTCCCTTTCTTTCAGTATGAAGGTGAAGGATCAATGTTGAGTGATCATCTTTACCTGTCGAAACTGAATAAGGGGATCTTTTCCTCTTGCATATACTCGAGGATTCCGCTACTGCTGGAATCGAGGTATCAAGAGAAGAGACGCTTTCCCATGACGCCAACCACACAAGACGTGATACTGCCTGGTAGACTGATACTGAGGAACTTCTCAGGTATCTAGACAACCTTTTCGCAAAGAGGTATTGGGTAATCTTCAGGCGTTCACTCATAGCAAAGCTATAGCTTGTGGTAGGTGTCGAAGTGGGTTGTCTCATATGCGCAGAGGGTTCTCTTGGAGGCTCTATCAGGAGTTGCAAAAGGTTTGGAGACCTTTCTGCATAATGCCATAGCGGAGCTAGGAGAGTCCTTGAGAGGTTGACCGATGTTCTAGCCTTGTTGAGTGCCCTTCTCCAGATAAAACAGGGACGAGACGAAAACGTCATTGTTGTACCCACCGTTATTGCCAGAGAGCCTTGGGGTCAAGGGCTGGTGAGCAACGGTAGCCTGAGGTTCAGGAGCATTGTGAACAGACCCCCTAGTTGGAGGACCTCGTAAATTCGGAACTTTCTTAGCTATAGGGCGATCCAAAGTCTATTCGAATACCTATCTGAGATGCTGTGCACAGATTGTCGGCGAGCCTGTTCTTCCAGTCTGAAATGAAGCGGGCTGAAAGTGGTACCGAACGGACTTTGGCCCATCTTAGTGTTTATACTATTAGATGGGAAGATTCTACAAGTCAGTTCCTACTTGCTTGTCGATGTGAGTGTCTATGTGGTGTGCGGTGTGTCCTCTATCACGTCACTGATTGGTCTGTTAGGAACCGATGAGGCTGTTGAAGGACCAGAAAGTTGGCCTTCATCTCTTAAGAGATCTAAGTGAAGGTACCTTCGGGCTCTCTCCAGAGGGCTGAGGTCATGTGGTGCAGTACTATGGTCCCTCCGTTCTTCTTTTTCCCAACTCCAGTCTCCTGGAATGGAAGTCGTTCTTGTTTTGAGAAGATTTCTGTGGATATTGGTGTTTAGAATCATTCCCAGATACACCAGTCTCCTGGGAGGGAAGTAGGGAAGATTCCGTATGTTTACCCTGATCACTGGATCTTGGTAAAAAGACTTCAGAAGTTCCAGTGTTAATGCAAGGTTGCCACTGAGTCTGCTAAGGTCAGTCAGTCGTCCCGAGAGAGCGGAGACGGAAGCCGATCCTGTGAGTCCAGGATGGGTGTAATGGAAAGACTGAAGCACAGTGCCTTGAACTGATGATTCTTGTTTGTCTAGACTGAATCTTCCAACCTTCCTAGATGGATGGTTTGGACCTGGGAGTAAGTGTCCTTTAGGTCCAGTGTGCAAATGAAGACCTGAGGTCTTTACCCTCAGTCGAGCTCCAACATGGTGTGGATATCGACCCAAAGGGACACCTCCTTGGTGATCCTTTTGCATGGAAGATTGTTGACGCTGGAGTCTTGACTCGTGTCGTAAAGGAACAGGAGCGATACCCAGTGTAAGGATTCTTCTCTGAGAGAGAATTTCTTTAGAAGGAAGGCCACGCTTAGCCTTACCACGGGCCCTGATGGGATTGATGCTGTTCCTTAAAATAGAATTAATCTGGCAAATGTTAATCAATGGTTAACCGTTGGGTATCGTGGATACTGTGCAGTTGGAGAGTCCTCGCAAGTAGTTCCCTGTTGGCAAGCCGTTGATGAGGGTTGTCTAACGTTTACCGATCACTTTAGAGAGATGGCAAAGGGCCAGTAGCGAGAAATATGTTGTATAACTTCTGATCTAGGAACTACAGGAAGCGGTTGACTAGTAAGTTAGAGTCACGAACTGCTGGCAAATAACCGATGACCAATGAATCGGAGGTCTGTGCGCCAATGGTGAGTTCGAGATCAGCCAGCTGATTATGGTCCCCCCTGTTTGGTCAGAGATGAGCAAGCTGAAGATGGGCTGGTCAGAGATCAGCGAGCTGAGTTCAATGATCGAAGAAAGATGAGCTGCCCATCGGTGATCTAGTGATCAGAAAGCTGATGACTGGTTATTGACTAGCAACTGATGATTGGAAATGCTAGCAATTGAAGATCGTTAATCATTGGAGGGATTAAAGGTCACAAATCAGCATTGAGCTAGCAATTGGTGATCTGGTGATCGGCGACCTAGCGATCAGTAAACTGTGAACTAGCCATCAGTAAACAGTGATCTAAAGATCAGTCTGTTGATGCTTTCCTGTTTGCTGCCGCTGGTCTGTCAAGGAAAAAAGTAACTTCAGAAGAGACAGGGACCAAGGATTCCCCAATTCAATTCCCTTGTAAGATGGAATCTTCGGGATCTTGAATCCTTCTGTGGAATCTTATTCATCATTTCCCGGTGGCAATGTTTATGTGCTTGCGGGGAGGAATGGGGCAATAATAACCTGTCCAAAAAGTTTTACTCCTTATACTGAAAATTGCGCAAGTGTGTAGGTGAGTGTGGAGCGATGGCACACAGGATGATGCTGGTGCGTAATATCTGCCTGGAGAGCAGGCAAGCGCTGGTTCTTAGACAAGAGCTGGTGCATTGGATCTGTGAGCCTTGACTCTTTGGCAAGAGCTGGCGCATGAATCCGGGGACCATAACTGCGCAGGATGGCGCAGGAAAGTGAGGAAGATCGCTGGCGCCGTAAGGCACTTTGTAGTTTTGTGCATTCTCCCTAGAATGCACCGAAGCGTGTGACTGGTTGCACAAGAGTGGGAACATTGGCGCGTGCGTGAGAGTACTACGTGGAGATTGTTTGCGCGTGAGTGCAGAAGACCATTAGCATCCGTACGTAGAAGACCGTCGGGGCGCACGGAAGGCTGTGTGCATGCACTCTATATTATAGGAGCGCGCATACGCGAAGGCCGCTGGAGTGCGCCCGTGCGTAAGGCCGTTGGTGCGCTTGCGCGGTAGACTGTTGGCGCAAGTGCAGGATACCATCGGTGCCCGTGCGCAGAAGAAAGTCGGCACGCAGACGCGCAATATTGTTGGTGCGCGTGCGGGAGACCCTAGGCGCTTGCGCGGGGGAGAAAGTCGGCGATGCGCGCGGAACTGTTGCCGTGCGCGTGCAAGACTATGAAGCGCATGCAAGAGCATTGGCGCTAGCGCGCGTGGAAAATCATCGACGCGCGTGATGGAGACCATCGGCCCCCGCGCGCGGAAGATCGTTGGTGCGTACAACACTGTTGGCGCGCGCGCGGAAGACCATCGGCGCGCGCATAAGACTATCAGCCCACACGCGCGGAAGAATCCTGGTGCGCACGTGTGCAAGACTATTGGCACGTGCGCGGGAGACCATCGGTACCCCCGCACGGAAGATCGACAGCGCTCGCACGCATAAGAATGTTGGCGAGCGCGCGGGAGAACATCAGTACCGCGCGCGGAAGATCGTCGCCGCTCGCGCGCAGGAGACCATTAGTACCCGCGCGCGGAGGATTGTCGGCGCTCGGGCGCATAAGAATGTTGCCGAGCGCGAGACCATCGGTACCCGCGCGCGGAAGATCGTCGGCGCTCGCACGCTTAAGAATATCGGCGAGCGCACGCGCGAAGGTAGCGCTAGTAGGTTGGAGGGTCAGCTGGTAGGTTGACCAATGTCAGGACGATCAGGAACTGGGATGTGCCCCTTAAAAAAGGGAGAGCATCCACCGATGGGGACCGTAAGCTGGTCTGCTTTTGAGTCCAGGACCGAAGTCCTTCGTTGCAGTGCTAGGTAGCGCTAGTAGATCGGTAGGTCAGCTGGCAGGACGATCAGGAACTGGGATGTGCCCTGTGGAAGGGCGAGCATCAACCGATGGGACCATGAAAGGTCCGTGTTAGAGTCCAGGACCGAAGTCCAAAGGACTACGTTGCAGCACAAGGTTGCGTTGGTAGATCGGTGGGTCACTGGAAGGTCTACTTGATCCTCCGAAGAGGTGTCTCTATGAGAGGCCTCTCCCGCAAACGAGAGAGGTGACTACTTCGAAGAAGAGACTTGAAGACACTCGTGATGACGCCCCTTAGGGCAGTTCAATCAGCAAGCTGACCTTATCAGTAGCGATCCTAGAAGAGGAGTCTCTATGAGTGGCTTCTCTTACGAAAGAGAGAGGTGACACTTCGTAGAAGAGACTTGAAGACACTCGTGATGACGCCCTCTAGGGCCAGTGGATCAGCAAGCTGACCTTAGCAGTAGTGATCTTCCGAAGAGGAGTCTCTATGAGTGGCCTCTCTCGCGAACGAGAGAGGTGAACACTTCGTAGAAGAGACTTGCCAGGACTGTGCTCCACCCCTGAAGGAAGAGAAACTCAGCAAAGGGGGAGAGAAGTCTGGCCGAAGGGCAGCAACAGTAGTTGGAGGTGATGAATTTATTAAGGTATGGGAAGTTCTCCCTCTGAAGGGAAAAAACAACCTCACACCTGGGGAGGAAACCTCCCTCGGAAGGAAGTTGTCCAACCACTGGAGGCGAACCTCCTTTAGTGTTCTAAGATGATCTGAAGTGCTGGCCATGTTGTCACGGGAGTACTAAGAGAAGGGATGACGCCCATGACGACAACCTATGAGGGACGGCAGTGACAGCAGATTCCCCAGTTATGAACAGACCAGCACTCTTTAGTCGAAGGAAGAAAAACTGCATAGTTAACTGGGAAAATAGAATTAAATAATTATTTAACAGAAATTCCCTAGGGATGAACTCCGAGGAGGAACCCAGAGGGAATAAAATAAAATAAGAATTAAGTATGCGCCCTTCCTTCCCCAGATGACATCCACGGGAGAAAGGGGGGGGGGAGCGGAGTAATTGTAAGAAAAACAGGATTATAATTATTCAAATCATCTAGGAATATTCACTAATAGTGAGAACCACTGACCCCTCGAAGGGAAGTGTTCCCTACGGAGAAAGCTGAAAAGTTAAAATACAATTAGATTTCACTAAAAATAATTGAGACAAACAATCAGAAGAGCAACCTAGCCCGCACACGTGAAAGGAGATTCCGCAATAGTACGTTGCTGTAGTAAATGTGAACGACCTCGAGAAGAGACCGAAGTCGCTCAGAATCCAAGTTTTCCGTAGGAACAGAGGAAAAGGCGAAGAACATAGTTAAATGAAGAGGCTCCAGGTGATGACGATTCCCCTGCGGCGGCCGAGATAACGGATATATGCCGACGGCAAGACCGATGGACCAGAGAGGAAGAGGCCGTTCCCCTCGAAGTAGAACCGTGCTGGCCTTGCTACTATGCAAGTGTCGTTGTCGTATATCACACACACAGCACAAACACTGAAAAGGAAACTTACTACATTTCTATACACATATATAAACATAAACATAAAGAATGTTTATATATATATATATATATATATATATATATATATATATATATATATATATATATATATATATATATATATATATATATATATATATATATATATATATATATTTACAAGTATAAGAAAAACTAAGTTAAAAGACAAAAATTAATGGCAGTTCAAAATAGGCGAGGAGAGAGAGAGGATACAACCGTTCCCGCTCCGAGCCAAAAGTAAAGTGAGCTCAAGCACAGGTGTGTGTGTGTGTGTGTGTGTGTGTGTGTGTGTGTGTGGCGGGGGGGGGGAAGTCGTTAACAAGCTACCCTCCCCTACCCCCGCTAACTAGCGGTGTGGGTAGTAAACCCTCGTTAAATTTTAATGGGTCGTCATTTCAGCTACGCCGAAACTAATACTCCTATTAAATAGTGTGGTTTGTATTCCAGTTATGGAACAAACAAAGTTGTAATCAATTACAATTCATGCTACGCTGCACAACATACACTATTCGGGGAATAAGTCACCTTCCTTGTAAGATAATTCCTCGAAAGGCAGCTGAACTGTTATACACTTTAATTCAGTAATGAAATAAACACATATCAGTGTTGAGAACCTGCCGACTATCAACGCAGGGTAGGGCGGCAATGACAACTCCCTTACGACGGAGGCAGCTGGATGCGTTGTCAACAATACTTAAAGTTACAAGAATCTAACAACATAAACCTATATTTTCATCTATACATATATACACTCCTATATATGTAAGATAAATCAAAACACACTCAAGAGATGAACGAACAGAAAAAAAAATCAAGGCAAGTCTTTGCTGGAGAGAAAGGCAGCATGTCCATCCTCTACCGAGCCATAAAGTAAAGTGGTTACTCAGCCGAGAGGTGTGAGTGAGCGGGGTAGCCAGTCTACCCCAACACCCACCCGCTAACTAGTGGTTGGGGTAGTTATCCCTCACTAAAATTATCATGGCTCATCTTTCAGCTACGACGAAAGTATATCCTATAAATAGCGGAGGGTTTGTATCTACGTTGGAACCAATAATGAATTCACTAAATTTGTAAATGCTTGTCCCAACAATCTACATACTACATACCATTTGGCGCATGAATGTTGGAGACGTGTGGGAAAAATGGACAACAACTAACCCAAACTTCCCCCCCCCCCCTTGTCCTACAAGCCGTGTCCTTACCTTCCTAATGACGTAACAGGGGGCTAACCGCCCCCTGCAACCCCCCAAGCACTGTCGCTATCATACAAACACCACAAACTTACCTAACTAACCTACTAGTTCTCAGGTCACAACCCTTAGCCTGGGGGCAAGCCCCTGGACCCCCTTCCTAGGTCTATCTCCTACACAAAAAAAAAATCGATGGGCAGCACTCTAAATTAAATTATAACTTAACCACATTTTAATAATTAAAAAAGGTAAATTTCTATAAAATGAGCATCACTCTAAATTATATCTTAACCACACTGTAATAATAAAAAAGTTACTCAGGATTACCTTAATATTCAGAGTCGCTCAAGTCCCGTAGGTCTAAAAACAATGTCCTTAATGCATCAAATTGATCTATATGAGTACTGTAATAAACTTGACCATAACGATCAAAGAAAAACTATAGGGAACACGTTTGTCCATTACAGCGGTTGGCCTTGGAGAGGCCGACCTCATGGTTCAGGTCAATCATGAGTCTCGAGGGGGGTTTTATTAAAAAATTGTTTAAATCACGCAGCCAACAAAAGTAGGTCTAGAAGCGCACAGAAATGAAAGTTTAGTTTGGGTGGATTGTTTAATACTGGCTTAATCTACCGAAACATCTTAACTAGATGTTGTCTAACCTAACCTTTGGCTGTATACATATCAAATTAGTGTTCGGCATAATTTCAGACGTATCCCAACAATCTACAATCTTGACAGAGGGTTAAGAATGTAGATTGTTGGAATTAGCAAAAACATAAGTCCATCCAAGCATCGATAAATGTTCAGGCTTGCGCCACCAGCTGATAGGCGAACGGGGTCCCACCCAACGGGTGTTATTATAGTCAGGTAGGAAGCAATGCTTGTGGGAAATTAAAGATCGAGTAACTTGGCAATGGCTTCAGCGAACTACGAATTATAACGACCTTTCCCTTACCTAACAATTCATGTTAATTATTACAGCAGTTTCGAATGCCACTCTAAAGAGTGCCAACCAACTGCAAATTTAAAGATCAGGTAAGAATGTATATTGATGGGACAGCATTAAATTGTAAAAATGAACAATTCTTGGCATGGGACGACACGGGCTCTATCCATCAGGAAAATTTGAAAACTAATCAGGAGCTACCCGTGCCATGGCGCAGATCAAAACAGGACTTGGAAAATTTTCAGAGAGGTGGGTGAAACATTTTTTATTTTGACCAACAGCCTCAGATTTAATCCTGAAACCTAATGAACCAGTAACGATTAATTGATATACGCTGTTTAAAATCATGTGGGGAACATAGTATTATTGTAAAATAAAACCAACTTTCCAACCTAACCTAACCTAAAAGCAGTGTCCTTACCTACTTACCACACGGGGGGGGGGGAGCTAACGGCCCCCTGTGACCCTCCTTTTCTGAGTTAGCCATAATAATACATACAGGTGGCCGCTATCATACATAAACTCCAAATATTTAGATAGATACTGTTTATGATTAGAGAATGTGGTAGGTTTGTAGATTGGCGGACAAACCCTTGCTCTGGACTAATTTGCTCTATCAAAAATATATCTGTTGACATAAGATAGTACCTTGTAAAATGTATCTACATTAATGTGTTATTTAGTGATTAGTTCAGAGCTTGGGTATATATATGTGTACTTTAATATGACTGTTCCGGCATTTTAATTTAAGCAGTCTTGTACTTACCAATAGATGCAACTCTTTCCAGAAATGCTTCGTTGTTCTGTAAATGAACAAATTCTTTTAGTTATTATTACGTAAATAATGGAACCTATCATTATTAGGCAAAGTTCAAGGGAGTTGCTGGACAAGGTAAGCTAGGCCAGAGCAATTTAGGTTACACGTTCTAAATATAGTTAGGAATATGCTAAGCCTATACAGCATACCATGATTTAGACGATACTTTAGATCTACATAACTCGAGCATACTTATAATCTCAAGTAAACTTCGTTGGTGGGAGAGAGTGAAGTTACTACCGATGGGTAAGCATTTAGGACAGAAAGTCAGGGCCAGAACTTACTTGAATTTATCGCCTCTACAAACTCCTATAAAAACTCCCGATACAACACTGAACTTCGGTTGCAAATGTTGGGCAGAGTTTTGGTTACCATAATTCGATTTGATAGTCTCCAGCTTCAAGGGTTCAAGTTCCAGGTTCCTCGTTGCTCTCTCCACAACACTGTGATTGTGGGCACACTACTAGATGATGAGTAGACAGCACAGTTTGCATTTTCTTACTTCTAATTCTAGGACCTTTCCAATATACTGGTCAACCTCTTTAGTTGAGGTTACTAAATTCTCTATTTCTATGTTATTATTTCTGAATTTCCTTAACTCATTACAGTTAAAAATATGCTCAGTAGTATCCTCTGCCTATCTACACAACACACAAAGCCTATCATTATCATTCTTATTTCTATCATTTTCTTTTATTTTTAGCATATTTAACATGGTTTTCATAACTATTACTGTGTCATTAGTGTCAAATTCTCCTAGGTAATCTCTTCTGCCATTACTATTCACAAACCTCAGTTTGGTCATCTCTGCTTTCTTTTCTTCTATTGTGCTTTTAATTCTATTTGCAACTTTACTTTTCATTTCTTTGTTTTTAGCTTTAGCTTTTTATACTTTATTGCTTCTATTTTGATATCATATTTATTGTATACTTCTATTATATTTTTCCCCAACATTCCCCGTATGGTTCTCTTATTTGATCTTCCACTAACTAGCCTTTTGTCATATGATGTTTTGAAATAGTATCATCTTTTTATACTCTATTCGATTTTCAAATGGCCATATTCCTGTTTCAGCTTTTAGCCCCCAGTATGGTGTGGTAGCAACTTGTTCAAACATTCCTTTCATAATATTGTATTGTATACTCACGAGTTCTTTCATTTTTTTTCTTTTATTACACCCCATGTCTCAATATCTGCAAACATTGTAGGTACTATTACTGTATCATGGATCTTTATTCTCACTAGCAATGCCATTAAATCTCCTACTCTGTTACTTCCTAACTTCTTGCACCATGTATTCGAATTTTACTTCTCTTTTACTTTTGCTACGACTATAATTTCCCTTTTCTGAGTAGAGCCATTCTCTTAAGTATTTATATTCCTCAACTGTTTCTATCCTTCCATTTCTATCGTTGCAACTTCTCGTGAGTTAGTAGGCTAGTAGGACTAGTCGTTTCTTCGCCTGCAGCAACACCAATGCTGTTATGCAACAAACACTAGGCCTATTCGACTCTTCTGCTCATTTAGATATTTTCCTTTTGGTCATTCATTAAATGTGATACTTCTTCTGTCTTTCCTCGCTGCCTTGTTTTGCATTTCATTGGTCAAAGATTTGTTTTCTTCAAACCTAACTTATAATATCGTCACTCAAATAAAAGGTTGTTTGATTTAACTTTTGCTTTTTTGCTTTAGAAATAATTTTTAGAGTTTATTCATAAGTCTAAACTTTATATATTAATTGGGGTGTTGAACGTTGAGCAACATCCATGACACAAACTCCCTTGTCTCTTCCTTCAGAAATATTGACGAATAAAAGATGAGATGTTATTTGTATTCATCACATTAAAGTATTTTTACTTCGGTAAACACAACCACAAATATTACTTCGAAACTAAATTATCGAAATATAATTAGGAAAACAATGGTCTTCTATATTGAAAGGGACATAACAGATTCGCAGTAAAGGTTTTTGAAAATCATATAACTCTCGAGCCATACAAACTGCTTAGGAACAGAACTCCAACATTTCCCCTATTATGACATGAACTTTCAGAAGAGCTTATATCATCTTATCACATACTAAGAAACAACAAACCCAAACAAACATAGAATATTACTGAATATGTCCTAGAAGAAGCAGATGGGTCTACCCAACAAGAATAACCTACGTAAAACTGTAAGAAGGAAATTTCCAATGATGGATCCTGAGTTTGGTTTTGGATATTAGCAAATCAAGCACCATTCTTTAGAAAACACTACAATTGCAAAGGAACTACAATTCCAAAGGGAAAATCTCCTTATGAATAAGTTTGGTTCAATATATGTTTACAAACAGATAAATCAATTGTTTTCTTTTATTCTAGATTGCAAAGAGACAAGGACCAAACAAACCTTAGAATAAGGAAGATAGAAAAGGAAAGTTTGATGAGATGTAACATAAGTATAAAAAAAAACTCCGAACAAAAAACTTTGTCTCTGTTATTTTAACTTGGAGGGGAAAATGTGAATATACCTAAATATAAAATTTTCATTATTTCTATTTAATACTCTGAGAGTTAATCATAAAACAGCTGATTATGTCTCTGAATGTTCTCCCCTTCCTTTAATCCTTCCTTCTTTCCTTCCCTCCTTCCTTTTTTCATTCATTCATTTCTTCCTTCCTTCCTTCCTTCCTTCCTTCCTCACTTGCTTCCTTGCTTGCTTGCTTCCTTCCTTCATTTTTCCCTTCCTCTCAATCATCAAACCACAATTAGTCAACAAGAGTAAAAAACAAAGACTTTCGAAGACACCAGTCTGATCCGTGCAACTTGCATCCTTCCATCCAAAGGGTTTCCTAAACCATCACAACGTCCATCAAAAAGGAAATTAAATCGAGTCTCATGAATTAAGTTTTTTCATGATAAAAGGCTCAGAGTAATTCACATTAATGACAACAAGTATTTAGGCATTATGAAAGTAGTAATGTTTTTCAGTTACAAAGTTGCAATGTCCTTTGGCAGAAGAGGAATCTCTCTCTCTCTCTCTCTCTCTCTCTCTCTCTCTCTCTCTCTCTCTCTCTCTCTCTCTCTCCTATCAAATAATCTTAAGAATCATAGTTTAGTGATCAACATCTGTTTCCCTAAAAGCTCTTCCCTTCCTCTTCTAGATTCCCCCTGCAGACCCCAATGAATAACCCCATCATCATCGAACCCATAATAAGGATCCTTCAATAACTTTATTGTCTGAGACACTTTTGAAAAAGATCCACGTTTTTCTCCCAATTGACTATCCGCAGGATGAATCTTTTTCATCACAATTCTCCTCGCGTCAGAGCCTTCTCTTTTTTGCCCGGAATACTGGAAGATTCTGGAAGATTATAAATCTCCTTTCAAATGATACTTTCTTGTAAAACCTTAATAAATGTTCTGGAAAACATTCTTTCAAGAACTGCAATTGTCTCGAGACAGTCTCCGTCTGTCTACCCAAAAGAACAACAAAAACAAGGTTCAAAACAAAATTCGAGGCATTGCTCTCAACTTCCTTTTCAGGACTAATAATAGATCCAGAAAGTAAGCCAAGGCTCTTTATTATTTTATAATGAATTTATACTCATAAGTGTTATATTTTAGGTTAAATTTATGTATATTATATTACAAAACTTGTGTAAATGGCTTATTTTTCATGCATGTTGATGTAAAACCAAAATAATTGGTTTTATTTCACATATGTTGATGTAAAAAAAAAATAAATTATTAATTTTTATATATGTTAATGTATTCGTAACTAAAAATATCATTGTGTTCTGGAACAGGAGTTCTGATGCATAAAAAATTATATTAGTTAATTAACTACAACACCATAACCATTGTTTGTGAATTAGAGGCTGACATTTAACAATTTTAAGTGGCCTAAACACAGTGACAGATAGGGGTGGCAATTCCATACTTCAATAACTAACATGCCTTGGAAACAAATTAAACACACATAATGACCTGACTTTACATATTGGCCTGATCACTGCATATAAGACGAGGAGATTACCCCATAGAACCTAATACTGTTAACACACCTATTGCCACATAAGGTAAACGAGTCAGTCGGCGTATTTACGTGAATCTGTTTCACCCCTGGATAGGTACGCTCCTCGGACACCCCTTTAAGGGTATACTCGGACGCGAACGACCCCGACGCCAAAAAAAATTCTTGAAAAATCAGGTTTTGCAGTAACCTCCTTTTTTCTTTTGCCAAAAAAAACTTCAATGAATGCTTAAAACAACTGTAAAGATAAATACTACTCATCTGCAGAAAAACTATTTATTATAAATATTTTAAAAAATTAAGTAGAAAAAAAAAGACCTGACATAAAAATTCATAAAAAAAAAGTTTATACATATATACACATATCCTTTTAGGAATTGATTCTTGAATGTTTAGGACACATCTTGATGTATTTTGGATGAAGTCAGACCCATGGAGGTGAAGATCTGAAATGAGAAAAAAAGGGTAACTTTTTTTGGCCAAAAAAATTTGTCCAAATTTCATGAATTTCTTTGGGTACCCAAATGAAATAGGAAGTGGCTAATTTTTTTAGGGAATAAACATATGTTATCCTAAAATGGAAATATGTAAAAAAATCTTCATTATTTTGTAAATTACATTTATATCAGGGGCCATATCTAAAGGTAATTTTTTGAGTACTTAGAAATTTCGTAAAACAATACATATATTTAATATATAATATGATATTTATGCAGGTAAAAATATACCAAAATATCACAAATTCTATAGGGAACAAGAATATATATAGATAGGGCAGCTTACGCTTCGGATATGTCCACAAAATGGCCGCCAACCACACTGACTCAGACTCCCTAATCTGCCACTTGAAATATAGGAAGGGTATGTCAATTTCAAGGTGTTATTTACTAATCTAATTATTATTGGATATGCATAAAAATTGTATGGTGGGTTGCTGGATAATTGTCGATTATTTTACGACTATAAAATTAAAATTCTGACCCAAAAAAATTTTTTTGAAGGGAAATAAAATCGAAAAAAAAAAAAAATGTAAAACAATATAATATTTTAGCTAAAAAAAATTTGATGATATTCAATCAAAAAAAAAGTAAACAAAATTTTCCGACAAATAAACATCTAGAGGAATCATTACTCTGTGATAGTTCCTTAGTACGTAGTAATTTTGAAAGAATTGGGAAAAAACGAAAAAATGGCAATCACCGGAAAATCGAACACACCTATATATACGCCATATCTGGCTAAAAAAAAGATAGGCATGGGTAGCCAGATCATCTAAAAACACTTTCCAACACTATAAAAATATAAGTTTTGCGACACTACTTGCCAATTCCTTACGGTAACATGACTAAGCGAAAAAATGCAAAACAAATAAAAAGGGGCACTCGCGGAAAAATGGCTAACATTCTAATATACGGCATTTCAGAAAAAAAAAATTCAGCCACGTGCTAGGCAAACCATCAAGGCACATTTTCCGACAAATAAACATCTAAATAAATCATTACTCTGTGATAGTTCCTTAGTACGTAGTAATTTTGAAAGAAATGGGAAAAAACGAAAAAATGGCAATCATAGGAAAATCGAACACATACCTATATATACGCCATATCTGGCTAAAAAAAAAAAAGATAGGCATGGGTAGCCAGATCATCTAGAAACACTTTCCAACACTATAAAATTATAAGTTTTGCGACACTACTTGCCAATTCCTTACGGTAACATGACTAAGCAAAAAAATGCAAAACAAATAAAAAGGGTCACTCGTGGAAAAATGGCCATTCTAATATACGGCATTTCAGAAAAAAAAAATTTCAGCCACGTGCTAGGCAAACCATCAAGGCACATTTTCCGACAAATAAACATATAAATGAATCATTACTCTGTGATAGTTCCTTAGTACGTAGTAATTTTGAAAGAAATGGGAAAAAACGAAAAAATGGCAATCACAGGAAAATCGAACACATACTTATATATACGCCATATCTGGCTAAAAAAAAATAGGCATGGGTAGCCAGATCATCTAGAAACACTTTCCAACACTATAAAAATATAAGTTTTGCGACACTACTTGCCAATTCCTTACGGTAACATGACTAAGCAAAAAAATGCAAAACAATTAAAAAGGGGCACTCGCGGAAAAATGCCCAACATTCTAATATACGGCATCTCAGATAAAAAAAAAGACATGCACGTGTTAGCCCAACCATCAAGGCACACTTTCTAACACATAAACATGAAAAAAAAATCAATAATATACGGCAATTCCTTACTACGTAGTAAATTTTTACAAATATTGGAAAAAAACAGAAATTGGCAACCGCAGTTAAATACCCAATATACCAATAACTACGTCGTATCTGACAAAAACAAAATCACGCATGGGTAGCCAGATCATCTAGACACACTTTCCAACACTAAAAAAGCAAAAGTTTTACGACACTATTTCGCAATATCTTACGGAAAAATGACTTGGCAAAAAAATGAAAAAAAATGAAAAAGGGGTACTCGCGGTAAAATGCCCGACATTCTAATATAGGGCATCTCAGATAAAAAAAAAGACATGCACGTGTTAGCCCAACCATCAAGGCACACTTTCTAACACATAAACATGAAAAAAAAAATGAATAATATACGGCAATTCCTTACTACGTAGTAATTTTTACAAATATTGAAAAAAAACAGAAATTGGTAACCGCAGTTAAATACCCAATATACCAATAACTACGTCGTATCTGACAAAAACAAAGTCATGCATGGGTAGCCAGATCATCTAGACACACTTTCCAACACTAAACAAGCAAAAGTTTTACGACACTATTTGGCAATATCTTACGGAAAAATGACTTGGCAAAAAAATGAAAAAAAATGAAAAAGGGGCACTCGCGGTAAAATGGTCCTCGTGGTGATGAACGACATTTTAACTAAAAAAAAAATCATGCACATGGTAGCCAAACAATCCACCAAGACTTTCCACAACTGATAACCTATACAAGTTGCACCATTCTACGACAATTTCATAATACGTAATAACTTTGATAATTATGCAAACTACCTTAGAGGGGTAAACTCGGTCGCGAACGACCCCGACTCGTCTCAGAAATCGGGGAAGGAGTACAGCTACAGCAATGCACATCTGGACACTACTAGAGCGTGTAGGGGAGACACCTCCTGCAGGTCGATCACCCACAAATTCAGTCACGGGGGTGAGTCACGTGAGAAAAACCTGTTTTTTTTTGACGCTCGGGGTCGCGAACGACCCACCGTACCTATCCAGGGTTAAACACACATAAGGACCTGACTTTACATATTGGCCTGATCACTGCATATAAGACGAGGAGATTACCCCATAGAACCTAATACTGTTAACACACCTATTGCCACATAAGGTAAACGAGTCAGTCTGCGTATTTACGTGAATCTGTTTCACTCCACAGCAACCAAAATATGATTCCAACTTGGTCGCACGATCTGGGAATCTTCACACTGTGCAGCGCCAAATGAGAATATTCCAACATGGTGCAGATTCTGAGATGGGTCGCAACATATGTACCACTAAACGTACACAATTATATCTGTACATTCTTTGCACTTCGGAGAGATGTATTGTTTTTCATGTATACGATATGAATGAGTCCTTTCATGGATTTTTGTTTCTCCCAATTTCCACCTACAACAAATGAACCATGGAACTCAAAGGACGAGGTTTTAAGAAACTCCTAAGGATAAAAACAGTTAAGGAATATAAATAATTAGGAGAATGGTACTAGGAATAAGGAAACCAAAGTCTCATCATAAGCAAAAGGGAAGCAATAATAGAATAGGCTACATGGTACAGGAAGTTAGGAAGTATGGAGACAGTAACAGAGTAGGAGATTTGGCATTGTTAGTGAGAATAAAGATCAATGAGACAGTGGTAGTACCTACAATGTTTGCAGATATTAAGACATGGGGTGTAATAAAAGAAAAAGAAATGAAAGAACTAGAGAGTAAACAGCTCAAAATTATGAAAGGAGTGTTTAAACAGGTTTCTACCACATCATACTGGGGGCTAATAACAGAAATAGGAATACGGCCAGTTGGAAATAGAATATAGTATGGAAAATGTGATGTTATTTCATAACATCAGATGACAAATGGCTAGTTAAGAAAGTAGTGGAAGATCAAATAAGAGAACCATATGGGGAATGTTGGGAAAAAGTATTAAAGAAATATGCGATGGATATTATATTAAAATTGAAGAAGTAAGAAAGTATTAAAAACAAGAAATTTAAAAAGAAACAAAAAGTAGAGTGGCAAATGAAATTAAAAGGAAAATAGAAGCAAGAAAAGCAGAAATTACCAAACTGAGGCTTGTGAATAGTAATGGCAGAAGAGACTGCATAAGTGAACTTGACACTAATGCGACAGTAATATTTATGAAAACAAGGTTAAATGTGCAAGAATTAAAAGAAAATTATAGAAACAGAAATGATAAGGATACCCTTTGTGTTTTGTATAGGGAGGAAGAGGATACTACTGAGCATTTGGTCATATCATCCATAAAACTAGCAAACTGGCCATTTTGGAGAATGATTAAGTCCCTAATTTGATAGACAAAAAGATGTGCTAGGGCGTATTATTTGTGGTATCCTTTAACGAACAAAGGCAAATCTATAACCAAGCATTTTTAGCCAGAGAGTTCTACCCTGAAGGTGTTCTTGAGCTCTGGTATGTGCGTTTTAGCTATGCAAAATACCAATGATTAGTAAAAGGGGTCGCTGTGTTGCTTTCTGTTCAAAACGGTAATGCAACATTGGATGTTCAAACTAACTGATTTGTGTTTAAGTAACTCGGTAATTTACTTACCTCAATTATTCAAGCTTGTAATTGCTTACGTTTCTGTACTTATTTATAGATGTGATTACCTAGAAATTTTGGCTTCAACAACCAACGAATGCCACTTAACTCTTTTGTATGTATTTAATTTTTCATGGCAAACCGTAGGATTTTCTTTGGAATTGGTTTTACCTGGAGCTGCAAAACTACTGCTGGTACTTATATAAGCATCATTCAGAACCTACGGAAAAAACAAAAATTGCGAACAAAACCATTTGCTGTCCATAATCTCTCTCTCTCTCTCTCTCTCTCTCTCTCTCTCTCTCTCTCTCTCTCTCTCTCTCTCTCTCTCTCTCTCTCTCTCTCTCTAACGGAATTGCCACTGTAAATGAGGAAGAAAATAATGTATAATTATTATAGTTTTTCACAATTTGCTATATTTTCTTTCTCCCTCTAAATCTGATATTAAAAATTTGTGAGATAGTTTTCGTAAAAATAACTGTTTTTATGGAATCTTACAACAGAATAGAAGAGCAGATCTTCCTGTTTCCCCTTAAACATAATTAGAAATAGATCAAAGGTCATTATAAAATATAAAGGATTAAAAATGCAACATTTATTGACATATAAACTTAGATAAAGGGATGAGATAGAATTGGGTTTTATTAAGTCCCCCTCGAAAGTCAAGACAGAAACGAAAGTAAACTGTGATGTAAGTTCTTCTATTTTCTTCAAAATGTATAGAAAATTGCATAAATTAATCATCATTATAGTCAAACGAAAATAAAATTTTCACGTTTGTATTGTATCTTTCAGTTTCTTCACTTATTAAATACTGATGAAGCAGGAAAGGCTTCCTCCAATCTCAGTGAACGTTCACTTAGTATTACGCAAATTCCTGACGAGTGCGATCAGATGGAAAATATTTTATCATCATAATGATGTGTTTTCGAAAATTTGGGCTATTCAACGTTTTAAGAATTATTTTTTGTGTTTATAATTATTTTCATTGAATAATAATTGAAATCTTTGTATCATCTGGAAGATTCAGTAAAAACCTACATAAATAGTTATAGATAAAGAAATCAGAATTTTAAAAAGAGTTGGATCAAGTTGCTTGCAAATGAGGTTAATTTATTCAATCCTACAATGGCGTTGTTATTATTAAATACCCTTTTGACTGAAGGGTTGACTAAACATTGATTCTAAAAGATATTGCTCAATTCTCTCGCGTATTGATCCAGTCAAAGATGTTAAATATATTATCTTTCCAGAGTATATACTCGTAATGCTCAGCTCACTACTTTGTGTAATATATAATTGTAAGAACCATCTAATTTGCCTCATAATAAGAAGAAATGTAAAATATGTTTTATGTATACTATTGTATCAAATAGTTACTGTAAACATTATAATTATAAACTATAGGCTTAATGTATCAATATACTGATAAATTATATAGAAAATAAACGTATTTCAATAGAGTAATTAGAAACTCGTGCTAGAATCATTACCTAATATATAAATATCATTTGAACTTTAAAATTTTGTTATATAAAATAAATCTTAATCAAAGTTTACTGGAAAAAAATATAGATTATCATAGAAAATATATATATAAATGTCATGATTTCTTTAATCACTTGTGAACGAATTAAATCTTGAAGGTATTTTTAAAACTTGTCTAGTAAATTATGAATCGGAAGATTATTCATCTTTTAGCTAATTCATGAATGAAAACACCTTTACAATTTCTCTTTTTACATTTGAATAAAATCTATAATCTATAATATTATCTCAATGATTTTATCTGCAATTTTCATCTTGATGTTTTATGAATGATAAAAATTGAAATATCTTGTTTCGTACTGAAAGTTTTTATATCAAAATCAGCCAAAAAAAATCAATTGTCTGGGTCACTAATACAAGGTTAGCTTCCTGAGAGCTATCAGATAAAATTCTCCCACCATCACCAATCCACAGTTGGCTAGCGTGGTGATGAAAACTGTCCAAACCCCAGACATGAATAAGAGTGTGTCTGAGGCCTTTGACCTGCAGTGGAGTTGAAATGGCTGCGTTATATATATATATATATATATATATATATATATATATATATATATATATATATATATATATATATATATATATATATATATATATATATATATATATATATATATACAGTATATATATATATATATATATATATATATATATATATATATATATATATATATATATATATATATATATATATATATATATATATATCATGGACTCAAATAAAGTATTTGTAATTATGTATCTCTTTCAGTATCAAAAACTTACAAGTTAGTTGACACAACACAGTCAGACGTTGGCGAAGAAGACACAGAAGAAGAATGACAATTTTCTTTTTCGTTATTCGAATTGTCTCGGTTGATTACGATGATGATAAGATCATCAAATGGCATTACAGCCAAACATCTTTTGGCATATTACTAGTACTCATTAAATGGTTTAAATCTGTAATGAACAATGCTGATCTCCATCCAAGGAAAGTGAATTTTCCAGCGCTGCCCCAAGCTCGTCCCACCAACCTTAACTATGTTGATGATTGTTACCTGAGTCGGTTGTACAGGGTTATTCCTTATCAAACATGTGTTCTAATAAAGAAAGGAAAAGTTAATCACTTTTATAAGTAACCTCCGATAATATATAAGAAATTCAATAAATTTTCTAATAAAAATATCTAGGTATAATAAGGAAACGACTGTTGACTAGTTCACGAATGACCAATTCTGTAGCCTCTACCTTCCTACCAATCTTTTTTTGACACACAGGGTCGTCAAAGCATTGATTACAATAGGTGTGATAAGGTGCCTCTGACGTCATCTATTGACAGTAACGTGAAACTCGTTACGATTTACGGATGCGACAGAGTCTGCGTTATGCCTTTCGTAATGTAACACACAGATTTTTCTACGTACTTCTTACTAATGACGCATTTTATACAATGAAACATATTATTTATCGTATATTTTCATAGGAATTCAACAGAAAGGTGCAACAAATAACTGTTTAATCACTTAATTGTCTGGCCAATTTAGGAACATGTGGCAACTGTTTGGCAACCCCTCCCCATACCCCCCAAATGTAATTGAAATAACGATTGTTTGTTAAGGAAATATATCTAATATTTACTGATAGTTTGCAATTCTTTAAGGCGAATTAAGTTGTGCTCAGACAACAAGGAACCACAAGTTGAAAGTCGTCTGTTTGATAGAAAATCTCTGACCAAATAACAACAGAAATAAAGTAATGAAAATTATAATGAAGAGATGATGGGGGTAATTAGCCATTTAGTACTCTACTGCTAAGGCCATCTATTGGCCATTGAAATGAACATTGTGTAGAGCTCTTGAATCCTTGCTTTCTGGAATCTTCCATGACGTCATTTCGGTAAAAAATAGCCAGAATAGCCTACTTAACTGGAACTGAATATGATTTATATTTACCACACATATTTTCTACCTAAGTATCAATCTATCACCCTTTCCAGTTGTATAGGATCATTCACATGAATGGAACATGGGACGTGTGTTGCCATCTTTTGACAAGAAGTAGGAACACTCAGATTCTATCAAAGTTTGATGTTAATAGAACATAATTTTATAGTTTTTTATTGTAATTAATGTATCAAAAATTTATAATTCCAACATTACTATTTTACTACACATTTTTAGGATCTAAATTATGCCAATTGTGTGTAAAATACACATAATATGTAGTACAAAATATACAGAGAAGATCCCAGTTTTCAAAAAGAAAATAGTTGGATTTTAGCCACAGAATTAAAATTCCAAAATTATACCAAAATATGTTTCATGTCGGCAGTAAATACGTTATCAGTTAATCATAATCCCAATTATAGATACCAATCCTCTACATTATATTGTGTCTTACTACAAACCCATCTAATGTTTGTGTATATGTTTCGCAGTTATCAGTCTGCGTGAAAATTCCATTTATTGGGCGAGTGAGTTCCAGTCCTGACCTCAATACGAGTTCATGGCCTAACAAAAAAGCAAATCCTATTGGACAATATGTAAATAACTTTAAACACAGAGAACTGTATTTACTGATTGTGTGAATCTGCAATAGCGTACTTATTATTGTAAGCTGGTTAACCATTCACTTACCATTAATGACTGACGTTGCAGTAACACATAGATATTATCTGCCTCTGATCCACATAAGATGAAATCTGGAAAATGTTTAAGGCGATATGAGGACACTGTGGAGATTTGTGTCTTTTATAGGTAGTAGGTTGGCCAGGGCACCAGCCGCCCGTTGAGATACTACCACTAGAGAGATATTGGATCCTTTGACTGGCCAGACAGTATTGCATTGGACCCCTCTCTCTAGTCATGGCTTATTTTTTCTTTGCCTACACTTACACGGAATAGTCTGGCCTATTCTTTACATATTCTCGTCTTTCCTCATACATCTGACAACAATAAGATACTTAACACTTCTTCACTAAGGGGTTAATTTACTGCACTGCAATTTGTTCAGTGTACTTTCCTCTTGGTAAGGGTAGAAGAGACTCTTTAGCTATGGTAAGCAGCTCTTCTAGGAGAAGGACACTCCAAAATTAAACCATTGTCCTCTAGTCTTGGGTAGTGCCATAGCCTCTGTACCATGGTCTTCCACTGTCTTGGGTTAGAGTTCTCTTGCTTGAGGGTACACTCGGGCACACTATTCTATCTTATTTTTTTTTCTTCCTCTTGTTTTTTTGAAATGGTGTGTTGGGCAGGCTTAATAGAAGGGCCATGGATGCCTGGTGGTTTATCAAGAGGTTGTCTTTTCCTTTTTCAGATTTTTTCTTCTCAAAACCATCCTTACTGTCCTCCCTTCAGTTGAAGTGGCTATCCTGGAGGGTATTTAGCCTTGCATGGTGTATCGGCTCCTCCATGTTGACCAGTTTTTCCGACTTTTTACTATAGTCTATGGATATCATCAATCACTTTTATTATTATTCTGTACATATTGTTTTTGTTTTAATTCTTGTTAATCTAGTTTTTAAGTATGATGTCTCTTTTTTATTTCTATTAATTCTTATGCTGTCTGGAGACATTGAGCAGAATCCGGGACCAGTACGTCCTAGATTTCGTCAATGTCGTCTTCTGTATTGCAATATTCGTGGTCTTCATGCAAATATCCGAGACCTTACAGTTGCGTCCAGACAGTATGATATTCTTTTGTGCTCAGAAACTTTGGTTTCTAATATGAGGCACTCATCTGAGCTCCTTATAACTGGTTTTAAGAAGCCAATAATGCTGAAACGTGATTCCATTCCTAGGGCCAGGGGAATGGCGGTGTATATTAGGACCGAGTACCCTGCTTCTCATAAGTCCTGCTATCAATGTGGATGTCATGAGATTCAGGTAATAAAAGTTTGTGGCAGGCATAACAACTTTTATTTGTGTTCAATCTACCGGAATCCAGACATGGATGATTCTATCTTTGATTGTCTTCTTACCATTATGGCTAAGATACAAGAAGATGATAGAAAGGCTTCGTTTGTCTTTGTTGGTGATTTTAATGCTCACCATAGGGAGTGGTTGAGTTCTATCTCTCCTACCGATCGCCATGGCTTAAGAGCTTTAGACTTTGCCTCAGAATCAGGCTGTGAGCAAATCATAAATGAAGCTACTCACAGGTCTGGTAATTGCTTGGACCTCGTATACACTGACTCCCCTGGCGTTATAACTAGTAAGGTTGGTTCTCCAGTCGGGACTTCTGATCATGCCTTGATTTCATTATTAGTGAAGACTGAGCAGCCTGTCCCTGATATATCATATTCTTGTAAAATTTATATGAAATCCCAAGCAGACTGGAATGGGATTTTGCATGATCTTTTGTGCTTGAATTGGTCACAATTATATAATAGTGTAGATCCTGTTGTCCCTTTGAATGAGAATCTAGTCAGCATAATTGATAGGCGTATCCCTTCTCGTGTGCTAAGGTACCGAATGAAGGACAAACCGTGGTTCAATGATGATTGTAGACGTGCTTATTTGGAGAAGCAGGAGGCCTATCACCTTTGGAAGGGTAACAGATCAGATTTGACCTGGAATAACTATACTCAGCTTCGAGCTTTTGCTCAGAGAGTTTATGCCTCAACTGAAAAGGAGTACAATTTAATCATAAAAGAAACCCTCTCTGGTACAACTCAGGAACATAAATGGTGGTCTACCCTTAAATCTGCACTCTTTGGTGTAGATGCAACAGTTCCTCCTTTACTTAAACCAGATGGCTCAGTCACTCACTGTCCAAAGGAAAAGGCAACCCTTTTGGCTGATGTTTTTGACAGTAAACAGAGTAATGAAAAACTTGAACTTCCTCATTCCTGTTTTCCTGAGGCTAAACTAACTAGTTTAGCTTTTCGATCTCGTGAGATTAAAGCTCTGTTGATGGACCTTGATGCTTATGGAGGTGTAGACCCTAATGGTATTTTTCCTTTGTTTTTTATAAAGACAGCAGATTTCTTAGCTCCAAAGTTATCTGTTATTTTACGCAAGTTAGCGAGAAGAGGAGCTTTTAGCACTTGTTGGAGAATTGGTAATGTTACTCCTCTATGTAAATGTGTTTGTGGTAGCTCAAGTCCCACTGATTACCGCCCAATTTCCATAACTCCCATATTATCTAAAGTTTTTGAACGTCTTCTGGCAAAACGTCTTAATAGGTTTGCTGAAGGTAATCATCTATTCCCTAGTTTGCAATTTGGTTTTCGGAAAGGCCTTGGAGCATGTGATGCCCTTCTTACAATCTCCAATGCAGTACAGAAATCCCTTGATTGTGGTCGGGAAGTTCGTATGATTGGCCTTGATTTTAGTGCTGCCTTTGACCGTGTTAATCATGAGGCCCTTGTTTTCAAACTGAAACAGTTGGGAGTGGGTGGGTCGTTTCTTAGCATTATTATTGATTTTTTAAGTAGTAGATCTCAAAGAGTTGTTGTTGATGGGCACCATAGTGAGTATAGGAATGTGATATCCGGTGTTCCACAGGGTAGTGTTCTTGGCCCATTACTTTTCATACTATATACACATGACATGTGGTTTGGCCTAGAAAATAAGCTTGTTGCATATGCAGATGATGCTACTCTCTTTGCATCAATTCCATCACCTGAATGTAGATCTGGGGTTGGTGAATCCCTTAATAGAGATTTAGCTAAAATTAGTGCATGGTGCAAATTATGGGGTATGAAGTTGAATCCTAACAAAACTCAAAGTATGATTGTAAGTAGGTCAAGGACGGTGGCTCCTCAACATCCGGATCTCAGTATTGATAATGTTTCTTTAAATTTGTATGACTCTTTCAAAATTTTAGGCGTGATTCTTGACAGCAAATTTACTTTTGAGAAACATATAAGGTCTGTGTCTTCTTCAATTGCACAAAAAATTGGCTTATTGAGAAAGTCTTTTAAGATATTCGGTGATCAATCTATTCTGAAGAAGTGTTTTAATTCTTTTATTCTACCTTGTTTTGAGTATTGTTCTCCTGTCTGGTCTTCAGCTGCTGATTCTCATCTTAATTTGTTGGACAGAAACTTACGGTCTATTAAATTTCTTATTCCTGATCTAGATATTAATCTCTGGCACCGTCGATCAATTAGTTCATTATGCATGTTGCATAAGATTTTTCATAACTCTGACCATCCTTTACATTCAGATCTCCCTGGACAATTCTATCCTGTTCGTAATACTAGGCAGGCAGTTAATTCTAATAGCCAGGCCTTCTCCATCATAAGACTCAATACTACGCAGTACTCTAGAAGTTTTATTCCAGCTGTTACCAAGTTGTGGAATGATCTTCCTAATCGGGTTGTTGAATCAGTAGAACTTCAAAAGTTCAAAGTTGGAGCAAATGCTTTTTTGTTGACCAGACGGACATGAGTCTTTTTATAGTTTATATATGACATTTTTGTTGTTGACGTTGTTAATAGTTTATATATGATATATCTCTTTTGACATTACTTTTTTTAGAATGATTTATTGTTAATTTGTTCTCTTCAGTTATTTATTTCCTTATTTCCTTTCCTCACTGGGCTATTTTTCCCTATTGGAGCCCCTGGGCTTATAGTGTCTTGCTTTTCCAATTAGGGTTGTAGCTTGGATAGTAATAATAATAATAATAATAATAAAGAAATGGGTGTTATTCTCCCATATTCATCGTTCACAGATCAAAAGGATTCAGGCTTTATTCAGGAGACCAGAGAAACAACTTACATGTTTTCTCTTATTCATTAGCCTTTTCCTAATTTTTTCTTCTCTCGTTGATAATCAATGAATTAAAGCAATGCCCAGCAGTGTATCTGATCTATTTTATGAAAGAAAACATTTGGAAACTTGGCAAAAAAAAAGACCATTAATCTAAGAGCATTTCTGGAGGTAAATGTGAAACTGTCATGAACCTCTGAGAACAGAAGACGAAACAAGTCCAGACAGTATACTTGGAGGTAGAATATATCTGCCACGAGACTTTACACTGAAGACCCTCACTCAAGTCCTCAGCTCCTATAAACCAAAAGGGTTTACCAATGGACAAAAATCCCTGCATTGAACCTTAGCCTTCTGTTGTGAGTTGGAATGGTTCATGATATACTGTACAAGGCAGCCTAAAGAGTTAACTTACACATCAGTAATTATGTTATCTCAGTAAGAATAAAGCATGGTAATAAAAAAGTTGAAACAAAATGTATAAAATAAAATTTTCGCTTACATTACTTTAAGAAACTCACTAATGAAATGATCCCTTTCTGGATATATGAACTCGTCTAGATTTGTAGATGATATCTCAACGATTAGAAACCGTTAAAACGCTATAATTTTTTTTTTTACATATCTTTGTGTGTATGCTTAGTTTTATATGCACATAAATATACACACACCACACAATAGCACCGTATGGATGGATCCAACAATTCCTCAAAGCTCAAGAAATTGATGGCAAAATTTATATGTTGCTCAAATTATCAATGGATTTCTTTATGTTTGGTGTTTTCCTGAGACGATTGCTAAGCAATGAAACGAAGGTTCCAAGTCATACTTTCTCTTCTTCTACACATTAGATAGAGAAATCAACCCAAAAATCAATAAAGGGTTTTAGCAGAATACATAAGTAACAAAGAATTAATTGTGACATTCCTCCACATCAAAGCGTTTGCAGCTTTTGGACGACCAATGTCTGTGAACCAGTCAGCACAGAAAAAATAGATAATAATTGTAAATTAAAAATGTTGTCATTCTTTAATTCTACTCATATTGGTAATTTTTTCGGATGAGCAAAATACCCAAAATAGGCTAAGGAATTTTGATTGCAGGACAAAAATATATCAGGTCAACAAAAATTTCATTCTGGGCGTCCAATATCATGGAATCAAATAAAATATTTGTTTTTATGTATATCTTTCAGTATCAAAAACTCTTATCAACATATGCATCGTCATATATATATATATATATATATATATATATATATATATATATATATATATATATATATATATATAGATAGATATATATATATATATATATATATATATATATATATATATATATATATATATATATATATATATATCTATATCTATATCTATATATATATATATATATATATATATATATATATATATATATATATATATATATATATATATATATATATATATATATATACATATATATATATATATATATATATATATATATATATATATATATATATATATATATATATATATATATATATACATATGTGTGTGTATACTTTTTTCATCATTTGTCCAGAACACATAGTTACATAAAGATAAAAAGTCAAGCCAGATGGATCACATGGTTTATAGGAGGAAAGAATTACAGGAAGTAATTGAGTGTGTGTAAAGTCATAACAGGAGAGATTCAAGTTTTGGTGGGGCTAAATCCGGGATCCGATCTGAGGTCACTTCTGCTTTGTATCTTAAATGTGTTGATGGAGGATGTCAACAACGAGACACAATTATGTCTGTTCTATGCAGATGACAGAGTCTTCCTAACCAAGAACAGGAAAGAATGGGAAATGAACATATAACCCTATTAATATAAACATATAGTTAGATACATATTCGTATATGTTTTACACACACACACATATACATACATACATATATATATATATATATATATATATATATATATATATATATATATATATATATATATATATATATATATATATATATATATGCACATCAGTAGCAGCAAAGCATATTTGCATATTTATATACAATAATTGCACAAAGATTAATTCAACAAAGGCAGTTATTACCTGAAGCACATAATCTTTAAGCAAGATACAAAGTACACTCCACTTCAGTCTGGTCTGTATTAAGTAATATTTCTTTTTCCTTAATAAATCTTGCAGATCTCATTGCATACAAATGGGTCAAATTTGTACTTTTTTCTTCTTTTTTTTAAATTGTCATCTATGATGTTATTTGACTGAATCATTTTCTTTATACATTGCCTATTAACTGTGATTTTCATCTCTAGCATGAAAAAACTGTGCATTGTAATCTTGAGTATATCTGACATATCAAAAAGAGAATTGAACAACATGAGATAAGTATCAGTTTGTACCAACCGTGTTTCACACAATTGTACATAATTCCTTTTGTATATATTATGCTTGTATCTTCGCTCTTCCCTCGCACTAAAACGAACATGAAAATTCATGTCTGTTTTTTCCTCTGTAATATTGTCTGTCTTGTGAACTTGTTATATCCTGTTGCCTTGAGGTTTTGTATATAAGGAGAGTGTTCTACAATAATATAACTCAGTCGATTGCTTCCTGCCTTTGAGTTCGCAACCCTCTCTCGGCTCCGTCACATTGGTGACCCCGGAAGTCGACTCGCTCCCACTGCCTTCCACCCCTACCTCCCTCGCCCCTCCATCGTTAGTACTATGGCGGACTTTACTACAGCAGTTGGCGCTGCGGCCGCCCCATTGAAACTTTCACCGTTCGCCAGGGGAGAAGCATTTGCTTGGTTTCAGCGCGCAGAAGTCCAGTTTCGCATCAACGGCGTGACTCGCTCAACCACCAAAGCAGATTATGTTCTCGCGGCGATACCCGAGAACACCTTCCCGGAAATATCCGACTGGCTTTGTGAACAAGGAGACACCCCAATAGCGTATAACGCCCTCAAAACATACCTTCTCCAGCAGTACTCGCCGCCGCCAGCCACCCGTATAGCAAAGCTTTTTCAGCTCTCGCAACAACCGTTGGGGGACCAAAGGGCTTCGCATGCCCTCAGGGAAATGACCAGTATCGCTCGCCTTCAACCTGCCGCAGACGGCTCTCCTCGTGAGGTGAACCTACTTCGTGCCCTTTGGATACGCCGTTTACCCGGACCTATACGCGCTGCCATACCCGATGTCGATAGTTTATCCATAAAGGACTTGATGACCAAAGCCGACTCCCTTATGGAAAGCCACTTCAAGACCTCCATCAACGCCTCCACCCCTGACGAAGAGGATGCCTATTCAACATCAACTGAAGCTGACATGAATGCCGTAGGACATACACGCCCACACCCCACCAATCGCTCGCGCCCCAATAAATGACTTCTACAGCCACTTACTACCTCCCATCCGCCACAGTTTTGCTACTACCACTTCAGATTCGGGGCAACTGCGAAGAAATGTGCCGAGGATTGTCAGTGGCCAAAAAACGTGTAAGTTGGCCATCACTCGTGACGGTGGCTTCCCGTGTTTCTAATCTTTTCTTTTTACAGGATGCAGGAACGGGCGTGCGATTTTTGGTAGACATGGGTGCTTGTCGTTCTCTTTTGCCAAGGAAACTCTTCAAGACACGACGTAGTCTGTCTACATCTGCCGACATCCGCTTGGTAGCTGCCAACGGATCTGCGATACCCACCTATGGTTACGAGAACCTTACATTATCGTTCGGAAACGGTAAATTCAATTGGAAGTTTCTCGTTGCTGACGTCACCATGCCAATCCTCGGTGCGGATTTCCTCTCTCATTTCCACCTTCTGGTCGATGTCGCCCACCGACGATTGGTCAACGCAGACTCGTACTTGTCGACACCTCTTCAACCCGCCCCCTCTAACCTCGCTCTCCACATTAGCGCACCCACGGATGCCTACGCCCACCTCTTCACGTCGTACCCGGAAGTTTTCCGTCCAGAACTTCGCCAAACGCCCACGGTTCATGCCAAGCACGGTATCTATCACCATATCAAGACGACGGGACCCCCAGTCTTCGCAAAATTCAGACGTCTGGCACCGGAACGATTGGCAGCCGCCAAACAGACGTTCGCCGAAATGGAAGAAATGGGCCTTTGCCAAAAGGCCTCCAGCCCATGGTCGTCACCCTTACACATCGTTCTGAAGAAAGACGGCTCCCTCCGTCCGTGCGGGGATTACAGGCGCCTGGACATGCAAACAGAACCGGATCACTACCCCTTCCCAAACATTGCCGACGTGACATCCTACCTGCACAAAGCAAAGGTTTTCTCTATGCTCAATCTCCTGAAAGGGTATTATCAGGTGCCTATGAACCCAGAAGACATCCCTAAGACTGCCATCATCACTCCGTTTGGTACATACACCTTTAATTACTCCTGTTTTGGCCTTCGTAATGCTGGGGCCACGTTTCAACGTCTCATGGATGGCATCTTAGGGGACCTCCATTTCTGTGTATGTTATGTGGACGACATACTTGTGTTCTCCTCCTCAAAAGAGGAACACCTCCGTCACCTGCGCATCGTGCTCGACCGCCTGCAACAAAACGGCCTTGTAGTCCGGTACGACAAGTGTACCTTTGGCGCCAACGAAGTATCGTTCTTAGGGCACCGCATCACTCCTGAAGGTGTCCACCCCCTCCCTCAGAAGGTAGCAGCCATTCAGAACTTCCCCGTGCCCTCGACCGTTAAAGCTCTGCATGATCAACTATTATCACCGTTTTCTGCCACCCATTGCCGCCACTCTTGCTCCCCTCTACGCCTCCATCAAGGGCAAGTCGAAGGACCTGAATTGGGGTCCCCTTCATGAAGCAGCCTTCTGCAATGATAAGAAGGCCCTATCAACTGCTGCGGCTCTCACTTTTTCTATCCCACACGCCCCTCTCCTTCTCTCCACCGATGCCAGCGACGTCGCTATTGATGCTGTACTCGAGCAGGTGGTCAAAGGCTCGCCCCGCCTATTGGCCTTCTTCAGCAGAAAACTGTCCAAGGCAGAATCGGGTTATTCTACCTTCGATCGAGAATTGCTGGCGGTGCACTTGGCTGTCCGTCACTTTTGCCATTTCTTAGAAGGTATGCCCTTCGTCATTCGCACAGAACACATGCCTCTGGTGCACGCCTTCACTCGACAGTCTGACGCCTGGTCCGCCCGTCAACGCCGACATCTCTCCGCCGTGGCTGAATACAATTGCACCCTCCAATACGTCCCTGGGAAAATGAATCCCATTGCCGATGCCCTGTCAAGAAACACATTGGCTGACGTTCAACTGGGATTGGATTACAACGCCCTGGCTGAAGCCCAACGACCGGATCCAGAGTATCAAGCTTGTAGGACATCCTGCACGTCCCTCCGTTGGGAAGACTTTCCCCTCGAAGACTCCAACACCACCCTCCTCTGTGACGTCTGTACTGGTAGACCGCGACCTTGGATTCCTGCTCCAATGCGCCGAAAGGTGTTTGATTTCATTCATGGCCTTTCACATCCCTCGTGCCGTTCTACTGCACAGCTGCTGAAGGCGAAGTTCATTTGGCACGGCATTTCTAAGGATGCTAAGGATTGGGTCCGCGCCTGTACTTCTTGCCAAACTTCCAAAGTACATCGACACACGGATTCAGGAGTGGGCACCTTTCCTCAACCTCAGCGTCGTTTCACACACATTCATGTCGACGTTGTAGGCCCCCTACCCACTTCACAAGGACATCGTTACCTGTTTACCGTCATCGACCGCTCCACTCGTTGGCCTGAAGCCATTCCCATGGAAACTGCAACGTCCGCCTCATGTACTTCTGCCTTACTCTCTGGATGGATTTCCAGATTCGGTATCCCTGAGCATATTACTTCTGACAGGGGAACCACTTTCACCTCTCAATTGTGGACGTCATTAGCGAATCTCCTGGGCATCACCCTATATCAGACAACGGCCTACAACCCCGCTGCCAATGGAATGGTTGAACGTTTTCATCGCACCCTCAAAGCAGCTTTGATGTCCCGCTGCAAGGATTGCAGCTGGTTTACTCAGCTTCCCTGGGTCCTCCTGGGACTAAGGACCACTCCTAAAGGAGCCCTCGACGTCTCGGCAGCTGAAATGGTGTATGGCGACCTGTTGGTCGTCCCTGCCAAATTTTTTCCTTCTACAACCTCCTCCGACGATCTCCAGCACATGCGTCACGTCGTGGGAAAATTTACTCCGTGCCGCCAGACTTACAAGCCCCCAGCGAAGCATCACATACCAACGGACTTGCACTCTGCAACGCACGTCTTCCTGCGCAACGACACCAGCAAGCCACCACTAACGCCCCCTTACACGGGCCCTTTCCTTGTGATCCGACGCAGTCCGAAAGCATTCCTCCTAAACATTCAGGGCAAAAAAAGACTGGGTCTCCATTGATCGTCTAAAACCTGCTTATCTTCTGCCAGATGACCCGCCTACAGTTCGCCTCTCTAGATCAGGGCACCCTATTTAACATGTACAGTATGTCATTTTTAGGGGGGGAGCCATGTACCATCCGTGTTTCACACAATTGTACATAATTCCTTTTGTATATATTATGCATGTATCTTCGCTCTTCCCTCGCACTAAAACGAACATGAAAATTCATGTCTGGTTTTTCCTCTGTAATATTGTCTGTCTTGTGAACTTGTTATGTCCTGTTGCCTTGAGGTTTTGTATATAAGAAGAGTGTTCTACAATAATATAACTCAGATGATTGCTTCCTGCCTTTGAGTTCACAACACTCTCTCGGCTCCGTCACAAGTTGGTGTACGCGAATTAATGTAGCTGCCAGAAACGACCTGATGAGAATAGATGGGTCAGAGATATAGCGGTGATGTTGCCAGCCTTCCCCAAGCAAAGGTTCAGCTCCATGGTTATTCTATGAAATTCTAACGATCCTCCTTTCGTCTAAGAAACCAATTCCGTTCTAGATAATTAGCCAAATTTTATAGATTGTAGCAAAGGTGGAATGAAGCTTGGGTCCTGCAACCTCATCCCGAAAGGTTTACCAGAAATAAGGAGAAAATACTTAGTGAGAAACATATTTTGAAGTAGGCGACAGGGACACATTCAACAGGACTGCTTCAAAACGATTAATTGATTGATTGATTTGGTCTTTCCTGGCATCTTGACATCGAAGGTCATTGATGCCGTCAATATCTGTTATTATGAATAAAGAATAAAAGGAAATTCAATTTAAAACCATAAAAGTGAAGATGTCTTTATAAATGGTAAATAGCTTTCTAAATTACAGCTAAAATTTTGCATATCAGGATATCCGTAAGATTCGCATTTACCAAATTTACAGGTTTTTAATTCCGGGTACATCGAAGTTCAGTTTCCATTTGAAGTTGCCAATAATCTTGCGATGAAGTTTACATTTTGTTGCCTCATTTCAACCCCTTCCTTCTTGCCCGTTCATGGTCTTTCTTTGAATAAACACTTTTAGAACCATTATTTAAACTCATTTAAAGATAAGGAAAGAAAAACCTCTCCAATATTTATTTGGAGATGGGTAGGAGGAATACTTACATGGAGTTTGGACTATAAAACCAGGCGCAAGGGTCAGGAGTCCATTGATCACTATGTCGTAACTGGTCGTTGCTTATTTTCTCCATCATTTCGCGAGTTGGTTTAAGAATTACAGCAAACATTTTCAGGATATGTTGAAAATTGTTCTGAACATTTAACGCAAAAACAAAAAATAATCCCTTCAACTTTGCTCACCAAAAAAGAAAGTTTTCTTCCAAAGAAAAAGTAGAGAAATTAATTTTCATAAACTGCGTAATTTCGTTGGAGGTAATTCCCATTAACATCACTTACGAACTCCTGACCATTTGGTAATGGGATAATGACAAAAATGTTCTCTTCATTTGACATGTAATTACTGGTAATGCGAGACATGAATGGAAAAACACTTTAAAGCAATTAGTCGTTTTTGTTGTTAGAGTTTCCACAGGTTATATTCGTTGACTTGGAAGTTGGGATCCAACTGCATGCATGTGCATGGAGTTCGTATAAAACATGTTTGTGTGTGTGTGTGTGTGTAATATTAGTCTATCTGCCTTTCTTTCCTTAAAGAATGAAGGTAATTCTAACCGGAATCATACTCTTCTACAACGATGTAGTTTATCCCTGGCTTTGAAAGCCAATCAAATCTAATCTCCTTAGGTGATGAGATCATGGTTGAATGACCATCCAGTACTTGGGGCTATTGTGACTGATGACTGGAAGACTCCAATCATCGGATCTAATCTGATTAGGAGAGACATCAAGATTGGAAGAGCAATGTAGATCAGTGCCATCGACGCACTCCAATAACAAATAGAAAATCCCTGGAAATGTGTCTTTGATACAAAGCAAATTATAGTCAGCAAAATCCTCTCTTGAATAAGAAAGTTTTTTTTTCACTTCAGAGGAAAAGAGAAAAACAGATATTAGATTCAATCAGGAAACCTTTTTTCGTAAAGGAAATATTGCTATAACTCAGTGTCTAGTCACATTGAATCAACATCCTCATTATTAGTGCTATCATTATAGTTATGATTATTACTAAAGCCAAAGTAACTTGATAGCCTCTGAATAAAACACTTATTTTCATATATATATATATATATATATATATATATATATATATATATATATATATATATATATATATATATATCTTAACACGTATATTCGGATGGGGAAAATTTCATAGTTAGACAGTACAATTTTTTTTGTTTAAATTATATACAAAATGTGGGCTAATTATTAATGTTATGCGATCAATTCTCGATCCATTTGAAAAATTCCAACCGTTGAACTAACTACTTTTGTGGAGTTCTCCAATGGACACATATCTGTATTCGTTCGATTCCAAATTGATGTTCTGAAAGAAGACGAAATCAAGTCTCGCATTTTGTTTCTTATACAGAAAATCTGACTTTTGGACGACATATGATCAAGAGCTAATTCATGACACTTACTTTTCACATTTGATTATTTCTAATAGATTAACAAAAGTGGATTTCATCTTCCTTTTAGTCAAATTCATTGAATCCTAAAAGCACAGAGACATCTCTTGCTTGAGGGTACACTCAGGCACACTAATCTCTCTTATTTCTCTTCCTATTGTTTTTTTAAAAAAAATATAGTTTATATATGAAATATTTATTTCAATGTTTTTACTGTTCTTGAAATATTTTATTTCAATTGGTGATCCTTCTCTTATTTCCTTTCCTTACTGGTTTATTTTCCCTGTTGGAGCCCCCTTGGGCTTATAGCATCCTGCTTGTGCAGCTATGGTTGTAGCTTAGCAAGTAATAATAATAATAATAATAATAATAATAATAATAATAATAATAATAATAATAATAATAATAATAATAGCGGAGTCAGGACACCTTTAGCATCCTCATAAGGATAATGACATAATAGGATTACTGAGATACTGAATATGTTATAACCGGTATGCATTACCTCAGGTAAGAACTCATTGCACCCGATACCACCTGAGTAAAAGATACACATGAATTTCAATTCGCTCAGTAATTCATCCTTTGCTATTTACTGGATCCTGATAATACAGGTTTCCCATGGGAATATTGTATTGCTCCTTTGACGATATTCACTTTAAATCTCCTTGCATCGAAATTGAATGCAAATCCAATGTTTTATAATATTGATATTTATGAGACTTTGAGAAATAGATTGGATATCGAAATGCAGTTACCATAAACGATGTCCTCTGCATACCCTGGAACCCAGAGGGAATGCATACATACATATATGCTTACACACAGATATATGTATGTATGTATGTATGTATATATATCTATATATATATATATATATATATATATATATATATATATATATATATATATATATATATATATATATATATATATATATATATATATATATTATCATCAGCCATAACTTGTCCACTGCAGAACAAAAGACTCAGATATATCCTTCCAATCGCATCTGTTTATGCTATTTCTATGCTATTTCGTCAATCCATCGTCTCCTTTTCCTGCCCCTGCTTCTTTTATAATCTCTAGGGACCCATTCTGTTACGCTTGATATCCATTTATTATCTGTCATTCTCATTATATGGCCTGCCTATGTTCATTTCTTTTCCTCATATCTTAGAATATCCTCTACTTAAGTTTACTCTCGTATCCATGCTGCTCTTTTTCTGTCTCTTAGTGTTATTCCCTGTATTATTCTGTCCAAAGCTCGTTTAGTTGTAAATAATTTATGTCCTAAGGCTTCAAGTTTCTGATGCATAAGTTTCCGGTTATTACAGTCTACCTGTGTTGAAACGTACTTTGAAGGTGTGTGTGTATGTATGTGTGTGTTCCCGCGTAAGACGTTAATTTCAATCATATTTCATCCCATTACTAAATTAGATTGGATTGTGCAGCGAAGTGACAATTAATCAATTTAAGATTCATTTCTAAATCATTTGTCTCCAGACGAAAGAAAATTGAAACCGGACAAAATCGGAAAAAGTCAAATCCTACGAGAAAGAAAATTAATGATTTCACACAAGACTTATTTTGATTGATGATTTACAAAGCATTTTTCATTTCCTCCTTTTATTTAAATTTTCCATCTTATTGACTGAGATAATGACTTTTAAGGGAATCCATTCTATTCTGTTTGTTAATTTGAAGACGAGACAAAATTCCAGTCACAAAAAAAAAAAAAAAAAAAAATAATAATAATAATAATAATATAAAGATGTATTTCATCGAAATGTAGAGTCAATCTAATTTTGTTGGAGTGAAGAATTCTTTGGCCTGAACTTGACATTGGAATTCACTCTTCACTTGACTTCTTGTCGTATATACAATATATTCGTCTCTGTCCCTTTGTCAAATACTTGACAGAGGGATGAATCCAATAGATGCAGATTCCCTCCCAAGAAGGACCGAGTCCTTTAGACATTCATATGATTTCATAGTTATATTTCATGGATCAATAAAGATATTACGCATCAGTTAGTAACATAAAAAGATTGAATTAGCTGTTCGTATTCTCTGTATCGGGATGTCTAGAGACACGTGTACGTAGTCTTCTCTTCCCAGGTGTCTACGTGAATTGGTAGGTTTGTGCGTGTGTACGTGTCAATGAAAGTCCTCCTACAATTTGGGGTTTAGTTATGGTCTTTTTAGTATACATAAAGTAAGTTTATGGCTCATGTAATTATGTATTTATGTCCTTTTTTTCATTAGTGGACACAACCCTGTTCTCCTTGGGCAATAGTAAAGTAGGTTTGTGGGTTACCATGAGTTGAGATATTGATAGCCACTGCCTGGTCTCCCTTGTCTTTACATGGAAGTGCAATTATTTAAGTTTCGTTTCTATGACATTTTGTTCATTTTTCGCTCATGAAAGGTTTTTAAAACGACATCAAAGATTTAATGATATGCGTGTTTGCTTATCATATTTATTTCTAGATTATTTGCAACTATATTATTGTACCTATAAACACATTCGCACTCATACACAAAGGCTATACACAACACGGACTTATACATAACAAGAGTTTGGACAAATGAGGGAAAATTGAGAAGGATGAAATACTCTATTTCTGTGTCTGTATCAAATCTCCGCATTGCGCTGCAGTAGAGACTCGCTGGAACATGAGGGATCAAAACACAGGGAGAAAAGCTTATCTCAGTTGGTAGAATATTTCATATTTATCTGAGACAACTTCATAAAAATGCTTCCAAAACTTTAGTAGTCAAAACTTCCACATACTGCTACAGTCTTCAAAGACTCGAGGATGCGAGTCAAAGATATCAGCCAGCTTAAATGGATTATGGAGTAGAGAAAGAGAGAAAAGTGAAGGAAAGTTATAATGTGGAAGCATATCTGACAATTACCGACATAGTTTGAAAGATTTAATGCAAAATGCAAAAGACGAAACTGGCCAGATAAGTTGACGCTATGAAGGACCTTGAAAAGTCCCCAAGTGACAGGACATTTTGTTTGTGGATGGTTAATGAATCATTATCATCATTATTACTAGCTAAGCTACAACCTTAGTTGGAAAAGT